>NW_024884911.1:2159201-2593919 GCF_019232065.1 Centrocercus urophasianus | reverse complement strand
GGGAGAAGGGAGAAGGGAGAAGGGAGAAGGGAGAAGGGAGAAGGGAGTACCTCCATACTTAGCACTGTACATTTTGCCATAAGCCCAACAAAACTATGGCTCTCAAAGCAAACTTAGTGGAGGAAGCACTGTCAGGGTCCCGAAAACTACCCAATCCCTTCTTCTACTGCCCCTTAACCACACTGTACCACCCAAAGGCTGCTGAAGATGTTCCAAAATTGCTTGCTGCTTTTAGTCCCACTGGTCTGGATATCAGCACCTTACTTTACCAAGTCTGTGCACACCCACTGGATTTCATGCTGCTTCTTTTCTCTGTTTTCAACCTCATGCTGTTCCCCGAGGTTTTATGGCCCTTGCCCTAGAGTGAAGGTTCACCTCCTCTCAGCCACAGTATCCCAAACTAAACTCTTCTGCTCACATTTCTCAAAGCAAGGGAAGGAAGGAAGAACCTTTCAAATGGTCTTTGCATCCATCCACACTGAATTTATCTTTTCTGACCCTGGGTGATCAAAGCTGTCATGCCATAGTCCTGATAAAAGGACATTAGGTCTTTGCATAATGGCATTAATATCTCCCCATCTCTATGGGGAATTCTTTGCTTTGTACATCCTAGGATATCATTTGACATTTTCATGGACAAAACTCATTGGTGATTCACAGTCCACCTTTGATCAGCTTGTACACCCTGATGTTTCTCCTCTTGTGACATTTGCAGAGGATGTGTTCCCAGCCTCAACACATGTACCTGTGAATTACGGTATCACACACCAGGCCCTTACCCTGGCTATTGAGATCATCCCAATCCTCCTCTGTGCAATACCTGCCTTCTTCTCTGAAACCTTCCCTCTCAGCTCCCAATCAGCAAATGCTTGATCACAGTTAAAAAATTGCAATCCAAGGTCATTCATGAATAAATCTTCCAAAATCCACTCCTCTTCCAGCTTTATTGTTTCTTATCTGACCTTAAAGCACTAGCAGAGACTAGTTTACAAGACTTTAATTCTCAGCGAAACTAATGGAACTAACATGGCTTAGTTGAAATATTACACCCAAACCAAGATTGGTTAAACACAGTAGTGTTCCTTTCTCTCTCCCTCTCTCAAAAAAATAATCATTTCCTTGGAGAAATGAGACTAGTCTGAAACCATCTATCTTTGGAAATTGAGCTGATGAGAATGATTTCAGAATGTCTGGGTATTTGCTGACAGGAATGGATCTATTTTAGGTATTTACGTAGTACACATTGTTGTAGCATGTGAGACCATCGTGATTTGCAAAGTATTTTATTTTCTACAGGCTCCTGAAAGTAGTGAGATGATGCCCATTTTAGTGATGGTAAGATGCGCATGGCCACTTGAGAAATGCTTGTTGGAAACAGAACAAAATATGAGCCCTTGCTTATGGAATTGGCATTTCTTAGAGGCTTCAACTCCAGATTAGGAGTTTTAAATCATTTTCCTTATTACCTTCTCTCTTTCAGTCCTCTTTCCCTGGGCACCCTTATACTTTTTGGCTAACGTGACTTTGCAGCACGTAAATGTTCTTTGGTTATGAATGCTGCCAGAGATACAGCACTCACTTTCTTGCCACTGAGCTGGGACTTGGTGGCATCTCCCAGGGAAAGGAAAGATCATGTTGATGTCTGTCCAAATGGCAAAATTCTTTTTTTTTTTTTTTTTTTTTTTATTCCTATGGTGCCTTAGTATTTTATTTTCATGCAGCACCTCTCCTTCTGCCGGGTCCTTAAGCACTTTGTAGATGATCTGTGCAAAGCATCATTTCACCTACCATTGAAATGCAGTTTCTGCTGCATGGAAGAAGTGAGCAGTTTGCACCTAAACCATTGGGATTTTTGACAGGCAATGGGAGGAAGAAGTGAAATTGCAGAAGGAATCAAAGCAAGGAAAATCAGTTCATCAGAGACCTCACTGCCTTTCCCCTCGGAATAATACAGCACTGAAATCTGCATAGAAAGCAAGCAGCTTGGGACTATATTATGCCTTGCTCAGAATCCATGTCTCTGATGTCTCCAAACCACTGTTCCTGCCACACCATCCTCCATATTTCAGAAGAGGAGAGAAATGCCGAGGGCTCCTTCAGGGAGTGAACACAACCCAAGAGGTCAATCCAAAGCATTCAATTATAAATTCTTTGGGGTGAAGCCCTCCTGGTGGCTGCCCCTGGGCACTGCAGCGATGCTGAGTGCAGAAGCAGTTACGATCATGAACCACAGATGAGTATTTTGGCCGAGATGCTTTTATCAAAGCCATTTTCAAGCAAAGGAAGGCAGGCCCTGCGGTCACTAACATGACATCCCTTGGCCCTGCCAGCTTCAAAGGGAAGAATTTACCCTGCTGTCCTGAGGGATCTGCCACATCCACCTGATTTATGTCTGAACCCAGCATGTGCCAGCAGTAGCTAGATTTGCCCTGTCACAACTTCAGCCCTGACCTGGCTGGAGGCTACAAACATCCCTCTGAGAGGCCTCATTTCGGATGTGGCTTTACCATTTTGGACACCATCACTGCGGTCTGGCAGCTCCTTATGATACCACATCCAGGCCCCTTATCACTCCCACTAAAGCACACTGATTGAATCATGCCTCTAATTGCTTTCCTCATTGCACAGACATAAAAATTCCTCTCCGTAACAGAGATGAACTATTTCAGCCTGCACGCCTCTAGCTCTCCGTTAAACTTCCATCAGCAGCTACAGCAGCTCCCCTGCTGCCTGCTCCCCTCTGAGCTGCACCTCACTGCTGATCCTCAGCCTCCTCTCTGTGCTTCCACCTGCACCCTTCGTCCCCGTTTTTGGGGACCTGTGGGGTCGGCTTCCTCCCTCGGGCTGCCCTCCGGTGGCCGCATGGGAAAAATGCAGCGTCAGCTCTTGCTGCAGGGCACCAGAGGGGAAAATCCCTCCTTCTCTCCAGCCCATGCAGCTTCCACAGCTGTCTTTTCCCTCTGAAAAATAAATGCTTCTCTCTTCTATACAATCTTTGGCTGTCAGTATGTGCTGGTTAGCTAGAAGCACTGCAGAGCACAGAACATGGAATTGTCTCACTCTTCTGCCCCGGCCCATCACAGCCAGTAGTAGGGAAGGGAGATGGACTAGGGAGATGGATATAGGATGCTCAGAGAGATCATCTCTAATCCCATAGGAACTCTGAAGGCCACGAGGGGGTTTAAATTTGGTACCCTGACCTTTTGGGGGGCAGTTTTCTTGCACCCCCTTGATTCAGGGGTATCTCACTGCTGCTGCAGAGCAGTTCCAAGGCTGGTCGGTGACACACTCATACCCTTCTAACCCTTGTTCTCCTCATGCAAGACATTCATGCTGTCATCCAGGCCCAAGCAGCTCCTGGGACTGTTCATAGCATCACTGAGCTACTGTCCAAAATGCCAGCTGGAGCTCATTACTGGCACTGCCAGACCCAAGTTGTTCCTGCTGGGGTTGCTGGAAGTTTCCGGGCAGAACCTCAGGTTGAATAGATGGCACTGAGCCACCATCTTGATAACTGTCCATGGAAATAGCTGTTTCCCTTCTGGAGTCAAACCCAGCTTCCCCTCAGGCCTCTCTGCTGGAAGTGGGACAGCCATTATCAAACCCAGCTGAGCAGCCACATGGCTCTGCACTTGCCTGAACCTCCTGAAGGTCATGGTTTTGCAAAAAGAGAGGGGAAAAACCGTGAACCTCAGACTATTTAAAAACTGGAAAACTACTTTGAATCAGGAAGGGGGGCATACAGAAGGCCTCTGTGACTTTCCCTGCTGCTCACTGTGAGGCTCTATGCAATGCTGTGTCAGCCCATTGCTGGAGGGAACCACATGAGCAGTGAAGAAGCTGCTATTGGAGAAATTGTCACCTCCACAAGCAAGTGAAGGCCAGTATGAAGAGGGCCAAACTCCACGAGATGTTGCCTAATATAGCTCTTTTTAGAAGTCAGTGCTATCTCACAGCTTGAAAGGGTTCATGATGTGCAAGCCCAGAACGTGACAGGTTTTTCTTGTTTGGCCATTTGTAGCTTTCTTCCTGTTCTTCATATCTCCATCTGCTACTGCTGGGTTGGCTGCCAAAGACTGCTTCTGTCCTAAAGACCAGCTCCTGGGAGCAGCCACAAAGACACTAGCAGGTCCTGCAGAAGGCTGTGCCATGTTGGGAAGGAGAGGAGCCGCACGTAAGGGGAGATGAAAGACCGTGAAGTTTTCACCCATCAGAGAACACCACGACAACAGTTAGGTGTGATTGGCAGGAAAGACAGATCTGGAGAAATCCCAGAGGAGTTCACTCAGAAACCCAGTGCTATTTTGAGGCCACATTTGATGTGTCAGAGCATAGGTAACAGGCACTGTTCTTATGGAGATGAGGTTGCATGCTGGTGACTAAGCCCACCAGATGTGAGGCTAAATCAGACACTGCTTAGGGCTGGTGTCCCATTTAATCACCATCTTGAAGAACAGATTGGGTCCAGATCCAAGAAACCTGGTGGACAGGAATCGAGGTCTGAGTCCCGCTCCCAGCTCAGCCACCAAGCCAGGAGGTGAATGTGGGCAACTCAGTCCTCCATGCTGTGGCTGTTCTCCCTTCTGCAAAGTGTCTTGGTCCAAGAAATTTTAGTGCTATATGTGTTTGTGCAGCATCTATCAACAGGCTCTGAATTGCTTTTTTCAATGGTGAAGCCACCCTAAAATACTTCAGTAGTAAGTTGCTCGAAGAACAGCATCCAATTACAGAAAAGAAAAGGATGGATGACATCTGCCATTGATTCTTTAGGAGGAGGATAGGAGGAAGATGGCACCTACTGTCATATCCCAGAATATAAGCAGAGATTTCTCCCAGAGCTGCTGTTTCTGCTGCAAGGCATGGGCTGACCCTGCTGTCAACTCCAGCACTGCACAGGAGGAGGGGACATATTCTAATGTCTGGGCAGGAGATGCCAAGGTTTCTTGGTGCTGAGCTGCCTGCCCTTCCCAGCAGGCTCAGCTTGTCACATTAGATTCACCCTGATGTCACTCATTTGACTGAAGTGGCTCAATTCCTCCCAACGTACAGGGTGGGACGACAGAGCTTGCTGATGAAGCCAATGTGTCTGTTAGCAGGAAGGACAGCCAGCAACAAACCAAGAGTATCTTTATTCAGCACCATTTCTGAAGGGCACAGCTTGGGTGCATATATAGATCAAGCTAGCTGAGGACCTTTTCCCCAGGAAGGCTTCATATCCCTCTGGCAAGTCAGGATCCAAGGAGAGGACCTAGAACTGAAGACCTGGACCTTTGAAAATGCTCCAGCAGTTTGGTTATCCAGTTCCTAGCAAAGGTCAAAGCAGATGTACCAACATCTCTTCCTAAGAGTGTTCCAAGGCCCCATGCTTGACTGGCCCTTGTTCCCCATCTGTCCATCTCCCCGTACCTTGTCTGCTGCACACCGGCATTGTGGTGACTCATTCACGCCTGCTGGCTCCCTGCAGTAATTACCAGCAGAGTTTTCTGTCCTCACAGCTCTTGAGGTGGGCTCACGCTGTGATAAATAAGCTGCTTAGCAGCATGGAAAGAAATGGTATTTAAAGTTTAATATCTTTTTTTAGCACCTTTTCAAAGGATGCTGATTTTGTGATCTGTTCGGGAAGATGCAGTAGGTTTTGTTTGGGGAGAGGTGCAGGCAGTAGAAGGGGGGAATGTGTGTGTGTGTGGCATGGCAGAGCCAGGATGTGTCTCTTCTGTCTCACCTCTCTGACTCTCATAGAAGCAACTGGTACCCTCATTACACAGTTTAATTTCAGTCTGGCAGCTTAATTTGGCGTTGCAGCTTTAGCCATATCAGTGCTTTGCACCCATGCCCCCATCCAGTTCCTTTCTCAGGAGTAGAGAAAAATAACTATGACCCAGTAGCAGTAGGCAGAATTTGCTACCCAAGTTCCCAGGCTCTGGTCCCTGCTGTGGAGTGACACAGTCTGTAGATCTCTGCTTCTCAGGCTGAGCATCCTGAGCTCATGCTGTAGTGCAGAAGCTCAGCTTTGTGCAGCTGCTGATGTTTCTCTCCATAAACCCTGCTCAAATTTTGGCATTTACTTTCCCAGCCCTAAATCCTGTAGGAAGGTGGGGGGAAATGAATTAAGAAGCTCCTTTTCTCAGCCATGCACTCACTCATAAGGCTTAGACTACCCATGACATTTTCTGTCCAGGTGCTGCAGGCAAGGATGGCAACTCACTGTGGATCTCAGCCAGTGCTTAGCTTTCTCCCAGTCTTCAGGAGGGAGATTTACATCATTTTATGTCAAACCAATCACGGTGCTCTGGGAAGGTTGTTCACTGTCTTCACACTTCAGATGGAGAGGCTGAGATGTGGAGGAACTGGTGCAGCCCCTTGCCCAAAGTAGCCCCCAAGTCTGAAGCAGAACATCAATCCAACTTACACATCTTGCTTTAATCTCTAATCAATATTGTATCTTTTGGGATGGCAATGGGGCACAAGACATTCATCCTAAGCCAGGCTGGTTGAGGTTCAAAAGCAGTAAGAAAAATTCTCAAGCCAAACTACCACATGCTCTTGGATGACTTTTACGGTCCCTTCCAACATAAGCCATTCTCTCCCAGATTCAAGCATCCCAAGGAAGATGCAAGGAGAGAACTGCTGGCCAGCAGGCGTGCATGAGCAATGAGACAGTGGTGGGCACCACCCAAAGTCACCTAGGCCTGGTAAGGCAGTAGCCAGCATTAGGCAAAAGGGGTTGCTGCTATTGCTGTGAAATAATCTTTCAGTTTTCACAGCTACAGGAAGGCTGGCAGATTCCAAACAAGCTCTCTAAATTCAAAGCCCTCTGCATAGAGTTACCAAGAACCTGTGAGCATTCCAAAGGCTTGTACTGCTTTGAGTAACAATTTACAACAACAAAAGCCTCATTTAAGACAGGGACCCCTGTGGGAATGTTCCTATTCAGTTCTTTTTTCTGTGGGTAATTGCAGGAAGATGACATTTAAGTTGTTTTACAAAAGTGGCAAGGAAAAAAATAAATAAAAGGAGAGAAGGAGAAAAAAAAGAGAGAGAGTAAGATGGTATGGTTGGATAAGGTAAAGAAAAAGAAAGTCTGGTTATGTCCTCCAGAATACAGGGGGTTTACAAATAATTGGAGAAAAGTTTGAACTGCATAGCAATCGTGGATCATATCAGGGTGATACCAGCTGAGTATACTGAGGACTGTGGAAGCAAGGCATGGAAGAAGGAAAGCTTCCCTACACACAAGAACACAGGTGATTCCTAGAGCTGATGGGCAGATATCAGGTGTGGGTGGGAGGCAGACTTCAGACACAGCTGCCCATCGTCTTGACATAAACTGGAGAGCCTGACTGCCTGAATACATCTGCCAGTGGCTAAAGAGGTGAAGCTGTGTGTGGTTGGTGCTAAGGAGCTTCAAACTTCTAGCATCCTGTATACAATGAAGACCAGGATCCAAAGGTTGGTGGTATCCCCCCTCAAACAGGCTGGGCAAATCCCACTGGGATGAGGAACTACATTCACCCTGCTTTGCGTGTAGGCAGTGAACCCTCTTGTATTCTGTAGCTTTTCAGAGATTTACTACCCATTATAGTGGTTTAAATGTGTTCAGTGTAACTGAACTCAAGGGGAAATGCAAGCATTTAATGTCTCCAAAATGATTTCCAAAATATGTTATAAAGTACCTTTTTCTCCTCTGCCCTGTAGTAGTCCTGCCTGTGGTGACAGGTTTGAGGAACTCGTAGCTGAGGCTTCATCCACTGAGCTGAGCACCTGCACGTGTGTGTGAGTGCAAAATCATTATAATGATCCCTAGTGGAAGGGCAAGTGGGAGAGGAAGGGTGGGTGACAAGGGGGGCATGTTCCTGCGATGCAGAGATAATTAGCCCTGCAATGGTAATGGCAAGCTGGCTGTCAGCCTCTAACAAAGTGTGCAAGAGATGAAGTGACACCCTGACAGGTCCCGCCGACGTCCTGCACTGCCCTGCCTCTGCCACGCAAATGATTACAGCCTTCCTACTGACATCCAAACTAAATTGGAGGTAATGACTTTCCTGAGGGGCTTGGAATAGGAATGGCACGAGGGAGCCTTGCAGCTTTACACCTCGCTTGGGACATCCTCTCTATTTTGCTCTCTTCCCCACAAGGTCACAACATTTTCCCATGGGGGTAATCACATGGGTGTGCTGAGGTTCTGTCCTCCCTGTCCTTATCTATCCATCTATGCCAGCACAGCTGGGTACTGAACAGGGTAGAGGTGGAGACCTCTCAGCATCAACCTGGCTTTGGCTTTCTTTTGGTTTCCGTTTGCTTTTCCTCTCCCTCCCATCTCTCTTGTTCTCCTCTACAGAAGTAAGGGGCCCATGTTATGTGCTGACACAAGGATCAGCAAAAGAATATAAGCACTCCTGTAGCTCTTACTGCAACAGCCTGGTTAATTTCAGATCTTAAAGCTGAATCTTGCATCACAAAGGGTACATTCCCATGTAAGAACAAAATGATGACAATCTCTGTAGGTATCTACCAGGCTGCATTCCTGCTGAAATGATTTAGTGCAGATGAAGTATTGTGTTACTGATAGCAGCGTGCTCAAATCTAAATCCAGATGGGTTGTTGTGAACTTCTCGGGTCTCTCATTTTGCAATAAAGTCACATCGTTATCACATTGCATAGCTCATGGTTTAAACTTGCATTGTAATGGCCACACTAGGAACTGCATTTATTGTGACTGTATGAAAGGATAGAGAGAGAGAGAACTTGAAACTTGTTGGCTGGAAAGAGTTACAAGCACACACAGCTTGTAAGCACCTCCTCATCATATTCAAGTTTGTCATATCTGAATAAATATGCTTGGAAATTGTCCATCACGAGGGAAAACAGTCATCTCAAGGGTACTGCTGAAAGCATGTGTCAAAGGTAAGGCTGTGGGCATGTAAATTGATTGAGAGTACTTAATTGGCACTGTTTTCTTTAGCACACTGATGTCATTCCAGAACAACCCAACCCCCAGCACGTTAACAGCAGGTTATATTCTGAGCCTATTTACTTCACAAGGTTATTTCCTTTGACTCCAATGGTTTAACCACTTCTGTACTGAAGTAGACGGGGGTCAGAGTTAGATATCTTCCATTTATATTGAAATATATATATATATATGTATATTTCTTGCATTTGTTAAAGGAAAATGCAGCTCACTTCCAGAATAGAAGATAATGGAAAATGCATCTGCATTCCCGTGACACTCCCGAGCACCGCTCAGAGCCGGCTCTGACAGATGTCAGTACACGTACTGACAGACCAAACTTCCCTATTTATAGGCAAAATACCCCAATGACGGAACAGCTTTCGTTCCTAAATGAATCAGAGAGCTATTTTACACCCCAAAACCACAGCCCTTCAATGTCTGCTTGAGAGAAACAAGCTCAATTGCTTTCCTGGATTATCCCTCATCTTTTTCTAATCCTTGCGGAAGACCTCTTATCTCAATGGCTAGCAGTATTTAGAAAACATTTCTCTTTCTTCAGTGATTGCCCTGTTTAGGTACTACCGATTCGTAGCCTGACAAGAATCTCGAGACAAAACCCTGCCTTGCTTTCTTTGTCCCACGAAGGCCGTTGTTCAGAGACCCAGTCCTGTTCTTCTCCCAGCTATTACCCCAGCTATTATCTGCTGCTCATCACCGGCAAAGCCCTAAATTCTTCAGATCCTTTTTGACTCCATTAACCCTTTGTTTGCCTAACTGGGGAAGAGTCTCATAAATTACTGCAGTCACTGCAAGAAATTTTCCCCTATTTATTGCCATAATTAGCCTAATTCAAGCTCTTATTTCTGTTCAGCTTGAACAGTTATATACACACATATTTTTCATGCAAGTTGTCCTTCAGGAAAGCCTTTCAGTGAAGTGACTGCCATAGTGAGTTCCCTTTCTCCCCATAGGCACCATGTGGGAGACTCAGAGCAATAATGCCTGCTAAGACCCACAGCCAGGACCTGAACTGCTGCACTTTCAGGTGCTTTTGCCCCATTAGTGCAGATAACAGAAATTCAGTTCTGCTCCGAGCTCCCTGTCTGAATAATATTATTTTATTGTGGCAGCTAAAGGACCCAACTGAGAACGGGCTCCATTTTGTGCTTCGTGATGCACAAAGATAGTAAGGGCTTCTCTTGTCCCGAGAGCTTGCATTTCATAGCCACAATTCTTCACATCACGTTTTGCTATGACCTGCTCTTTCTTTCTTAAGACAGTGGAGCAGTCAGTGTTGCACCATTTCTATCTACTCAAATAATGAAGTAATCACTCCGTCGGCCAATTAATCCATGCCTTTCCAAAGGCTCTGCCACAGAGCTGTTGCCAGCAAAAAGGCCTTTCAGGAGTTAATTTGGGTAACATTTGCTTTGTGTTGTTGCAGTAGAAAGTGGTCTCTGAAGGAACATAGGTGTGCCCAAAGCGATCACAGTTCTAGAATTGTGATGTTGTCATTGTAGGCCAATTTCTTTCTGGAGAAAGGACTAACAGTCTGTAGAAACAGCCATCAATAGTCAACAGACATTTAAGAGTATTGGTACAAACACCCAAATAAAAGCCTTGTTTTGCAGCATGAATTTGAAGTTCTCGTAGCACAAATTCCACCTTGCACAAAAACTTCAGCTAAATTACATTTAATTGAAAAACCTGGGATTAAACAAATGGCTGCTTTGAGTGAAAAACAGCTTTGGTCCAGTTGCACTGACCTCCTTGAGCATCTTTTTAAGTTCCCTCTGTAGAAGCTTTGCTGGTGGCTCATGAGGAACTTTGGATAAGCGTTCCTTCATTGTCAAGCACATATCTCACACACTGTAGACTCAGCCAGTGGCTAAGTGGGAATCTCTGTTTATTGGGTCTATGTGCATCAAATGCCTGGCTACCAGCTGGCAGAGGCAATGGCCTTTGCACTGCTGCTTTGGCAGAGGACTTCTATGACTGCCATCTGTTGGCTTCCAGAATCACATTTTCTAGATAAACTCAGCCTCCCAGTGGGAAATATGGCTTCTCATGATGAGTGTACATAAAATGTCCTTCCAGCTTCGGTGGGATCCTCAGCAACCTGCTGGATCGTAACCAAATTGAAGCCATCCTTTTACAACGGATGTAATTCTTCACTTTGCATCTCCTTTAAGAATGCACTCATCTTTTCTACCGTGCCACCTAAGATCTGTATTTAAAAAGACAGAAAACAAATGAATTTTTTGTCTTTGTGAGTTTTATTTGTTTTGCTTTTCTTTTTCCCCATTGGTGATGGTTTATGTTTAATCACACTTTCATCAGAACGTGGATTTCTCTTCGGATTTCTCTCTGGCTACAGTGGCTGATTCTGGCTCAGAAAGAGACCTCAGGCTTCTGATCCTAATGGACTCTCCTGTTTTGTCCAGACATGGCTGCTCTTCCTAGATCCCTGAAAGGCTTTAAGGCACACAGAGAAAAAACTGCATGTGTATATGTTCATGTTGGCAATATGTGTATATATATTCCCAGAGGTTTTAGATTAATGCTTTTTAAAAGAAGAATTCCTATTGGAGGAAAAAAAAAATGTAATAAGCCATGAATTTTCTTCTGAACTGTTGTCAGGAAAAGCTATTTGGGTTCCCTGGGTGCTAAAGAATATCGTGTTCATGTCATCCACAGAAGGCAGACAGAACTTTCTGTGAAATTCTTCCAATAAATAAATAGCTTATGAATATAATATTTACTACAGAGAGTTGCATATTTCCCCTAAAATTTGGATAGCAGAGTTCAAAACGTGAGGCGATGGCTATCACCAGTGGAATCCACACTGTCTTTTCTGACATAACCATTTCTGACAGATTGATTAATAATTATAAGACTGGTACTCACGTCAATGGAATCATAACAGAACAGGTACATCATTTCATAAATAATGCTATTCCCAACTTCTCTCTGTTAAAATAGGTAATATTCATCCCTTTAAAAAGCAAATATTTGGGAAAAAAAAGCAGCATCTGACTGTTTCAAATACCTTAACCAAAGTAGTGTTTGTATTCCTTCCTTCCTTCCCTCCTTCCTTTCAAAACGACGCTCTCAGAATTTCAAAACAACTCCAAATATCTCTTAGGAAACACTGCAAAACAGAAGTTCATTACAAGACTCTGGTTTCTGCACGTTCTCAAGGGCCAGAAAACTCTGGGGGCCTAAGATCAAATCCTAAACTGGACTTGCTGAACAAAGCACCTGGAGCATTTCCTCTGAACCACCAACTCCCCCAGGACTGCTGGGTTCGTGTGTTGACTTCTCATAGCGGAGCTTCCCAGCTTTCTTCCAAAGCAAGCTGCCTGTGTAACTGAAGAACCAGGAATTACTGATACTAGAAACTTGGCTCCAGCGCCCCAGGGCTAAACAAGCTCAAATTTGTGTTTTACCAGTCCAAAGAGACATTTCATGAGTTTCAGCCAGCATCACAAACACGCTGGGAAGGAAATGTGATCTTGGCCACCCCTGTTGTCAGCGCTGAGAGTCTGAGCACTGCAGCAGAGGGGGGAAGCCTTTGAGTTCTATGAAAAACAACTATAGAAATGTTATGGGTTTTTTTGTTTTTTGTTTTTTTTCCCTCTTATTTTGTTTTCTGTATTGTTTTTAATCGTACTATTCTTCCAAAGATTAAACACTGCAGATTATGCTCATTAAGATGTATGGAGCTGTTTGTTGTGAGCAGGGACGTTAAGAAGCCAGGCTCTGAATCAACAAGTTGCTTAACTTTACAACTCTGTAATCGTAAGAGCAAATGAAAATCCTGTTGACTTCAGCGTTTGCTTAATGATTTGTTCAACCGCAGCCTTAGTCCAGTTAGCAAACTTGTCATGAACTGATCCTAATTCATACGAATGGGTTTATTATTTGTAAGTATTCACCAAATAGGATGAACAAATAATTTTTTGACCTATCGGCTTTTACTGTTTGCTTTGGAATGTTTGCCAGTAATTCATTATTCATTACGATTGGTCAAGTGCAACACATGATGCTTGTGGACACAAAGGGGAGGTGAGGGAGGAAAAAGAATAATGAATAATGAATGCTGCACTTCCTGGTCTGAAACTTCATGCCAAAGCGGGTGAAACATGACAAAATTGCAAACATTTTATAAATTCTCAGTTGTTGCCTGGATGCTCATTGAAAGAAATCAGAAGACTTCAAGTATCGCTGTTTGCTCAATTTTAAAAGATATTTTAATATACTCAGATATTCAAAAGAAGTAAGTGCCAAAAAATGCCAGTGGACATCCAGTAGGACTTACAAATGTTCTTAAGCTTGTAGAATGCACACAGTGCAGCATAAGAAGTCTGAAATTCCCACTTGGTATTTATCTGCATCCTGGACTACGCGATCTCCAGAGGTTCCTTCCAGCCTCAACCATTCTGTGATACTTTGAAAATCCACTGTTCAATCCCACCCAGTGTTCTCAGCATGAGGCCATAGACAAATCTTCTGAATCATTACTTATGAAACAAAGAGCTTAGGAGCATTCCTGACCCTGAAGCACCTGCTTGAATCCCGCTGGAGGATGAAGTTATATTGAGGAGGTGTTGTGATCTCAGTGTGGGGAGAAAAGAGCAAGGAAGCTCTGGGAAGGAGCTGCTGGGATCCTTCCAAGGTGACTCAGTTCCCTGAAGGCTGTAGAGGTGACTTCTTTAGGAGGCAATAGATCTGGTTGGAGGCAAAGGTTTTATTTGGTTGTTTTTCAATCAGAAGTAATAACTTTTTTTTTTTTTTATTAGATAAAAACAAACAAAAAAAGTGAACAGGTTTTTTCTCGCATTTTAGCTGAAAGGCTTTTGGTTTGAGCAAATTAATAAGCACTATGGAAATGGTGATTTTCTGTAGAAAGCAGGAAAACGTGTTCAACGTGTTCAGCTGAAAATGCCATTTCTATTCGCTGAAAACCTTCCGCTGAAACTTTTGGAGAAGGTTGGCGAGGTTTTGTTGCTAGGATTTTGCACTTGGGGTGACACTGAGGGCATGGTGCTTTGGGTTTAGCTCGCGAAGCACGGCTGAGTCATTTCCACTTAGAAGAAAACAACCCCCATCCTTCTCTCTGCAGAAAATTCCCTGTGTCTCACTGGAGAAGTTTCCTCCCCTTTGCACGGCGAGATGCTCTGAGCAGACCTTGACCTGCACAAGGGATGCTCTGACCCCTTTGGCACACACCATTTCCCATCTCTTCCTCCTGTTTCTGATGCAGGTCTCCCTGAGATGATGCCATCTGTGTGCAGGAACCAAGCATCAGAAGCGATGGATTTACGAGCTCACCACCAGCCGCAGTGCCCCGCTCATTAGACACAATTTGCATGCTGAACATCAGCATGACAGCCCTAGCGAGGGATTTGTTTAGCTAATTTAGAGTAATGGAGAAGAGAAATTAATCACTTTAACACTGATACTCCCTGGCACAGGGAGGCTGGTAGTCATCCCCTCACCTGTCAGCGAGGCACCCCCTCTTCTCCCCCAATTTCAGTGCTGTTTGCCCACCAAAAAGAGCCCAGACAGGTAATAACGGGGCTGCAGTGCTGCCAGCATGGACACAAACAAGGCAGCTGCTGAGCACTTACAGCAAGGTTAAAGCAAACAGGATTATCTGCTCGAAGCACTTGAGAGTGCTGATGCTCTCAAACCAAAGGACGAGGACAGAAGCTGCACTCAGCTGTCCTCCAATGCAGTGCTTCAGCTGGGGAGAACCTGATCCCAAGCACAGCTCGAGCAGTGATTTATGGAGGGAATAGTGCTGGAGTGGAGGAATCCTGAAACACTGCTCTCCAGGTGTTTTGTCCTGGGTTGCACAGGTTGGGCTCAGGGGACTGTGGAAGAAAGTTGGAAATTGCTTCAGCTTCAGCTCTGTTTTCCCTCCCTTTTTTTTTTTTTTTTTTTTTTTTTTTTTGTGCCTTTCAACTTTTGGCTTGCGTGCTTTTATCTAGAAAAAAAATATATATTTATAGTAAAACACTCAGCTAAGCTGCAAACAGAAAAAAACATTCCTTTAACCAGAAACAAATCCCCAGTTTTTAAATCTACTCTATGTATTTACCATTCCCATGTACTTCAAGTAGATGCCGTGTTCAAATAAATGAAGATACAAGCTCATGACAGCTGTGATATGAATAGAATCCATATTATGAACTCAAACCTGAGTTATTATAATCCATTATTTAACATTCGTGATCACTCTGCTTTCAGGTGCTGCCATGCATGGCAGTGCTCCTTTTCCAGTGCTCTTGCCTACAAGCCCAGCATGGGTGTTGCTCCCTGGACAGACTTTCATGGCACATTCAGTTTCCACGCACTGCTCACCAGTCCTCATCTGGAAGACTCAAGGCTGCTGCCATATGTTGTCCCTTTTCTGAAACCCAGAATATGGGCACAGGCTGCTTTTTGTGGAGTTCCTCTGCTGTAGGACTTCCAACCATAGAAAAGCATTAGAAACCCACATATCATCATTTATAGGTGCAATCCAAAACTCATCTCCTTTTATGGGCCCTAGCTTAATAATTGTGGCTGCAGAATGGCCATCAGTATTATTCCCAGAATAAGAACTACTGAACTTAAACAAGTGTAATGCAATAAGGGAGAGATGGAAGTACCAAAGCTTTTATGTACAGAAATGATGCCAGACTGTAAAAATGTGAGTGCTGTAAAATAATGTCCTTAATTATATACATAGGAAGGAGGGTTTCAGAGCAGATGTCTAAAGACAGGCACTCAAACCACAGAACAGGCAGTGAACTCTAGGGAAGAAAAATGAGAAGATGTTAAGATATGGATGACAGGGATTGTGTTGGTTTTCCTTGGATACGTACGTGTGTGTAAATCCAGAATTGGGTGCTTCATTACAATCAGTGTAAGGGATAGGAAGACTAAAAATACATATTTGATACTATCTTCAATAGAGCCCCCCCAAAAAAGAGAAATTACATTACTGGATGCTTTTTCTATGAGTTCAGAGGGATTTCTATCACGTCCCAAGAAAGGTATTTCTGGCCAAGGCTTCTCAGTAATTGGAGATGTGTGGGGAGTTTCACCCAGCACTTAATCAGAACAATTGCCATCTTTCTAGAAGATTATCCTAATGTTGAGATTTCTTTCTTTAATGTTTTATAATAAAGGCCCAGAAATAAAGGCTGCAGTGTGGTTGCAATAGAACATACATTAGCATATTTGGAGAGTTTTTTGATCATTTCTGCATGCATTAGAATGAAATATTCTGGAAAAATTAAACATTATATGCAAATGAGTGCAACAAAACTACATTTTGAATAATAATAATTCATTATCCCACTGTAATATATGTAAGTGGCTTCCTCTTTTTTTTTTTTTTTTTTTTTTTTAAGGGGGGGGAATGCACTGTAGACATTAATTCAGCACAGCAGAAGTTTACAGAGGAGATCCACTGAAATTAGAATAGAACACATTCTTCATTTGCATAAATCCCAGAATCCCTCCTGCCAAACCCCTCCAGCTATTAATAGGTGATATGAATGTCACTCGATGCTCATTTATAATAGTGTTGCTGTAATATAATGCGTATTTAGGACAGATTTTAAAAATCATTGTAATTAACAAAGCACACCATTACCAGCAAGTGTTTATTTGTGTTATAGGATAAAGATGTTGCATTAGGAAACAATTACAACTCGAGGTGTTGAATTACCCCCTTTGGAAGCGTTGCTCCCTTTTAGTGCATGCAATACTTTTCCACAGGCTACTTGTATGGGAAAAATGATTTAAAGGAATGGCACTTCTGTGCATTTGCAATGATAACAATCATTCATGTCCCAGGCCTTGTCTGTATGACACGCATTTATGTTTCACCCCAGGGCTGTCTGCATTTGAAAGCGTTTTTCACCCCTCAGAGTTCTGAATGGGGAAGTGGAGATAGGGAAATGTGAGAGCAGGAGCTCTGAAACACCTTCACAGCCTTTAAATGCACATTGATGGGCGCAGTTGCTGTGCTGTGTTCAGGTTTGTTTTGGATTCCATCTTTCATAGAAGTATAGAATCACCAGGGTTGGAAAAGACCTCCCAGATCCCCAAGTCCAACCCCAACCTCCCCCACCATGACTCTCAGTGCTACATCTCCATGGTTCTTGATCACCTCCATGGATGGTGACTCCACTGCTCCCTGGGCAGCTGTGACAGTGCAGCACTGCTCTTCTGGAGAAGAAATTTCTCCTAATATCCAACCTGAACCTCCCCTGGTGCAATTTAAGGCCATCACCTCTCATCCTATCACTGTTCCCTGGGAGCAGAGGCCGACCCCCAGCTCACCACAACTCCTTTCAGGGATTGCAGGGAGCAATGATGTCTCCCCCGGATCTCCTCCAGACTGAACAATCCCTGTTCCTTCAGCTTCTCTCCATCACATTTGTGCTCCAGACCCCTCACAGCTTTGTTGCCCACCTCTGGACGCATTCCAGGTCCTCAATCTCTTTCTTATAGTGAGGAGCCCATCACTGAACACAGCATTCCCCACCAGTGCTGAGTACAGAGGGATAATCACCACACTTACTCCAGCATAACGAAATGCCTCAAGATTTGGCCACACGTAAGTTCTTTTAAATTCCTTCTATTGCACTGATGTCTCATGTCCCACCATGGGCACAGCCCCGGCCCCAGCTGGGCAGTGCAAGGATAAAATCCATTCCAGAAGCAGCAGAGCTGCAGGCAAGGAAGAAGTGATATTCTCACATCTTTCATACCAGTGGATTTATTCATCCAAATCTGAATTTTTAATGCAAATCTCTTTAATTTTTCAGTTTTTCAAACATTTCTACCTCTTCCCTGATAAAACTGGTTATATCCCACCTACAGTGCAGGACTGATAGAGGCGGACACAGCCAGAGATGTAACAGTTTCCAGGCTCCATTCAGGACCAGATTTCAGTTCAGATTTTAACTAATATGATAATAAAATACAGTGCCTTCTTTTCTTCCACTCCTTCTCTCTTTTTCTTTCTCTCCCCTGCAATGTCTCAACAAAACGGAAAAACAATCTTACACACTTTCCAGAGGGAAAAAAAGAATAAAAGCAACGTTTTGATATTTTTTTTTGTCAGAGAAGCCTAACCAAATTTGATAGAGTTACATCTGTTTGGAGAATACAGAAGAAAATAACAGGAAAAGGAAAAGACAAATGGAAGATCTCCCAGTGCTGCCTGAGCACTGCTGAGAACAGAGACTTGTTGATCCTTCGGCTTTCTGGTTGCCCGAGGAAAAGAAATAATTAAAAACATTAAGCGAACAAAACACTCCACAAAAGAGAGCCGATGTCTACAGCTGAAAACCTACCTTCTTTTTTAAAGGCCTTCACAGATTAATCAGCAGCATTTTGCACCACCTCAATTATGTCGGAGCCCCTGCTCTGCTTACCATGGGCAGTCCTTATGCCTCAGCCTCAGCGCAGGGAGAGCAGTGTATTATACAAGACCGACAGCTTGATATGATCAAATCCATCTCAGTTATGCTCTTTCTTGGCTGAGCTGTGGCAATACTTTGTAACGGATGTTACAAGGAGCAATCATTGGAAAGTCACTCCGGGTCACCCGTAGGTTCAGATGTACTTTATCAGATTGATGCCACTCCTTTGCCTTGCTGCTTCCTCTAGCAGCTTTCTTGTTTTGATGCCTTCATCTGAGTTTCCCAGCAGAGATCAGCCACCCCCGGAAGGGCTGCAGGGAACACGTCCCTCTGTAGATGTGATCAGAGGAAGGAGCTTTGAGCTTGCCTGCTGTTTTCAGGGGAGCTCTTGGGAGCGGTGCTTTGGCCCTGTGCCCTCCCTGACAACCTGCAGGCTGCCCCTGATTTCCCAATGTGACTCGAGAAAAAATAAAATGAAATAAAAAATAATGATGAAGGAAGAAAATAGCAAAACAGGCTATTCCCTAGAAACCTGCTGTCGGAATTAGGCACGCAGGGTGCAAGGGGTAAGTGCAACTCACATTGAGCAGTGCTGCTGCGCAGTATTTTGTTATTGCAGGCATTTTGTTTGCTATGACACCTCTGAGCTGTCTGTTTCTCTCCATGTTGGCTTTCTCTCCTTGGGGTGCTGTGCTCAATGTCCAGCCAGACCTGGCATTGCACCAGGACCAGCAACATCCAAGCCTTTGATTATCTGCATGCTATGCAGCCATGAAGCAAAACCCACCATGCCTCTGCACAAGGACTCCTGTACCTTCCTCCAACACATGCAGAAATTCAGTTGCATGTTTATAGATATGCACAAGCACCACTCACACCTGCAGCTCTGTGGACAAGAAGCAATGCAGCCTACACACACTTCCACAGCAGCACACCCACAGCCTCCCATATGCACTCCCCACTGCACTGGTTTTCCTCTGGCACGCAAAGTGCACACAGCTGCCTGTAAATAAACACACCAACATGGCACCAGCCTCAATGTCAGCTCCCTTCAGTCTTTCAGTTTAAATATAGGCATTGGCTCTGCTCCAGGAGGAGGTACAAGTGGTTTCAGCCTCAAACAAATTGTTATGAATCCCATTTGCAGTGTGAATATGCTTAGCGAATGTTTCTTTCTCTAATGAGACCAAAACAGCAATTAACAGGAGTCCTAATGCTATAATTCCTGGGAAATATGCACATCCATATTTTTATCCTTAAGACTATTCTCATCTGGCTTCAATTGTAGGAGCCATCTTGCCTGAACACACATGTCACACATCACTCCTGCACTTGCACCTTTCCACTGCCACACTTGGGCATGGCTGGGTTGAGATGTACAGTGAAAGATGCTGTGGCTTTGAATCAGAGCAGATCCAAGCTGTCATTGCTAGTAAATCCCAGCACTTCTGCCCAGCACTGTCTTCTGGACAATGATGCAGAGGAAGAGTTTTCCTCCCACCTTCCTTGCTTGCTGCAGTCAGGTTTCCCTATGTGAATTTTCCACTTTTTCCTTTTTCTAGTGTCTTTTTTTCCCTTCCCTACAGCCAATAGATTGGCTGATGAATAAAAAAACATCCAATTCAGACAGAGGGACATACCTTTGGGGAGAGCAGGAGGGAAAAAGAGGCATGATCAGCACTTATCGAATGAGCTCTTTTGTCCACCATGCATAGATGAATGGGCTCATCATGTCAACCATCCTTATTCCAAACATCACTTGAAATAGATGAGAATTACAAGGAAAGCAAATTGCTCCCTGGTTTCCTGCTGCCGTTCCTGGGCTATGATGGGTCAGGGAATGGTCTTCTCTCCTTAGCTTATTAACATTTATTTTGTCCTCTGAGAAGGTAAGCTATGCTGAGAATCTGTGTGGTGCCAGAGAAGTTGATATTCAGTATTTTGTATGCCTCTTCCCAATTTTGTAGGGGAACTGACAATGACTGCTATGAGTAATGGCCCCCAGAAAGTTTTTGGTCAGATGGGTAACATTAGCACTGCTTTGGGATGCCCTTTCTTGTTTTGCATCCTTTGGGTAAGGGCAGCAAAGATCTTTAAATGGAAGGGAAATCTTCAGGAGACCATTTTCATTGACTTTTTGCAATGACCTTTTAAGGCCCCCACAAGTGTCAGGGCATTCAGTCCATAGAGTATCCTGGAAGGCCAAGTCAATAATATTATTGACTAATTTATTTTAAAAAAAAAAAAAAAAAAAAAAAAAGGTTCCTCAGGTGTGTGGAACTGTGGCTTTGGCATAAGAAGGGGAAAAAGGGGAAATAAATCCATGCAAAACAGATATCTGAAGCAGCATGTCTGGAATAACAACAATTGCAGCAGTAGCACATCAGCACAAAGCTGCTGGACATCTCTGGATCCCGTAAGAATAGGGTTTTAGCTGCACTGGTTTCCAGTTGCCTGCTCTGTGAACTCATTTATCATTGCCAGACTGACTTTATTAATCATGCCTTTCATTACGCTTCTTCTCTCTCTCTTCACCAGTTCCCATCCCCACTGTATCTCCCAAGAATGGCTGATTTCCAAAGTGCCAGCGAGTGCCTGAGAGTTGTGTAATTGCAATATAATTAATGAATTAAAAGAATGAGATGTTTTAAGTGCTTTCAATATCCCAGTCCCTGTAATTATCTACAGAAAAAAAGTGTTCATTAACAGCCTCGGAGTGCAAGGCTGTGGCTCCTTGCTCTGACTGTTTCTTCCTCTGGTGGGGCTGGAGGTGGAGGTGGGAGCAGGGAAAAGGCTTTTGCAAATCTTCAGAAAGCTTTGCTCTGCCTTCTGACTGGGTTAGGGCAAGTCAAAAGTAGAGAGTCTGCGGAATATCAGGCAGTTTCCAGCAGATGTGGAGGCAGTGTGATTTGCCAGAGTAGAGGCACAGGGCCTGTTTCCTAAGCCTCTGCATGAACTGGGACGGCCATGTGAAAGTTAGCTGCAGAGCATTTATACCCTTCCCCATCCCATAGACTGAAATGGTGTCTACCTCTGCCGGGATGGAACACGTTTGCATATGAATAATTGTGCATGATTTATCAAAGCATTGGTGTGAGCAAACACAGGGAGGGGAATGCCAGGTCTCACTTGTGCTGCTGGGGAAATATTCCACGCTCCCTTCTGGTTTCTCAGTGGAGCTGGGGGGCAAGCTCACATTAGGAGGTGTGCAGTGCCTTCATCAGACCTGGTGGTGTGCATGAAGAGGCTGGTCTTACTCACATGGGTGTAAATCAAAAGCAATTCCTTTGATGTTGATGGAGTGGCCGACATAAGTGAGAGGCGAATGTGGCCTATTGGTGTTGAAAGCACTTAAAACATCTCTTGAGGGCACTCCTATGAGGGAACTCGCTCTGTGAGGCTGATTGGCAGGGTACAGCTCTGCTCAGTGCTCTGTCCTTCCCAGTATCCTAAATTGTAAATTAAGTCAGCTGAGATGCATCTAACACATTCCCCATCCGAACCATTTTAGCTCTGTAGCTGGCTGCAGGCTCCATAAATTGTTTTCTGTTAAACTTTGGGAATAAATGGCCAGTTCATTTGAAAGGATTGAGCAAGCACCTCACCAATATCAGCCCAGTGCTCAAAGAAGGGAAATGACGAAGGATGAGTTACGGGGTTATCTCTGCTGTTTAACAACCCCCCATGTTTCGATCACAATAAGCTCCTGCTGAAAAGGCAATATCCTCCAGCAGACAGGGGTTAAATACCCTGCAGCTCAGGAAGAAGCTGGAAAGGCAAAAGAACTACAGCAAGGGCAAATGTTAATGAAGGGAGATCTTTGCTGAGGAGAGAAAGCACTCAACAGCTGACAAGGTTGAGCCCTGGAGGGCAGGAGAGCCATGGCATCATCATCCAGAGGGACACTTGTCCACAGTGTGTTTGCTGCTCCTTGGATGTGGCATTCAGCATCCTTGAGCACCACCACCAAGGGAAGATCCATGATTGGATATGACTGAGCTTTTTGAGTTTAATGGGACAAAATTGACTGAAGAAACATAATTGCAGCGAGAGCTGGTTCCTATCATTGTTTTCACAAGGAAGTAGATAGAGTTCAACAGCCCAAGTCTTTGCAATACCAGCTGCACCTTTCAACCTCCAAGTAGAATCATAGGATTGCAGGATCACAGAATCATCTGAGTTGGAAGGGACTTTCAAAGGCCATCTAGTCCAACTCCCTGCAATGAACAGGGACACCCACAGCTCCATCAGGTGCTCAGAGCCCCATCCAGCCTGACCTTGGGTGTCTCAACACTTCTCTGGGCAACCTGTGCCACTGCTTCACTACCCTTATCATCAAACACTTCTTCCTTAAATCCAATCTAAATCTCCTCTCTTTCAGCTTGAAACCATTTCCCCTTTGTCCTCTCACTACAGACTCTTCTGTACCCTTCTTTCTTGTAGCCCCCATCAGCCATTTATTATGAGGGAAGTAAAATATTCCAGTGGAATAAGGGGAAAGCAGTTTCTTTGCTTTGCAAACCTGGCTTTTGTTTTGCCTTATGAAAGCCTCATCTTATCCTCAGGCAGTATGAGAAGCCAGAATTCTGAAAATGTTCACACAACTGAGCTCTGGAAAATACAATTTAAATAATTTTGAAATATTATGCTTTGATATGGGCATTTTCTAAAAAAACTACTTCAGTTTGTAACAGACAAGTCATTTTAAAGGGGAAATCTCGATGGTTTTGTTTCAAAGCGAGAAAATGGAAATTTTGGCAATCTTAAAAGGAATAATGTTTTTGCAACATGTAAAAAAGCCATGAAAACTGTCTCTTTACTGAAAATATTTTCATTTTTTGACAGTTTGCTATTTTTCACCCAAAAAGTGTTATTAGAAACATCTGAAAATAAACACGGAAGGAAAAAACTTCTCACGTTGGGAAAGACAGGTACATTTCTGCGCAATAAAATGAACTCCTTGATGTCTGCTGAGCACTGCTGTTAGTCTAAATCATGAGCAGGAAAGTCAGGGTCTATTGGTTTTTCTTCTTTACCCTATGAGGAGTCCAGGCCATATCACTGCTGGGAGTGTCTTGGAGCTACAAAAATTCAGCAAAGGCATTCTAAAGATATCATCAACATATATGCACACACATATATATGCATATGGTGCTGATGACTTGACAGTTGGACTGGAAGATCTTACTGGTCTTTTCCAACCTTAATGATTCTATGATTTTATGATAAACAGTAATATATGATGAGCACAGCAATCAACTATGTCTAGCTGCGCAGATCATTCAGCTTCTCCTCATTCTCATCCTGCTGGTAAGTCCAAGAGTTGCACTTATGGGATGATCCACATCCAATCTTTCATCCCTTTCTTGCACTGGAATTGCATTTTGGTTCTCTGTCCTTGTGCTAGCCCTGAGCCCAGTGCCTCAGTGGTGGTGCTGGGTTGGATCTCTGGTAGCGATGAGCCATCTGCCCACAACGGTCCCTTGTGCAGCAGCAGCAGCAGCAGCAGCAGCAACATAAGAAGAAGTCAAAGTCAGCTCTTCCGGCAGCATGTGGTGCGTGTCAGTAGGTGGCTTTCCATTGGACATTGGCTGTTCTTAAATTCCTCAGCCAGTCTAACGAGTTCTCAGGGCAGTGAGCCGTGTCCTGAGAAGCCAGGATGTCATCCAACAATTCCAATGTGTGTCAAAGAAGAGCTGCCTTTGGTTTCTTTCTTTCCTTCTTTCTTCAACTGTTGTTTTTGTTGTAATGCCTGCAAGAAGAGCAGCTTGTGGCACAGGAAAATTAGAGGATGATCCAGAAGAATTTAAAGCAGATGATGTTACAACATAAATTATCTTCTGTATCTAGTAACACTTGATTCTGGACTGGGAAGAAATACCAACCAGGATAGAACAACTTCTTTCTTCTGCCAGATTCAAGGCATATAGCTTTGAAGAATTATAACCAAGCCAGTTCTTGGTTTCCTTATCTGAAGAATATAAATTATAGCACTTTGCTTCCTGACATTGTTCTCAGCAAGTGTAATTCATTAACTTTCCTGAAGTGCTTTTAAATCTCCCGTTTCAGGCACTACACAGGTATTCAAAAAAGAGTTCACAGAGCAAGCTAAAAACACTTAAAATGAAATTAAAATACTGTTGTTTCCAGATTATGATAAATCACACTCCAGAAAGTTCTGATGACAAGGGTACGAAAGCTTCTGTGTTTGTGGGGCTGCACTATTTCTGATGGTCCTTCGGAGCCCAAAAATTCCACCACATTTTTGGAATTTCACATTTTATGTCCCCATTGCATGGCTGGGAAAGGAAAAGAAAACAGAGCAAATAATGTCCAGCCTCTCTCCCTCTGCCAGTCTCCAGCAAAACCACAAAAGACACTTGGAAACTCAGCCCTGGCGGCTTTCAGAGATAAGTTCCCCATGGGCACAGGATGCTTCTGCCCTGGGGACCAGTGTGGGGCTGAGCTGTGCTGCATCCTCAGTGCCACCAGGGGAAGGGCCCAGTGACAAGCCTGCAGGGGATTTGCCAGGCTGATGCTGGTGCTGAAGGGTAGTCAAGCTGTCCTTTAATATGTGAGCTTGTCTGTCCCGCTCTCTCTGTTCTCCCTGTGTTCAATAATGTAAATAAAGTCTTTAAGAAGCCCATTACTTTCATCTGCAGTTCTGAGAGAATCGTTCAGATTCTCCCCTGGCAGTTTTGTTTGTGCGTAATAATAATAATTAAAAAAAAAAAAAAAGCCCTCTGGAAAAAAAAATAAAAAAGGAATAAGAGTAGTAGAAAATAAGGAAGGCGAGAATCTTTTTTAAGTTTTACCTTTCAAAGACATTTCCCCTGTTTGAAAGAGGGAAAAAAAAAGTAAAGACCTTGCTGGTATCAAACACCTCTGCCTGCATTTGAAAGGCTGATGAAGGGCAGCATTTGGCTTTTCAGAGAGGGGTGCAAGCATCCCTTTGCTGGCTCTGTACTGGGCTCTGAGCACTGCTGGACCCGTCCCAGGCTGGTGCCTTTTTCTCCTTTCACACCGCTTCCCATCTGCCTTTCAAATCTTGGTAGGGATATCTTTTTTTTTTTTTTTTCTGGTGGATCTTTGGTTAAGTTCAAACTTTTAATGCTGCTGTGCCACTCAGCTAAACCTTCAGCTTGGGAACAAAGCCTCCTATTGCTAAAACTACGCAGTGTTGAAATGTCTCTTCTAACATTCTCACTCGACCACTTTCTCATTAGGGTTTTAGAGAACCTTTTCACTTTGAACTGGGCTATTAACGCACGTGGTTTTTTTTTTCTTACTGATAAATTGAAGCAAAACATTTTGTGAAAATAAGACACTCACCCAACTTCAGACTTGTTATTTGCTTGGGTGGTTTATTATTTTCTTTTAATATTTTTCCTCTGGGGAGAAATTGCAAGCTCTTGTTCTTTTCATGCCATTTGGCCCCGTGTCAGGCTTAAGAACCCAGACGGACTTTGTTGAGCTGCTTTACCTGCTTATTTGCATTAATAATTATTTTTTTAATATCACAAATGAAAACTGCCAACTCTTTTTAATTACAGTAAAAAACGTCCTCCTTCACTAGGTAGGTAACAGAAGTGCTCCTCATCACAACCTCAGTCCAAATGCAATCAGTGGGAAATCCTCCATCAGCCCCTTGAGACCTTTCCATGCCACCGTTGGAGGACAAAAATTCATCAAATACTGCTCCTTCAGCTCAGTACTGTTCTCCTGCTCTTATCCACAACCCCCTTCTTTTTTCTCTGTCTAATCTTCATGTATTAAAAGTAATCAATTTAAGGTCAATTTTGTTCTGTTCCATTTTTTCCCTTGAAAATTGAACCAATCTCACTGTGGTCCTCACACAACACTGAGTTGTGCTCTCTGCTCTGCTCATCACCTTGGTACCTTTTCCCTGTTTCCCAGAGGAGGAACCTATAAATATTTTATTGTCCAGCTTCATGAGTCATTCCTTGCCTTGATTGAATTTGACAACAAGTTAAAGAACAACAAGCAAATGCTGCTGCTGGAGCAGACAACAAGGTAGGCAAAGGATGGTTCATTGCCATCTGGTTGGGCCTCCCCATCTCATTTGTTAGATCCCTTTGGAGTCCTGCTACTTAAAAGAGCAATATCTGCAAAACTGGTGAGACACTGTACCATCACCTCCATCTTTGAACACCTATTGGCATCATGCAAGCTGCCAGGAAATGGAGGTTTTCAAGAAGAGGGCAGATGTAGCACTGAGGAACATGGTTAGCAGGCACAGCGGGGATGGGTTGGGGTTGGATCTGGTCATCTTAGAGGTCTTTTCCAGCCTTAATGGTTCTATGATTCTATGTAATACAGACTAAACCAAGCACAAGATTCAACCCCATTCCTGCTGGCTCATGCTGCCCGCTGCCTGGGCTCCCAGCCCTTCCCTTTCCCTTGTGCATAACCTCCAGCACAATTATTCAAGTTTTAGGAGAATAAGTCTGATCTATAATTAAAATGAATTCTTGTTGTTTTTGTTTTTTTTTTCTCCATGTTCTATTGAAACAAAAATTTAACTCTGTTGAAACAAAAAGAACTCTGTTAAAACAAAAGCATGTCTCAGTAATGCTTCAATTTCCATCACATTTTCGACAGAAGAAAGTGTAAACAGATAGTTTGTCTTTTCATTGTGTAGAAGTGGGACTTTTTCTATTGGCTGTGGTGAAAATGTTCATTTTGGTGACACTGCTGAAGTCGCACTCTTTAAACACATGGCTTATATTGAAACAATGAGCAAATGTTATTTGATGTTTCCTGCTATGTTCACTTTTCATTGTAATAGCTTGACATTGTTGAAGTAGAAGATGCTCATAAAAATCAAGCGTTATGTTGTTCCCAATAATATTTTGACAATTTTGATCCAAGGGTAATTTCACATTTGCATTTTGATGTGTGACAAAAACAAACGTTAAAAATTCAGGGAATTAGCTGTGCGTTCTGACCATGGAATGAAGCATTTCTCCCTGATTGTGTTTGGACAGTGGTTGTGATGAGAAGCACTTCTGCAACTCAAAGAGGAACAGTTTCGCTATAATTAAAGAGAGTTGGCGGTTTTCATTTGTGATATTAGGGAATTAAATACCAACACAAACAAAACCACATTAGAGAGTCCACAGAATCTTGTTCAGGAAAAAAAGCCCTCTTTTTAGGGGAATAAAATACAGCTTTTCCCACTCATTTCTCTCTTTGCTTAAAAATAAATGAATAGCAGGGGAAGAGCTCCATACCCATAACTCAGCTTGCTTAAAAATACCATTATTTTCTTTAAATAACTCCAAGTTGTTTGTTATAACACAGAATTAGAAACTGCCTCTCCGCTCATCTCCTCTCCTCAAGGCCAGGATTAGGCTTTGATTTGCAATAATATTTGACACAAATCTGACAATGTTTTGACCAGGCTTTGCATTATGGAAATTACAGTAAGCATTGGGAAATGGCAGTGCGGGTCGTGGTTGCATTCCCTGCCGCCTCTCCTTCCTGTTGTTCCTCCTTCCTTGAACTCTCTTTGGTCCCATCCCTCTGCTCAAGTCCCTCACGTCACCTTGACAGAAAGGATTTTCTCCTCTTTCTCTTGCTGCCTGGCTTCTTTCCACCATCGCATCCTCGCACCACAGCAGCACGGCGTGGGTGCCGTCACTGCCCCTTACATCCCTCACAAATTGAATTCATCGTGAACGTATGAATAAATCCCCAAGAAAATAAAAATTCTCAGAGGTAATTGAATCACACAAGAGTGATAGGGGTTTTTTGTTGGTTTTTTTTTTTTTTTTTCCTCACTCGTTCCCAGAGTGAGGTTCAATCAGCATTCATTACTCCCACCTTCCCCCATCAGAACTGGCAGAGGAACTGGGTGAAGGAGGACTCTCAGCCTTCTGATTAAATCTTCCAAACATGATGGCCTATCGAGCCCAGTAATTCGTGAGCCAGGAAACACGAGATTTTAATTCAACATGGATTAAAAAGCACAAACCATAGAACTGGCTGAGAAGAACAGAGGAGCTGTATAGTGATGTCGAATTTTCTTTGGGAAGGATAGTTTAATTAAAAAGTGCTTGAAAATATTTTCAAGCGTGGAGCCACTTACAGTAGAAAAATATTAGAACAATTAACAATCAAAAGAAAATCTTTTGATTTGACTTTTTTTTTTTGCCCTCCTATTCGATTTTGCTACAGGTTCAGGGAAATATTAGAAAAAAAACAACTAAAATTGAACTGAAATAATAGCAATATTCTGCACATACGTGCCACTTAATTAAACATTTAGATCGCAGTATTTTGACGTTCTCAAAATGAAACATTTTGACATTATCAAATGGAATATTTCAACAAGCTTGTTTTGATCTTGTTTGATCAAAAAAATATCTTGGGATCCTCCCTCCAAATGGTGCTCTGAGGATTCGCTTTGGAGGCTGACTGGAAGGACTGAGATTTCTGCTCTGCCAGGGCTCCTGCAGCAGGTGATGTGGGTTGTGATGGGGATCATGGCTCACATCCTACACCGGCTGTAATGTAGAACTGTGGGATCATATGGAGACACAGCAAAGTGTTTGAGCTGCAGCCTCACACGTGCTGTTCTGCCAATGAGCTGAGTCAGCCTTCAGACATCAACCATGAAGGTGCTGATGTCCTCAGCCTGTGACCTTCAGCGCTAAGACTTCATTGCTCAAGCTAGGGGGAATATTCGGAATCCGTAATAAAATTCCAAGCTCTGCCATGCATTTGCCCACTAGAGGGAAGTGCATTCACACACACGCATATTGCTGTGCACATGCAGTGTGTTTGAACGCTCACTGACTGCATGGGGACTGAGCTGGACCCAATGGGAGGCTATCAGCTGCCTCTGCCAACGCACTGGTGGCAGCTGGGCATTGCCCAAGTGACCAGATCCACAGTCCCTATCTCTCTCCATCACGAATATACCTGTACACACACAGCCTCCCTGTAGATAAATATCCCCTTGGTGGAAAAAAAAAGAAAATGCAGTGGCAAAACTTGAGCTCTGCAGGGAAAGGCTTCTACTGTGTGCTCACTATGAAGTTGTGCTTGAATTGGTGGAGGGATATGGAGCATCTGGTCCCGAGCCATTTCATCGCTGTCTGCACTTAGAAAGCTGCTATATGCACAGATGTGATTCATACAGATGGGTTTTAAACATGAGCAGCCATAGCAGTGCAGTCAAGTGCACTCAGTGACAGCATATATATGTAAGCAATCAAAAGCAGGCTGTATGAAATTATATATATGTGCCCAAATACATGCTGTGCTGTCTGACTGTTTGTCCACCCAGCCAGATTAGATTATCTTCTCTGAAGTAGACTGGCTTATAAGGCAAAGCTCCTTCATGCTTATGCAAATGTGAGAGAATCTATATCTCTATAAACACATAAGCAAGGTAAGCATGTATTTATGATATGCAAATTAGAGTGAGCCACACAAGCCAATGGGTAAGGACTGGTGTAAAACCCAGCATGGTGGCAAATGCCTGTGCATAGAAACATGCAGCAGTGGGTGCACCTGTGAGGATGCACAGAAAGGCTGTGTGGCATGCATGAGGGCAGAACCTCCCATGAGTGCTCCAACCCTGGAGACATCAAGGTCAGAGCTGGACGGGGCTCTGAGCACTGATGGAGCTGTGGGTGTCCCTGTTTCGTGCAGGGATTTGGACCAGGTGGCCTTCAAGGGTCCCCTCTGACTCAAAGAATTCTATGATTCTATGATTCTGTGAGGCAGAAAAACTTATTCTTTAGCTTTCACTTCAAGACAAACTTTTGAACAACAGCAAACATTATAATTGTCCCGTTGCTAAATATTTTCTTCATTCAAACTTCTGCGAGCTTCTGAATTTCAGCAGTTTATTCTCTCTGCATCCCAAAGGGGCTGTCACACAGGGGAAAACTCATTGCTATTTCCACCTCTCTTTTGACAGCCTGTTTCAAAAACTATAGCACTTGCACCTTTTCTTCGGTTCATGCCAATGGCTCTCAGGAGCAAAGTCTTTGGCCAGTTTAAATTTGTGATGCCCTGTGGAAAGCAATAGAGATGTAATGGAGCTACTTTGTGTCAGAGCATCTGGCCCCCAGTTCTCCTGGGAGGCAAAGTATCTTGTACCACATCAAAGGGCCAGGTTGATGTGTGCTACAAACAGGGAATGGGGAAATTTGTTGAGATGGAAAATGATTTTGCCACCTGCTTCCTCACCTTGAATAGGACCTAAACCAAAGTCCCTGGCAAGGTTCCTAAATGGAGTTATATTACAGTAATTAACAGGAATATTACTACTACCAGTAGCAATTTTTGATTTACAATTTCATGCATTCCTAACTTCCCTCATTTTTTCACCACTTAGAGAAAGAAGAGGCAGAATATTATGTGGAGAGGCTCTTGATGTCATCTGTTAAATATATTTGACAGCTAGAAATATGGAAAACCCATAAAGAAAACCTATCTGGGTAGAATGAGATTTCCAGTATAACGTTTTTACTGATCTGGATGTACTGCTGAAAATTCAGCCCAGATTTGGAGTGCTTTTACAACAAGAACTGTACAACAAGAACTGTGAGAATTGGTCTTATTTCTCATCTCAAACACAAGGTTTCTCTATCACCTCTATGTTCAATGTAGGCTCACTGCAAAACTCCTGAAGTGGGAGACGTTGTTTATGGTCATGCTAATCCCATGCAATGACAGCATAAAGCAGAAACTGGGGCATAGTGAGCAGTGCTGCACTCCAGCCCTGAATTTTCCAAATCAGACAGGCAATGGTGAGTGCCTAAGTGTACTCCTCAGGTCAGTGTGACAAGGTAAAGAACAGCGTTCAGCACTGTGTGAGCAGTGACTCGTGCCTCAGTTTAGGCATAACTCGAAGACAGGACAAAGGGAAACGGCCTTAATTTGTGCCAGGGTAAGTTTAGGTTGGATATCAGGAAAAACTTCTTTACAGAAAAGGTTTGTTAAGCACTGGAATAGGCTTCCCAGGGAGGTGGTTGAGTCACCATCCCTGGATGTGTTTAAAAAACTTTTGGATGTGGTGCTCAGGGTTGATTTAGAGGAGGGTTGTTAGAGTTAGGGTAGTATGGTTAGGTCATGGTTGGATTCAATGATCTTGAAGGTCTTTTCCAACCTGAGCAATTCTGTGATTCTGTGACTTCAAAAGAAGAACAGAAGCATCATCCTAGATCATTTCTATGTGACTTATCACCACTATGAGTGAGATGAGAGAGGTTCCATCTCAACGATATCAAATATTCTGCCATTTTGCAGTCCAAACACCCTGCTCAGCACCAGCATTGGCATCTGACATGTGGCCTACCCAATCCATCAAATCAGCTAAGCAGATTATGATGGCCTTGAGAGAGATTTTAGTCTCATCATGCTTCTCCTTTCCCCTTTCCTTTCCTATAGTGAAGGCAGTTACCAGATCTCAGCTCTCACTGTATAACTGGCATCCTCAAAGAGAAAAAGCCTGATGAAGAGCCACTTTATTTCAACCAGCCCAGCAGCTCTCCTTCTTGTGAGCACCGCAGCCAGAATGGCTGCTGCTGTCTCCATGTTGCAGAGGCTCTGTCAGTGCACTAAGGCTGCAGCAGCACACAGAGCATCTGTCACCAAGGAGCGGTGTGACAGGACAGATTCCCTGACACCGTGCTTGGAAAAGCACAAATCTGCAAAGCAGTGTGTTCATAAACCAGCAGCTGTGTATATGTGATTTGTATGCACTCTAATATAGCCATGTAAACAGTAGTCTGTATTTCTATCAGAAGTCTGGTCAAATAGATGTTTGGAGTTTTTATGGAAAGATGAATCTGCCCCAGACTTCCTTTATGACTGAGAAGGAATATTGGTTTGTCTGCCTGATAAGCTACCTATGGAAGACAACATGACAAGAATCAGAAACAGCAAAGTTTACTCCTGTGCTGGGGACACATGCCACCTATTGAGGTTGTAGAAGAGCATAAGATAATTCTGCCAAAAAGACAGGAAAGCTGCCTTTATCATTATCTTCCGAGGGAGATTTCTGAGTCTGCCACTGCTTGCAGGAAGACTGATCCTGGTTTGTTTCCATCCAATGAAATCCTTGCATTTGTGTTGTTACCAGGAACAAGATCAGTAGAATACACGTACTTTTGATGGTTGGATATCTTTGGGTTTAATTTTGAACTGGTGTGATCCTTGTTATTGGCACTGTGAGTCAACTTTATAAACAATATCATGTGGCAAAACAAAGAATGCCTAGAAGAATTCACAGGAGTGCTTGCAGGAATGCAAAACTTTTGTCCCATTTATTTTCTCACTGATGTAACAAGGGTATGTAGCCATGAAATCCAATCAGTCCCTTTTGGGACTCTCCATCCATTCCCTACTGTGGGAAATCAGTCTGAAGGGCAGAAACTGGCAACACACCCAGTGGCTAAAGGCAGAAACAAATGAACTGTTCATTAGACAAGTTAAGCAGCTTAAAGGGAAGAGCTTTCCTTCTACATTTTCCTTTGAAAACATAGAATAATAGATCTTTTCCATTTCCAAACATCCAGAAAGGTTTGTCCACGTGGATGTTAGTTGCACAGATGGTGGATGTTTTGGATGCATAGATATCCCCAAGAATAACAGCGTGTAGCTCAGCATCAACTACAGGGCAACGTTTGCAAGCTGGAATCAACCTGACACAAAGGCTGTGGTCAGGTAAGGTCTCTGCCCTTTTTTTATGTACCTGAAGCATTTTCAAACTGTCAACACCTATTAATCAGCCAAAATGGATGGATGAGATCAAGAGAGTGGGAAATTTTTTAAAACACATTTATCATTTCCTGCTTTCTTATGCTTCAGAGATACTGTAAGTATTAGCTTCCTTGCTGGTGTTTCAGGACATCTGCATTCAATTCCAGGTGGAATCAGAATGATGGGAAAACACTGAAATGTAGAGTGAAATATTCTTTTAATGAAAAAGAAGACTCTCGGGTAAGAGCTGAAGGCTTATTTTATTTTTTTTCATTAATTTGAATTGAGATTCTTCATGCCTTACATCTCAACCAACATCCTTATCTTAAATAGGAAACAAGTCCCAGTAGATCTCCACTTTGGCAATGCTTCTTACCTATAGTCTGTCAGAAGAGGAGGAAAAGTGAATGCATCTGCTTGGCTTTCTTTTTTCCCATCCGTTTTTTTGTTTTGCTCTTTTTGTTTACACAGGCTAATGATAAATTAATGGGATAAACCAAAGGCCTTGCTGGAACAGCTGTAAACTCAAAGCAGGAAGTCATTCAAAGCCTCCGAAACCTGGCTGTGTAACGCTGGAGGAGTTAATGACGAAGAACCGAATCCTCAGCTGGCACAAATTGGCATAGTTTGCTTGAAATACATGAGTTTCACTGATTTACTGTAGTTAGGGATGTGGCCTGAAGTGTCTCCCTATTCTGCTTTGTTTGCATTTTAAAGTGATCTCTGCTGGTTTCTTAATGGTTTTGTCTCCTATTGACAGATTTGCGGGATGCCAGTAACAGTGCTGGTCTCCAGCAAGCGCAGATGGTGGAGCATGGAAAAGCACTAGCTCACTTTCCTGGGAAAATCTTTTTCTAAGAATTTAGGAACAGCAGTGAGGCCCCTGCAAAGGTTTCTATGGGCTAACAGCTGGTACAGCCATAAGATCTACTATCTGAGGTTTATCTATCCTCTTCTAAACATGAGGCAATTTAATTTTGGAGTGGCTCAAAGATGGTCTTAAATTATAGAGGATATTTAGATGAGCTTTCTAACACTATAAAGAGTGAAATGTTGGGGAAAAAATAGCCCAGGAAAATGGTGGAATCCTAGAATCACAGAACCATTAAGGCTGGGAGGCCACTAAGACCACCAAGCCCAACCCCAACCCATCCCCACCACGCCTACTAACCCATGTCATCAGAGACACATCTCCATGGTTTTTGAACATTTCCAGGGATGATGACCCCACCATCTTCCTGGGCATCCTGTGCCAGTGCCTGATAACTTTTTCTGAGAAGAAGGTTTTCCTCATGTACAGCCTGATTCATCGTGACCGGGGAGTTTGAAGAAAAGGCTGCAGAACACCATTTGGATCCAACATCAGCAGATCAGTCCTCACTTGGACCAATGGGATTGACTCAAAATGTCATCTGTGTTCCTCTGCAGTTGTGTATTTTCTAATACTATGTTCAACCCTGCTTAAAAGATTGCTAAATTTACCAAGAAGAAGAGTGAAGAAGAAATGAGTTACACATTTGCTCTTCAGGAACCAGAGATCTATCAATCAACCTAACCAAGAGATGGTCTTTTTTTCTGGTGATCACATCACCTGATGATCCCAGCATCACCTGGATCTCCACTCTGTGAGCCAAAAAATCATGAATGTTAGTGGAGGCAGGGAATCATGTCATCGCATTTGGCTACAAAGTGTTTTTACAGGAGAACACATGAGCATTCAGCTCTGTGCTTTCCTGAAAATTAAGGACTTAAAAATTGGAGGAAACAACATGTTGAAATTAAGCGTAGGCAAAATTGCCCGCAGTTATTTGCAGCTATAAAACTGGAGGCCACACTCTGAAAGCCGGGCTATCACACAAAGCAGCTACTTCCAATTACATCCTACTGGAGGGGACTCCAAAGCTTCCAAGATTCATGGAGGGAAGTCGTCCAGAAAAACAGTGACAAACTTCTCCCCATGGAACAAAAAAGCTGCCTTGTTGAAGTCAGAATGTTTCTTGGAAATGTGCCTATTGTAAATATCTTTCCATAAGGAAGATTTATGAGATCCAAAGAGGAATTTCAGAAAGGAGATAAATAAACAAACAAACAAATAGAGAACAGTTTTAGAAACAGATGGTCAGGGAACTGACCTGGGGCGCAGAGAATGAAGCTGAATCTCCAGCCCCAGAAAAACATCCTGAAACTGGGGATCCCTCACCCAAAGCAGCTCTGGGCAATGCTGAGAGGGGCAAGCTTGGCTCCAGATGGGAACAAGCCCAGTGGAAGCATATTCTGCACCTTTTATTCCCATCCCAGCCAGGAAAAAAGATCTATATTCTTCTCTCATCACTCATCACCTGTGATCAACTTCAACCAGGTATCACCTCAATCATTGTTATCTATCGCATGCAGCGTCAATAGTCAAGTCTTCAAAGAGCTGATAGGGATTGGCATGACCTAAATCACTTCACTTAACATGCAGATAACTAGAGGAATCCAAATGACATGGCCACAAGGGGAGGTGGACCTCTTAAAATCCATGAAAACAGGACAGCAGCTAGTCAAGGTTCCTCAGCTGGATGGATAGAAAAAGGCTCACTTGGGTAGAATAACCTTTTTTTTTTTTTTTTTTTTTTTTTCCATTTTGCTGTAGGGTGTTGGTGTTTTCTTGTATCTATTTATTTATTTTTCTGATGGCATATCAAAGAGGGAGGGAAGATAAAATTTCCAAAGAGTCTGTGCAGTCTGTGACCACAATTTACTGTTTCTGATTTCTTTTTTTTTCCTTCTAGGAGAGTTTTGATTTAGAAAATGGGATTTCTGCATGAATGTGTTGTAAAAGGTGATTACAAGGAGGGTAGGAAACAAGAAGTCAACAGGGAAATAAAATAGAAATCACTGGAACAGATTGCTTTGTACAACCTGTTCTGATTTTTTCCCCCAAATTATTGCTTCACACTGCCCTTAACATTCTGAATTCCATCCAAGAAAACAATGGGAGGAAAACAGTGTTAGACATCTTACAAGTGCTTGCATGGAAATGTTTCCCACTTGTTGCAGATGCACCAAGCCTGCTTCCTGCTAGGAACCTCGTGATTTTCAGTGCTTCAGTGAAAATGAACTAACACCCTTCTCAGAATGGGAAGAGTCCAAGGAGAAAAAGTCAGTATTTCCCAGCGTTGGTGATTCTGTTACAAAGCGTCAAGCTCTGAAAATGGATGGGAACCTCAACTGCCAGTTGTTTTCCTATGGAATGGTTCCTTCGGACATCAAGATATCCAGAGCCATTCAAGATTCCACACTTACATTTGGTTTCTGTGCATAACAGGACAATGATTCCCATTTCTGACAGCCAGTCCAACTCATTCTATTTCTTTATCGTATGACATCTGAACTTGCTGCACTGCAGTATTTGGCTACACATTGTTAGCAGGGCTTGCCTCCTTCCCAGGGTGGTTTCCCTCCAGGCGCTGTATTTGCTGCATTCTCTCTGACACTGAGGTTTTGTTGAGCACCCTTAGTGAGTATTTTTCACCCACTCTGACATACCCTGATATGTAGGGCTTTTCTCTCCCTCTTTTCCATTGGCAACCCCAGCCAAAATCCATCTCCAGCAGTGCCATCCAAAGTATTCAAAAGTTTCCCAGTTCTCTGCTTGCACAAACCTCTCCTGCCTCCTTCTCCTTTGATTCGCCTTACTGTGAAAGGTTTGTGCATTTTGCAGACAGCATGGAGGTGGAGGGCGGGGGTGGCAGGGAAGATAAAGAACTTGGTGATATACTGAGTATATAGAACAGTGTATAATACACTGAGTGATGCAACAGCGAGAGAGCTAAGTGGATGCCACTGCCTTGTGATTTACTGCTTGCAAATGGCTTCTCTTCTTCTGAAATACTGTTAATTTAATAGACAAACAAGCTAGGATAAAGGCTTGCCAGAGATGCAACTGATGGGATAAACATCAAGAGATTAAAGACCTGTGGGGAAAGTGTATAATTCTGTTATTAAAATCCCAAAGTGCTCCCTTAAAATTAGACCCTAGCAGAGGAAGAGGAGTAGAAAACCTATGCTTAAAAGGGGGAGTTATTGTGTTGAGCACTTCAGAATCATTTGCTAAGCAAAGTTAAAAGGAATAATAGTGCCAAGCTGGGTCTTCTGCTTGTTTCCTCCTGCTGTCCTTAACTACCAAAGTGGTATAAAAGAAACCTACTTATTAGCTATGTGTTGAGAACATTTTCCAAAGGCAGACAGAAAGCCATCAGTGACAGCATTTCTGTGACCTCCTAATTGCACACCATACAATGTGGCTGCTGTTAGGCCAGAAGACAGATGCATTTGCAAAGTGTGTCCCATGTCATTACATCCCAGCTCATGGGCAAGCTTGCCATGCTGAATGGTGCCTGTTAGGGTTTATTTTAGCAAAATCTAGTGATCCAACTGAAATCAAGCTGTCAGTGGACTAACTGCTGCCTAGGCTGTGACACAGCCTGTGTCCAAAAAGCACAGTCTCAATAGACCAAAAAAAGGTGGTATAACCACAAAACTGGACAGATGGAGGAGGGTGAAATAGAGGGATCCCAATTCACTGGGTAACCCTGATCTGGGCAGATCTAGCTCTACTTTGTGTCATTCTATTAAACAATAGAACAGGGAGTGGCTTTAGTCCCCCAGGACTGCACCCCTTCTCCAAATGCACCCAGAGCTGTGCTGGGTGACTCTTTACTGATGTCCAGTTCACTGTGAGAGCTAGTTTGATTTTATTGGGTTAGAGAAGGTCCTGGTCTAGGAGAAAGAAAAAGCTGAAATAATTGTGATGGCGTATAGGAGCAATTTGAGGAAGGCCACTGTCAAGCAAAGAGAGATCTGAATTTTCTTGCCAGTAGCACATCAGCTAGAGGGACATTGCTTCTGCTGGTTACCAAAGAGACTAACAGCTTGGCAATGGGACGTGAGCATTAGGTTGCCAAAAACAAAGGCAAAGAGAACTGGAGTACCTGGCTCCACTTTCTGCCTGAACACCAGATGTGTTTGTGTTAGATGAGCATTACTACATACCATGTAGATACAGTGGGTAAACAGCTGATGAATACTTAGCTACTTAGCTACTCATTACCACAGATAGTGCAGTTGGGAACAGGAGAGTTCTTTGTTAGTGCTATGGTCAGAACTCAGACATTCTATTTCAGTACACATTTAGAAGATAATATTTTACAAACCACCCGCGGTTCCCTGCCCACCTCCTACCCCCCCTTTCCACCCCCAACATGCAGTTATTTTCTGTGCACAAGAATGGTAGCATATCTTTACAGGAAGGATGATATTTTAAGAATGAAAAAAAGAAAAACCCATCCCAAAAACCCCCACAATCAAACAAACAAACAACAACAACAACAAAAAAAAAAAAAACGAATCAAACAACCAACTAAATATTCTGTTACCACAGATTTAAACAGCTGTCTTCAAATGAAATTTTACTGAAAGCAGTGTTTGTTCCTGTAGCATGTTTTGATTTTGACAAATTGATGTTTTCCAGTGGGAGAAAATCCCATCAAGATGCCAGCTACTTCTGTGATCGGTGGAAACGAAGCTCGTTTTCCATGAATATGTATCTTGTGGTTGAATTCCTGGGTGTGTAGTTAATTAGGAACTCAGATGGAATTAACTTTTTCATGAAACTTGTGAGAATTTAATGTGTTTGAGGCTACTAGCTGTATATTACATTTGATTGCAATTGGTCAATTGGTTCAAATGCAATTGGATGGGATAGTGTGGTGAAATAGGGAGATATAGGTGTTCTCACACCCAAAACAGAGCATGTTTTTCTTAGGAAACTGGTCCAAACAGCTCTTAAAGGTTGGTTTTGATTGAGGCATGTCATGTTATCCAGCTGGATGCTAGAGACATGAATGGCACTGTTCTTCACTCTGGAAATCCCTCCTGCTCTCTAGATGCTCCCAGTGAAGTCAGAGTCAGTCCAGAAAACAGTGCCAGGACACGTCCCATATTTTGGGCCTCTCCTTGCACCACTCCTTGTTGTATACAAGGACACTGCACAAGGACATCATCATAGCAGGACTCCCTTCAGGCACATCTTATGGAGCCGCATTAGGAGAGAGTGGAAGAGAACCCCCAGACTAACAATTGCCAATGACAAATTACTCTGAAATCAACCGATCATGACAAAATGCACTTTACTATGTATTAGTCACGTATCACTGATAGCAATATGAGAGTCCATAAACATGCTTTTAATGATCAAATATTATTTAATGTATGCCGAATCTCACAGTAAGTGGAAATTAAATGGACAATTTAGTGTATCATCTCCATGCATAGGCTCAAAAAGCATTTCTCCAGCGGATAAACACTGACAATAAAGCTGTTGTTCAACAGAACACTACAGCTGCCAGATGTTAAAGGTTTTGGCCTTTGAATGTGTTGTCCCACAGAAAAAGGTTGACATTTGCTGTCACACTGGCATATGTTTTGTAGCGAGGAAAAAAAGGAATAGCAGATCTTTCCTGACAGCAGTCAGGGCTGGTGGGTAAAGGGGTTGAATGAAAGACCTGAAAGATCACTGTTTTCAAGGTTGCAGTTGGTCAACTGAGTGGTCACATCCTCCTCGTCCGAACTCCTTTTTTCACCATTCTTGTCTTTTATGCAATAACTTATACATCAGCAGGAAATTATGCCAGTTCAGTCAGGTACCAGCCCTGACACCAAAACCAAGAAGCAGTATGCAAGTTTCCTTGGCTTGACTCTGTCCATTGGTAGTCATATGAATCCTCTCCAAGTCTCAGAAGCAAAGATTTCTGTCAGTTTGCTGTTTCTAACTTGTATTAGTCCTTCAAAGTCTGAATTCACAGCAATAAGAAGTATTAAATAAATTTGGCATGCAAGACAGAGAGCACCTGTTAACTCCCTGGTACCATACTGCGTTTGCAGAGGTGGCTGTTAAGAAAACAAATTTCTTTTTTGATTTGTAGACTGAACAAATTTAAATTGGAGTCCTTGAACGCAGTCAGTGAACCTCACTGTGCTTTTTGTTTAAAGATCAGAAAAGGAGACACTCTTCTCAGGAAGATGTTTTAAATACATTGAACTCTGCTATTCTACAGTTCCATCAGACTCAAGCATATCACAAAATTACTATTAAATTCACATAACCACTCAGTATTGCAGATTGAGGAGTCAGGTCTCTGTATACGTGTTCACTTTGAGGTAAACCAAAGGAAAAGAATATCTAGATAGAAATGAAAAACAATGCCAGATGACAGTGCCAGCAATGTTCTGAGACAGGTTATTCATACAAGGGCTCCTTCTTCAGTGGTTTGGATGGGCATTTGCATTTAAAACTAAATAAAATTAAGGACCTTCAGAAAGCCTCCTGTATCAATGGCAATTATGGTCTCCAGTAGCTTCCACGTCTGTCTGTGTTGCAGTCACAAAGTATGACCATAACTAGATGTTCCATGGGAGAAATGCTGCAAAAAAAATATTTGTGCAGAAGCAGTGAGCAAGGAATTCTCCTCAGGGAAGTATTTACAGCCCCAAATCAAAATAACTGATTTGCACTGTAAAACTCCCCAAGCTCCAGCTTCACCTTCAACCCTGCCGATGCTAAAGGTGGCAAATGATGCATTTCCCACTCCCCCACTTTCAGATAATCCACTTAAGATTTTTTTTAATAAACGTCCAAAGAGAAGATATATGAGGCACACTTAACTCCTTCTGTACTGTGATACCAGTTACTCCACAAAGCAATCTTACCCCAGTTGTGATCATGAGCACCGGATTATACCCTCCTGATAACCTGCTCCAAAACAGCCTCCCAAGAGCCTGTTTGTTCAGTCTCATACACAAATCCCCAGTTTATCCATAAAATCACAATGAAGAGCTGGTGAAAAAAAATTGATTTTTTGTGCCCCTCCCTCCCCCATCTTAATACTTCAGTTTGTCGCTTTGCACAGGCTTGCCTTCACACACAGGAGCTATAAATCCTGTATGTCACTTTTATGATTATTAGTGGTTAGGCCTGATGAATATTGATATGTGGCAAGCGTTCTTTCGACATTAAATACATTTGCCAATTTTCCTCCTGCAAACTCCACCCGTTAATGCTTCATCCAATATGAATCAATATTGGTTTAATAATTAACATGTTTAAACATTTTTTAATGTATATTTCATGATGAGAAGATCTATGTTTATTTTATGATGATAAAATATTTAGGGCCCAGGAAATTTTACTGTGCTGTCATCACAGAGTTAGTTGGGTCCTTTTCATTGTGCCTGAGGGGCATCTCTCTGTCTCTCCTAGCAAAAGCAAGGCAGAAACCTCCCCTAGCACAACTCTTGTCCTATCGTTGTTACCTGGGAGAAGTGGTTGATCCTCACCTCATCACAACCTCCTTTCAGACAATTAGTATGTGGTGGGGCTGGAAAGGGACTGACATTGCCTTTGCTGCAGGACAGTGCCCACGATTGGCACAAGCTCAAAACAAGAGCAAAGGGATCTTACATGTGGGAGGGGGACTGACTTTTTATACAGTCTATTAGTGATAGGACAAGGGGGGATGGCTTTAACCTAAAAGAGAGAAGATTCAGGCTAGATGTTAAGAAATTTTTTACTTAAGGGTGAGGCACTGCCACAGGCTGCCCAGAGAATCTGTGGGTGCCCCATCTCTGGAGGCTTTCAGGCCTTGAGCAGCCTGATCTGATGGTTGGCAACCAGCCCATGGCTGGGGGGTTGGAGCTACATGATCTTTAAGATCCCCTCCAACTATTCCTATAGAACTATTCCATGGTTCTGTGATTCAATGAGATGAACCAGAATCTGATCTGCAGACTTGTAACAGGTTCAGCTTCAAAAGTAATTCAGAATAGAAGTTCAAGTCTACGAAAACATGCACAAAGCGATCAAGGAAAGAAAGAGAGAGAGACTAACTCCTGCTCTGGGAAGACTTTAAAGAGCCCATGGTGCTTGCTGCAGAATGGAGGTTTATTCTTCCTCTTGAAGCCAGCAGGCTTGGCTTTCTACTGCTGTTTCTGTACTGGTGAAAGCAAGTGTTAAAACAAGTTTCCTGGAGTGGGAATGTTTTGTGGGAGTTGAAAACCCTCGTATGTAAGTGAAGGGGTTACTCCTTAGTGCCTATGTAACAAGTGAAGGGTCTCAACAGACAAAGAGCGAAGGAAAAGACCTGTAGGGTGGAAAAGGCTTCAGAAGCAGATACTTGGTGCTCTTCTGCTTGTTCTTCACCGTGTGTAGCTCCTCAGATCCTACAAGGCCTCACCACCACATCACCTTGTGGAGGTCAAAAGCACAGAAGCATGCAAACAGCATGCAGGTGATGCATTGGCCTTGCGCTGGATTTTATACAAGGGTGAATTTTGCTCTGGCTGCCCAGGGCCACCAGAGAATGAGGGATAATGAACAGACTGGCTCTGAATTCACTGAAATCCATGAAGGTTTCCTGTGAGACTGTGATTAATGTGATGAAGATGATTATGTTTATTTCCATGTATTTGTTGAGAATTACTCAACTGGTCACAGTCCAGCAGCTCCTGATGTTCCACTTCTGGGCAGCAGGACAAATACGTTGTAGTACATCTGATTTGTCTCTAATCAGGTACCAGCACTAACAACAGCCCTTGTGGCAATGGAGTGGAGGAGCACTGTGAGCCATTTTCAAATGGGGTGTTGATTGCAGGGAAATGCTTTTCTTGCAATATTTGGCACAGAACATTTTTATTCCAGAAATACATATAAATGTTTTTTGTTTTCTAAAAAGCAACAACAACAACAACAAAAAACTATGTATCTGTTGAGTCACAGCCTGAACCACTGATTGAACACCTGGGAAAAAGACAGTCAGCCCTGGGAACACAGGTGAAGGCAATTCCTCTGTGTGACCCGAAGAGATGGAGCGTGGCTGCACCTCTCTTAGATCCCATTGAAGGGCTGGCTGCCCCTCTTGGAAGGGTCTCTGGTTGGAGATCCCTCCTTTGTGGAGTTTTTCCTGTAAGCTGAGATCTTGGGAGACGGGTGAGTACCTTTACTTTTCCTTTTAGATATCATCCTGTCCTCACTGGTTCCTTTGCTGTTACATTTCTGTACTGCCCTTTCACTGCGTTAATCTTTCTGATTGTAACTGTACTGAAATCATAATGTCTCCTGAAAAGAGACTTTTCTTATTTCCTTGTCAAGATGTGTTTGCTTGGTAGTGTACCCAGAGATGGAAATGTGGTGTGATTTCATGCTTTGCTTTTGGAACCTATGTAAACTTTTGGCACTCGCAAGAAACACAGCTCTACAACCTGACTCTGTTTTGTGAAGCTATTAGAGCCTTCACGGAAGAAAAAATCCATCAAGAGCACAGAAACCAAAGAAAGATAACACCTCTGGCTCAGGGAGTCCCTGAGCTGCTGTTTGCTAGAGCCTGAGTACAAGGGAAATACAGCTACACTCACACTGGTATAGTCCCAGTGACAGTTTTTGGCCACTATTGAACAGATGATCCTGGGTTAGATGAGACAGACTTCTTCATTTTGTTCTCATGGAATGATCCAAGATATTTGGGGGGTTGGGCTAGCTGATCTCCAGTTGTCCCTTCTGACCCTTACAGTTCTCTGATATGTGGAACTGGGCTGGGAAAGGTCAGTTTAGGTGTTGTTCTCTGAAAAATTCCTGTTCTTTTTGACCTGAGCATAAGTAGGGAAGAGAAAGGGAATGCTTGCACATCCTGTTTGACATCAGAGAAGTTCCTGAAAGATATGCACAGATTAAAATAGTGCAGAACAACCTCTGACAGGTTTCAAAGGTTTTATTTAACTTCATTGTGATTATTTTCTGCGGTTGTGGTTAGGAGTAGCAATTATATTAATCCTTCTCCTCCAGGTTGTTAATCCAAGCAAAGCAACCTGTTGCGTGGAAGATTGCATGTTGTTAAGGAGCACCCTGAGAACATTAATTCATGCTTGGGGAGCGCATTCCTAATGCATGCACTTTTCATTTAGGCTGAAATTCACCCCTAGGAGCGGGGCTGTGCTCAAAGCCGAGGTATCTCTTAATTCCCACTTAAACCCTTCAAATCAGAGGATAAAATGAAAACCAATAGAAAAATCTACTGGTGTGGTTAGGAGGCCTCAGCACAGAAATCAGTGGGGCTTTGGGTGAGAAAAGGAAGATCACTGAAATTGAAGTCTCTTCCTCTGAATTTGATGGATCTGAGCTGCTGTGAGAGATGGGAGACAGGAGAGGAAAAAAAAAAAAGCTTGCATAGTTATATGAGCTTGTATATTTATGCTCCAAACCTGAGTGCATGGCGTAAATCGGATAAGACAAGTAAATTGCACCCAACGAGCAGTGAAAGCAGGCAACAGCATTCATGCGGAATCTCAATTTACACCGCAGCTGGGGTCTGGAGGAGCTTCACTGCAAAAGCAGGGGGCTGAATTGCAATCTGCTTTTTTTTCCTCTCTTTTTTTTTTTTTCCTTCTTCCCCCCCAGTGATTTGGCATAGCAGGTTTGCTTCAGAGCAGCCATACAGCACTGTGAGGCTGCAAACCAGTCACCCGGTACCTGCGCGATAGCGTCCCATATCAGAGGATGCGTTCCACATACTGCTAATAGCCTAAGAAAGATTTGCATGGGCACCGTGCTCTGACATGGGTTGCTGTCATTTCCATGTTAATACGCTGCTGCTCACCAGCCAGCAACCTTTGTCCTTGTAAAATGCTCCCGTGGCTTTGTCACAGCAGAGTGGCTCAGGGGGCGAGCCAAGCAGACTTGCTGCCTAATGCTAATGGTGAGATTTTTCCATCAGAGAACTTCCATCACTTTTTTTTTTTTCCCCCCCTTTAAATCCATCTGGGCAAATTTGAAATTTCATCACTCTGGACTTGTTTGAAATTCCTGATATGTTGGCTGCACCCCAGCACCTCATAGCATGGCGGACCACCCTGTGAGATGCACACCCCATGCATCACTGCCCCTCATGCTTACAGATGCAGTGTTGGTCTTGCAGTGTTGTGGGCAGATAACATGGGATGGCCCATCTACACATCAGGGCTGAGCCTTGTCTCTTCTCCCTTCCAACTACCTTCAGCCAAGCGAGCTGTCTAGACTCCCCTTGCAGTAGGAAAAGAGAAACAAGCAATTCGGCAGCACAATTCATATGACTTGTTTTAGATGTCTGCCTTAGAAAGAGACGAATTGGGCTCTTGAAGTGACAGCTTCTCTGCCTTGATCATAAAGGGAGGCTCTCCAAGCCACAGGGGTGCAGGTCTGTACTCTCCAGATGTTTGTACATAGTCAGATAAATCCTGGCATTGATAACTCATACACATATAGCCCAGGGACCCTCTGCTCCCATGGCAGCTCCTGCAGTTGTGCCCTCCAATGGAACAAGATCTCCTTTCCCTAAAATAACGTGAGGTCCCAGCTTGGAGGCGCAGCGCCTCATTTCTCTTGATCACGGTGGTTTGCTATGACAGATATTCCGATCTGTCCCTGTATAAATCTCTTCTGAAAAGCTGTCAGGCCATGTAAGAAAGAAAGATGGAGCTCCTTCTCACAATGTGCTGACAGGGTGCTGCCAGCCCCGGCATGGCAAGGCACTGTGTGAGCATGTCTCGCCCCTTGCTCATCTCCTCCTGCCCTAGCTGAAGCATGAGAAAGGCTTTTCTGCTGCTTTATTGTTCATTTCAGCAATAAAATACAATTAGTATATATTTTTTTTTCCTGCCATGTTTTCTTACTGTATTTAAGTCAGTGCTAGATTCCATTCTGTTCTTGCTAGGTGTTTGTTTACAAAGCCACTGCAGTTCATAGACACTTCCAGGGGAGATTTTATTCATACGGCAGCAGGCATCCTCCCTGGAATGCACTGATCCAGACACTGAGCACTGACTCTCCTCCTGCTTTTGGAAGCATTTTAAGTCAGTTCTCTGCAGCCCACTGCTCAGACGGCTCTCAGCAAGCTCTGTTCCCTGTGGTTGCTGCAGATCTCATAGAATCATAGGGACCTTAAAGATTACCTAATTCTGCCCCCTGCCGTGGGCTGGTTGCCCCCTGCCAGATTGTGCTGCCCAGGGCCCATCCATGGCCTTGGGCACCTCCAGGAATGGAGCACCTGCAACTCAGGGCAGCAGTGCTGGGGTCTCACCACTCTCTGAGGAAATAATTTCTTCCTAACAGCTAACCTAAATCTCCCTTCTTTTAGTTTAAAGCCATTCCCTTTTGTCCTATCACTATCAGACCGTGTAGAAAGTCACTTTGCTTCCTGTTTATAAGCTTCCTTCGAGCACTGGAAGGAATCTCCACAGGAGCTGGCCCACTGTCATGCACACTGACCCTTTACCAATTGTTTCACATCTGATGGCGTACCGTGAAAGGAAGAAGCAAGAGATGGCCAGGAAAAAATTACTGCTTTGGTGCATTTTCCATGTACAACTCTCTCCACACACTTCTAAGGTCCTCAGGCATCACTGAGGGCACAAAGACATAAGAGAAAAGGTAAAACTGTGGAACTGCAGTGTGTGGATAGTGTTGACCTCAAGGGAGTCATAGGAATCATTAAGGTTGGAAAAGACCTTTTAGAATCACCAGACTCAACCCCAACACAAGCATACATGCACGTAGCTCAGAGATCCACAAAAATGGGGGAGTTCTGTACACCCACTATGCACACATCCACCTACAAATGCAGTATGAGCAACCACGGTGTATTTGTTTACTGGGAAATAGCCATCTAAAGATCTACAGCAACCTTCTCTCCAAGCACAGATGTGCGCGCAGAAACTCTTTCCCCTGGATTTTTGTGTAGTCTCCAGGGGTGCTTGGATGTGCCTGGTCTGCCTCACAGATCTATCACATTCCAGGACTTTATCCAGACCCTTTCAATGAGGTTTCAAATGTTTCTGTGCATGTTTCAATCAGTTCGGGCATGTCAGACAAGTAAGTGCTGTGGAGGTACCTGCAAATTACACCATCTGGCTGCCTCAGTGAGCCAGACGAGAACAGACTGCAGGGAGAGGGAGAACCCAGACCTTCAAGGAAAGCAGGGAGTGGAAAACTAATCACTTGCTGAGCAGGAACAACTAAAAATCACTCCAAATAATCTTACAGTGAAGATTTACCCGTTTCATTTTATTAACCAAATCTGATAGGTGTGAAAGAATTTCTTTTGGAGGGAACCCAGTCCACTGCAAAATCATTTCCAGCATAACCATCCTGCATTGGATGCCAGGAAAGGTCCCATGCGGCAGAATCTGCACGTTCCCAGGTCCCTGGGGGAAGAAGCAATCCACATTGCCAGTGGGTTCAGCCCAGCTGTTAGAAATAGACAGCTCCATGGGTAGATAACAGCTGACAGGGCCTTTTGTTTCCAAACCAGTTTAAAAAAGTATATTTGTAAATTATCATGCATGAGTCTGCATGAAGTAGTCATTTTCAGCTGAAGAATGGGCTGGTCAGGCTTTCTGTCTTGCGTAGAGCATTTCAAATTCTCATTAAAGACAAAATCACCTTTGCAGGTAGCTTTAAATCAAAACTGTAGGTTTATTATGGGAGGAGGGATATTTTCAGGGGGAAATGAACTATTTTCAGACAATGCAAGTATTTTCTTTCAGAAAGTTTAAAAGAAGAGGGAAAAAAATGTTTTCTATTAGAAAAAGAAATAAAACCAGTTAAGCAGGCTCAGAGTGGGTTCCCAGGCTGCGATGGATGGATGCTGCAGGCTGGGGGTGAGTGCTTGGAGGCAGACTTGCTCGGTCAGGTTGAGGAGCAGGAACAGGGACCAGCACATCAGCCTGTGCTACCAGGAGATCAACTGCTCCTACCCAGAGCCAAGGCAAAGATGCTCATCTCTTGTGATGTCCATCCAGCAGTTTCCCCTCGCACGAAGCTCCTAGCAGGAAAAGCAAGGAGGAGAATAAAAGCATTCATTTGTTGAGAAGGGAATGTTTTTATTGACTCAGCCTTCACTAAATGGCTTTCATGATTGCTGCAGTGTGAGGTGTTGGTGATGCTCTGTTTCTAAACTTTAACGCCATCTGGGAAAGGCAAAGGGAGCCTGAGCTGCCCCTTGCTCCATCCTAAGCCGTGTCGCTGGGCTGGGAGGTGCTGTGAGCCTCATGGCAGGGCCATAAATCTCACTCTGTCAGAAAGGAAGATTTATGCTCGCAGCTTGAAAATGATGCCCGTAGCGTGTGCACATACACACACTCACATTCCCTCATGGCAAAAAAAAAAATAATAAATACAGCAGCTTTGCCAGAAGTGAGGCTCGAGACAAGGTGCAGTCCCAGGAACAGCTAAATTGCTTTCATGACTTTCCAGCAGCATTTGGAAGACAAATTGGGGGCTCGTGTTTTAAATGTATCCCCCATTTGCATTTTGGTTGGCTAACAGGCCATGCAGATTCCACGGTAAGGTATTGATCTGTCAAAGGCATCTGACAGTTTTCAACAATTGCTGAAATAGCTTTAAAACAGACCAGGGAGAGCTGGGGACTAAAAGAAAAAAAAAAAGAAAAAAAAGATATTTCAAAAAACTCCGCCTGATGAGTGAGTTCTTTCATCTGCTAAAAGCTCTCCAAGCTCACAAGCCTGAGGCTGACTTTAAATAGAGTCAATGGAGAAATATCTTCTAGACAGGGGAATGACGAAACCCTCACACAGTCTTTCTGCCCTTTGGTTGCACACTCTCTGTATTTACCTCTCCTCTCTCCATCCCTCTTGAAAAATGCCCTATCCAACGTGCTTGTCGGTGCTCTCGTTGTTTGTGGAGGGCAGAGTCATATAGCATCCCAAGAAAAATAGGTTTCACGATGGTCTTCTATCCACGTGGGATCTTCTCCTGATGGGGCTTTAAGGCACTTTAGCTGTGAAAGGAAGGGACTCTTCTGTTTCTGGGATCCTAAAATGACTCACAAGGTATATGGTCACTGGGCTGCCCATCAGACAACGCTTTTTTGGATTCAACCAGATGAAATATTTCGTGAGGACCTGGCATAAGGAGGCATTGACTACCCTTAAATACAGCTTGGCAGTGTGAAATGAAGCTCTTTGCAGGCATCACAATGGACCACTGCATAAACACCTTATCCCCAGCAAAAGACATTTTGAGAGGTAGTAGAAAGAACACATTCACCTTTCACCAGTCTGTCACAGTGCTTTGGGGACATGTAAGGCAACAGAAAGGGCCTCTCATTTTCCAGGGTAGCACAGCTGTGCTGGGTTATCTGTCTCCAAACATTTTTGTAAGTTTGAAAAATGGTCATATCCCGAAGCAAGTTGTGAGGCTGAAATTTCAAGTCCTCTGCAAAGTCAGAATAAGTAAAATACATACAGAAAACCAATCTCTTTCAATCAAGTGAAACTTGCTCTTTAAACCTTTCCCTTTCTTTTTGTCATATATTGACAAAGCAAACAAAAAACCTTTGAATCCCATAATTTGCTAAGCTACAGCATGAGAAAAGACATCGCAAACTAGAGAACTGTCATTTTCCATCTCACACCAGTGATAGCTTCTGGACAGTGTCCAAACCTCCCTTCCCCCAAAAATTCGGAGCGAAGGAGATACTGACTCTGGCTGCATCTCCTTTTACGAAAAAGATTTCTCAATGAATTTTCAGTTTTGGTTGAGAGAGCCCTGAGAGAAGTCAATCAAATAGATCCTGCGAAGCTGTTAGAAAAGTGATGGATACTGAAAACTGCAGTTTCAGGCTACGAAGAGTCCAAGTAGTTTTTGATTCCAGAGGTCTAAAGATCTCACCCATTCCTTTTCTGTGCACAACAAAGTCAGCTGATTCTTGGGTGCCTTTTTATAGATCAGCTTGCTGACCTCTGCAGAGCCCTTAGGCCATCCCCATGCACAGTGACATAATAATGATGGATAAGAATCATTTACAGTTCGGGGGGAGAGGCAGAGCAAAAACATTTCCCAGGCCTGCCCCAAACCGTGGAGCCCAGCTCTGCTCCGACCTGCTTCTTTTCCCAGAGCAGTGCTCAGCATCTCAGCGCATTCCTCTCCCTGCCCTACAGCTTAGCTCCCATACCCCTCAGCTCACATCCTTTTGACCTCACGAGCATTGTGCAATCTGCCTACGAGCCCGTTCCTCCTCCTGCTGCAAGTCTGTGCTTTCCTTCTGCACGCACTCTGCTGAACGCTGCTGTGTGTCAGGAGGTCCGTGTGTCAGGTGGTGGGGTGAAGAGAGCAGGTTGGCACTAATCAGGTATGGGCTGCCAGAGATCAGGGGTACATTTGGATTAGCTGCGTGGAGAAAAAATAAGGTGATACTTGTGGGATAGACAAGTGTGAATTACAGGGCTGTGAGGATAACACGTTGTTTGCTGCAAGGTGCAATATCCAAATAGTTAGGATGTGGGATATCCCTCTGGGGATGTTGAACATTCCCTCCATTCTTATTCCAGGTGAGATGATCCCACCAGGTGAAAGCTGAGCCTGGTTTGTAAGTGCAGAGGAGAAAGATCTGCAGTCGAGGGGCTCTATCTCCAAGACAACATCCCTGAAGCCTCTGATCCAGCCCTGCACAATGATGTATGGCTTTCACAGTTTGCATTAGCCTTGCATTAGTAATGACTGATGAATCTCTGCAGCACTTGTCTTTGCATGCTCTGGATGGCTTCAGAAAAGAGGCTCAGTGCTCGGCTTCTCTTCTACACAGCTCTGGCCTCATTGGATCTCTGTTGTTAGCTCTACCCCTGCTCTGCTCAACATTCAGTCCCCAGCCTTACCTCAGTGGCTCCCTCCTTTCGTGTTCTCTACCCATTTAACCCAAGGACATTAGTGATTTCAACATCCATTCATCCTCAGCAAAGGCCAGTGGCATTGTATCCTTGAGAAGGAAAGGCAAGCAAGATATTTTGCTCTATTTTCCCTCTTTTCCCAGGCCATCTCCCAGCCAGGTTTCCCTTTGGCCTTAGCTAATCAGAAGATCCAGCTCAGAGAGTGGGGACAGCTGCCTAAAAGCACAGTTCAGTCCTCTTTCTCCTCAGCAGCTTCTTTGTGGCTGATCACACTCAGCCTTTAGCAGCAGGTTCTTAGTTTTTAATTTCCCTTCTCCATCAGGTGAATGGTGCATGTGTATCACTGCTTTTGCAACTTACAGAAGTTTTCCACTTGGTAATGTTGTTTTTTTTTCTTTCTTTTCCTAAATGCTTTGCCCCCACCACAGACTTGACATCTTGGTGGGTCAAAGACACAGGAGGATACATAAGACAATGTGATTCTGGTGTGTAACTCTGCGATTGGAACTGGACTGCTCTTTTCTTTCCCTTGCCCATTCTCCCCTCGTCCCTTGTGATGGTCATTGGTAGCAATTTGTGTCATGTCATCCTGGGCTCTAAGAAACTGCAAATCCATTCATTACAGCCCCCAGGAACAAATCCCATCAAATCACCAGTTTATAAACTGCGTTTCAGATATGTTACACGAGCACTGGTTGCAAAGCTGAAGACATTTCCATTTCGCCTGAGGCCAAGATTTTTAATTTAAAAAAAAAAAAAAAAAAAAAGACCCTGTCAGGGTCTGTGCAAAGGCTCTTTAGATATTCCAACCAGCACAGTTTATTTAAAAATTCAATAAGGCAATTTTCATGGCAGCAAGGAAGAAGCAGTGCCGGTGCCTGAACACCCAGTGAGGAGGAAGAAGCAGCCAGTCTCCCAGATCCCTTCATCCTGATTTCAGCTGCCTCACTTCAGCTCTCACCAGCCCAAAAACTGACGTGCCCCTTCTGTTTGACTGGAACAAGGATATGGGAGCTGGAAATAGAAAAGGTCTTCTTAGAATAATCTGCTGCCCCAGCAGTCCCATTATCTAACACCAAGTGTAAATGGTCAAATCTACCTCTGGACTTTGTGAGCCTGATAGCAACAGTTAAAGGAAAGGAGTGGATAGCTTTGCATGACGTATCTATAAAAAGCAGACACAAGGTAAGCAGGATGCATATCCAATGTGGGTATTCTCTGTTTTCTAAGCCCCACAAGCAACTCCTTGGGACACAGAAAGAAAATTGGTTTGCTCTGTTTAGACTAGTGTCCAATGACCCTTCCCCCCGTCCCTCCACCTGCTCTAACCAAGGAACAAAAGTATCTTCTGCTATATAGCAGTCACATGCATAACAAGCCTAAGTATCCTTTAACTTTTGAAGGCATTAGGACACGCTCTTTGGAGTTTCAGGAGATTCCAATGCCATGGAAGAAAGGAGGAGCCAGAAATTAGCAAGGCTTGAATAAAACAGAACTTGAAGACACCTCGTCCACCCATCCAGCCCAAAACATCAGCCCACATACTCCTCCCCAGAGGCAGATGTGCGACTTCTCACGTGATACTCATCCAGGTCTCAGCCCATCAGCAGAGGTGCTGAAGGACTTTCTGATCCTGCTGCTAATGAGATCGTCAAGATAAATGTAGTGATTACATGTACCATTCCAGTCAGAAGGATGAGGTGGGGTTTTAATTAAGGTAATTACACTCAGCTGGAAAGGCTATTTACAAAGGCGTTTAAAGTCTCTATGCTGGCACGTTGGGTTTCAAGATAGTACTATAGATAGGGCCTGGAGTAAGTGCACTGTGCTGTCCATGGGGACTACCAGGCTCAAGCTGCTGGTAGTGATGGTGTTTGCTGGAGAATCCTGATGCTACATGTGAGTGACAGATGATGTCCTGCTGATGGAATTGCTAAGGATAAGTTCATACTGCAGCATGTCCACCAAAGCAGAGGATGCTGCTCTGCTCTCCCATTCAGGAGCTTTTGGAGTGTCAGAACTTCTCTCCAAAAGAGAATGAAGGCTTTGAACTTTAGAAGTGCTCCTAGGTCAGTAATTTGTGGGGAGTGGACGGTTAGCTGCATTAGGTCAGCTGGCACTTTGTGTTGGTAATTGAGGTATTGTTTTTGTGTTTGTTTTTTTTTCTTAAATCTTTTTTTCCTCTTATTGTAGCAATATATAATTTCTATATGAAAAGCTATTCCAGCTTGAAATTGGGAACTTGACATCCTGACAGTGTCACATTTCTGGCAATTCAGAACTTCTAAGAATTACAGAAGATGGGTTGGAACTGACCCTGGCCTGCAAGAACCTGAGATTTTGACAAATCAATATTTTCCTACACAAGTCTCCAAAGAAGGCTTCTAACCAGCTCTCGCTGTGTCCACTTTACTCCCTTTCTTTTCCCCTCTTCCTGATTAAAAGCTACTTACAATCTCATCGCCCCTTGTCCTTCACTTTTATATAACAGCTTTGCTGAGTGCTGGGGGTCCACGGTAAGGACATCTCATTGTTTCCTTATCTGCAAGAAAGAACAAATCAACATGACTTACACTTCACCCTTTCCCATTCAGCGCCGCTTCTCATTTTGTTCTGCTTTTAATATCATCTTTATTGCAAGTCTGTTCTAATGCTGCCTGTTTATTTATGGCTATTACTGAGACGATGCTTTAATTGTCGGATCAGCGCCTCCAGTCCATCAGCAAAGAAGCAGGCAGCTCTCCATAAACATCGTTTTTATTTTGCTATGCCACATGCGCACGCAACCCTCGCACACAATTAGGAACAACAATGGTGTTATTCCCTACGAACCCTCGTTCTGTTCTTTGTAATTTTACCCCTTCTTGAAAAGGACAGCTTTTGCGCCTGTTTACTGTTCTTTCTTCGCTGAGCATTTTGCTTTGCAGATCTGGAAAAAGGAAATTTAATTAGAGTAGTATTCAGGATGTTTTTTATATATATATATTCTACCAATTAGCATTTCATTAAGGCAGTTAAATTGCATTTGCTAGAGACAGACACAACCCATTGCAGAGTATTATTTTAAGATCTCATTTCTTTTTCTCATCTTGCAAGCTGAAAATGAAATCAGGTAGTGATTGATTAATTATTAATTCATTACCAGTGATTGGGTTGGGATGGAGCTGGTCGGGAGTGTGAGAGAAAGTGCTAAGACACAATCTTGTTTTATTTCTTTGGACATCTCAGCAGGAGCTGCCTGAGATGGGCAGACTCATCCTAAAGCCAAGTGTAGATGCTGGGCTGCCTTGGACGCCTGGCGCTGTCTTTGAGTATTCTATTCCTGCAGCATGGAGATGAGAAACAAGGAGTGGTGATACATCAGTATCAATTTCTAATGTATTTTGGATAAGAACTGTCCCACCCTGTAGTGAAGCCCTCTTTCTCATGACGCAGCCTATTAGTGGGGTGATCATGTTGCTCTTTCTGGAGGGCTGGTGGAAGAATGCATCCCTATGTGCTGCATGCTTCCCTGTCTGATACCACGCAACTGCAACGAACCTCTGCTTTGCTCTAGAAGAAGGCTATGCTCTACCTTCCCATTAATGTCTGCTTGCTCCCAAGGCTCACTCTGTCCTCCTTCAGTTTGCAGTGTGGCTTTGTCTCTCTTCATTGCTCTCAAGGTCACCATTGATCAGATTGTGAGTGCTTTACAGCTGCAGCCTTGGATGGGCAGAAAGAGAAATTGATTGCAGTCAATTCAGCAGCAGATTGAACTGTATTGACTCGTCCCCTGTTCATGCAGACGAGGAGCTTTGCTACCTTTTAATTACCATGGCTATCCCTTCTTGGCATCAGTGGGACAACTGCACAGAAGTTGGGGTGAGGTGATGTTTATATGGCCTCAAGTAAAGGCTTTAGGGTGTGCAGGGATTTATCCAGACCCACTGACTGCAGGGGATAGGAGGACAGATTGCTGCTGGTAAAGGAGTCTGAGTGATCCAGTCATCTTGTCTCTGTGCAGTGCCTCTTCCCAGAGGAATCTCTACCACTGAGATTGACTTCTATTTATTTCCCATGGTGGAAACCAGCCATTTCCATGCAAGTGACTCTGCTGCAGAAACAGCAGCTGCAGGTGGTGTAAGGGTGTTATGCCTTCGAGGTGGGCACATTTGGCAGGAAAGGCAGAAGTTTGTTTGGCAGAAGTTGTATTGAGACACATCGCTCCCACTCTCCCTGCCTTTGTCTCAGGACGCAGAGGAGGGAATGATGCTCCAAGCTCTTTCCAACAGCTGGATGAGCCAGGCTCCTGATGATCAAAGTCTTTGGGCCAAATGATGTGGCCTATGCTTGCATCTAGGGATCAGGAGAGGCTGGGATGAGTTCAGCTGATCTCAGTGGAAAACAAGGTGGGCATGACTGGTTTCCACAGAGCTGCTCAGGCTTCTCACCCTGAATTCTGCTTCTGGCACTGTCTCTGGGCTCTGCCATCACCAGCTCAGGGATTCATCGCTATCATAGAAACTGCAGTTGGTGTTTTTGAAAGGTGCAGGATTGGCAGCTTTAGAAGATTGAAATCCTCTGTTCATCTTCTGAATTGATGCCAGTAGTACCAGAAGTAAGAATGAAAGGAGAGCAGCAATTCCAGCAGTGGCTGGCTAATAACCCACTTTTATTTTTTTTTTTTATTATTTATTTTTTTTTTTTTTAGTTAAATGTTTAGTCAGAACAACAGAATAACTTTCATTTAGGGCCAGAGAAACAGTAGCTTTTTTGACTACTAAAACTAGTCTGACTAAGACAAAGAGATTAAAGGAAATATCAGAAGAGTCATCTCAAGCTACAGCTGAAAGCAACATTTTAAAGACAAGTGGGGGAAAATGCTGATTCCCCCCTATCCTGCCTGTGCTTGTCTTTTCTCCATTCCCTTTTCCTAGAAAGCAGTTCAGACATTCAAATTGTTCAAAGTGTTTTTGTGTGACCAAATACTAGTTTATTTTCCTGCCCCAAAATGATGTCCAAAACCAATACTTCCTCTCTAGTCTCCAGCACCACTTGAGCCTAGAGGTGGCCCTTGTGAAGGTGCAAACACCAGCTCTGTGCTGCACGACATTGGAAGGCGAGGACAACAATTAACTTTATACAAGCACTGCAAAATTAGAAGGGATCTTCAATTCTTGTATAGAATAGTTGAGTTGGAAGGGACCTTCAAAAATCATCTAGTCCAGTTCTCTGGCCACCTCAGGACTAAACAGGAGTTGAAGTGTAATATTGAGGGCATTATCCAAATGCTCCTTGGATATTGACGTGAGGCATTAGCTGCTTCTTTCCAAGTGACTGTTAAATGGCAGTTATCTCTTGTCTTAACAAAATGACAAATCCTCTGGATTACACAAAATGGGCTCAGCCCTGTACTCCAGCTTTCTTGGTGGAGAGTTTTTGTTGTCACCCTTAAGATACCAAGGATATCCATCAGCTTCTGTAATCCACACTGAAAGCTAACACAGAGCCTGGCTTTATAGAACCAAAGCCCTTCCTCCTGCCCTTGTAAAGAGACCTTTCCTCTCTTCTGTTCAGCATCCCAAAGGGCAGACGTGAATTCCAGCAGTTTACAACTCCCAGGGAGAGAATGTATAGTGATAATCTCCCCCAGATTCTAGCTGTTAAAATAAATTCTTCCCATGTTAGTAAGGTTCCCTGAGGCCTCGGGAGAACAGGTGCTCACTTGACCCGTGTGTCACCTCCACCTAATATATCACATCAGCCTCAGGGGGAAAAATGCAGCCAAAGCTTCCTTCCCCACACCCATCCAGGGGAGGGCTGGCTCAGCACGGCTGCAGATGGAGACCTGCATGTGTGCTGGAAGCTGCACAGAACACACCTCTCAAGAGACAGGATTTGCTTATTGTGCCACTTAGCCAGGTTGCCTGCTGTCCTGCCTCCCGTGATGGATGGTTCTTTGGAAGGCTAGAAGAAGGTGTGTAAGGCATCAATTCATCAGTGAGGTTTGGAGGTGAGGCATAACACTAAATGTCCTACCAGGTGGCCATCTGCTGACGTCTTGAAGAAGGTTTTTGGATTCTCGTGGCTTTACCTCACAGAGCTAGCACTGCTAGTCTTCATCAGGGGCACAAACAGCTTCCTCCCATTTTGATTAATGAGCATTTTCTTGTGCAACTCTGAGAAATGGAAAGAAGTGAGTTCAAGAAAAAAAAAATCTTCAGGGAATATGTTCCTTCCTACTTTAGAAAACCCCAGGTCATCCAGTGAGTCACAGAATCATTCGAGTTGGAAGGGACCCTTAAAAGTCACCTGGTCCTATTCTCTTACAGTGGAAAGGGAGGTAGAACAGGTTGCTCAGATTCTGGTCCAGCCTGACCTGAATGTCTCCAGGGATGGGGCATCCACCCTCCTCTGGGCAACCTGTGCTGATGCTTCCCTCCTTATAAAAAAAAAAAACTGGCTGAGGTGCACTTCATGCCACTGTTAAGGTCTCTGATAAAGATATTAAAGTGCATTGGTCCCAGCCCCAGATGAGGGACACCATTCAGCCCTGATCTCCATCTGGACACTGAGCTATTGACCCATTCCACTGCTCATAGCAAACTTAAGGTGAAGTCTTGCTTGAAGTAGATTGAATGATGATACACCTAGAGAAAGACAACTCGGGTAAGGGAATTGAGGCCATCATGCATAGTGTTTCCCTCTAGAACCACAATGAATGCAATGCAGCATTTTTGGACATGTGGTTCTGGTTGTCCACTATAGGTTTCTGGAGGCGGATTTTAAGAACAGTAAATCTTATGTCTTGGGAAGTTCCTGGGGACAGATGCTCTAAAAAGTTAGAGCTGGCCTGCTATTAGTCAAGAGAAATATCTTCAGAATAAGGTTGAGGGACATGTTCCTTCGTTAGAAAAGCTACTCCAAAGCCACACCAGCCAGAATGTGCAATTATGGGCTTAAAATATAGTTTGCATTCTGATCTTTTTCAGTGCAACTCAAACTCAAGGAGCACATACTTAATTAGGCACTTGATTTTTGTCCACGCCTAATTGTGTGCTAATTATTTAGCAGATTATTAATTATTTGGCTAATTACTTAAACTAGAATCTGCACACGTGTGGTTATTCCGAATGATGTACAACATGGGTTAATTTCACGCTTCATGCCATGTTTATACCAAAGTCAAAAGGGCTTTTATTTTTTCCGTGATTAGAGAGCCATGTAGAGGTGACTGTGAAACCACTGTGTGGGAACCTCGGCTGGGAATTCTAAGTCAGCCAGCACTGTTCTCTTCCAGTCTATGTGAAATTGAACTGCTTTGCTGTTGAGATGTTGTGTGAGGACTCACAGAAACTGTGCAAGCCTCTAGTTACAACAGTCTGGGAGCTGTGAGCTAACATGGAAATAGGTCCAATAGGACTTTGTGCTTTAAAGGACCAATGGCTGCATAATTACCACCTTGTGAATGCTTTGAGTATCTGCTGGAAGAGGAGGATCTGTCTGGGACTTGAGTACTGATGCTATGCACAACTAAGATGTTTTGTAAATTTGAAGTCTGTACACGGAAATCTTTGGCAGTAGGAAGGGGTTTGCATGGCTTGTATGTTTTTTAAACTCCAGGAATAACAAATTGTAAGAAAAGCATACGTGGAGATGCAAGTGAAAAGGAATTGCTACATTTACTTGGTGTGAAATGCTGAGCAAATGGAAACAGATAAGAAATACAATGATGTTCTGAAAAGATTTCAGTCAGTTTCTCTGTTAGTGATTTACTTCTCTTTCTCCCTTCTCATGTCTGTAAATGTCGGATAATATTGATACTCCCTCAAGGGCAGCTGTAGGTCAAGGGGGAAGGGAAAAGAGGGAGGACAGAGCATTGCCTGTGTCATGTCCTTGCAGTTCATGCTGAGGAACAGGAGAGGAAAAGACAGGTAGCGCTGCAATGTGAGCTGAAAAGGCACAAATGAAATTTTCACACGATTCTTACTTCATTCCCCTTACTAAAGTACAGGAGAAATGCAGTCCTCTGCAGTGGAGCTGGAAGTCTGTGTGCTTTTCCCTTCATAGCAGGCTTACAAACTTTTCCTGAGGGCTGCTTGTAGAGCAAAGCTTGCTCACCATGGCCATCTGGGAGTCACTAGAGACAGACTGAGTATTGGTGTTATTTATTTCCCTGTTTGCTGTAACCAATTAAACAAAAGCTCGGTTCATAAACAGCAATAGCCTAGGGAGAGTGGGAGGGAGAGGCTTTGCAAAGAGGCATTTTATCTTTGACACGTGCTCCTGGGATTGAAGGTCGATGCATACACACCATACCAGGCTGATTAGTCTTGACAACCATTCACTTAGTTTTATGAAATTATCAATTGATCTGTGATTGCAAAATCTAATCAATGTTTAAGAAATACAGTGGGTGGAAAAGCCAGACAGGTTAGATCATCCTATATCTGGCTGTGCAGGAGGGGACTCTCCAGGAATGCTGGAGCTTCCTGGAGCAGACATTGTCACTTCCCCCTTCACAGCTTGGTGGGAGGACAGCTTTTGCTGTCATCCTGCTTATTTTCTGGATCTCAGGTCATCCTGTCCCTGTGTGATGTTTTCATACTGAGGCAAGGAGCACAGATTTACTCACCCACTACTAAAATGATAGAGTTGTGGCAATTAGATTAATATTATGAAGACGCTCATTTGGATTTGGCATTTGGGTGAATAGCAAATAGCATTTGGCAACATTTTAAAGCTACGATAGGTCTCTGGGTGCTGACTGATCCGTATCACCAAGAAAACGAAATAATGTTTATAGAATCATAGAATGACTTGGGTTGGGAGGGAGCTCAGAGGTCATCTAGTTCCAGCACCCCTGCCATGAGCAGCTAGATCAAGATAGTGATTCTTAAAGGTACTTTAACAAACCCCACAGAAAAGGAAATCATCAGCTTGGAAAAGAGGCAGCTCCTGGGGCAGAGCTCAGCAGTGTTTGCTGGAGTCTGAGGGGTGGTGTTAGAAAGGAGAAGGGAGCACATACACAGGGGAAAATCTAATAATTTGGTTTATTTGCAATAGGATGCAAGGCATCCTGAGAAAGTAATGGGAAAAAAAAAGGACTTCATCAGTAATGTGCACTGGTACCATTTTAATCAGATTATTGTGAACCTCATAATATCAATTCTACTCTGAAAGACGTATTCTGGTGACATATAATTATTGGATAGTTCATCTGTTAGCTAATTGATATAAACATCAAGCTTCCAATCTTCATAATAGAAAATAAAAGCTAGAAAATCTTACGTGACCATTTTGGAGGATCAGAAAATAGAAGGAACATAAAATATCCTTTCCCTTTTCATGTTTTCTATTTTATAGAAAGTATCTTACAGATTGTAGAGAAAAATGTTGTGGGTTTTTTTTTGGTTTTTTTTTTTTGAAAGCTTGAACTTATCATGGACATTGTGTCAATACATGGATTTTTTCCTGGAGCTCTCCAATCTGAAACGGAACAGACCTGCTACATCACCATTCAGTTTCTAGCAGGAATTACTATTATCTGGATATCTGCACTATTTTTTTTTTTTCTATTCTAATTCTACTACAAATACACAGCATTGCCCTTTCAACTTCTTTGTGCTGTCACCGGCAGCATCGTGGTCAGAGAAATTATCTGAAAGTTGGAGTCCAGCATAAACCGATCATTAATTACAAGAATAGCAGCAAAAAATGTTGCTGCTACTCTTCTGTAAGCATTCCTGCATGGATTAGCCTTCCATTGCTGGTGAGGATGACAAGATGAGCACTGCAGGTGGGGTGATATTGATGAGTTTTGCCTGCTCTGACAAAACTTCAGAAGGCAGAAGTAGCAGCCATTAAGAAGCCTTAGCAATATTCTTGTTTCAGATGGGAACTGATGAAATTACTCAAACGAAAAATTGGGGGCAAAAAAAAATTAGCAAACTGCAATCTGGGAGCAGTTCAGAGCTCCTGCAGAGATCAAGGCGCTGTTGGACCATGGGTTGCTCAGACACATAAGAAGAGACATATGTAGACTAAGGATTTTCTTATCTAAATATAAAGAAGAATCTTTAGAATCTAAAATATTCCAAAACGAAAACTCTTTTCTCCAAGGTTGCCAATATTGACTGAAGAACGTATGACTTTAAGTAAAACAATAAGGAAGAATTTGGAGAGGTGGAGTGTGCCCTCTTTTGCTGACTCAGGAAGGTTCATATTCGTTATCATTTTTTCTGCTGGCTTCAGGAGGTATGAATGTACTGCTTACTTCTTTCCAAACGAAGGAAGCATCTATTCAAAGCAAATGGATAAAACCTTGACATTCTGGAGCTCCAGTAAAAGCGTTGGTTATAATGACAACTCGGACTATAACAATCTTTTCTCTAAAACAACAGAAGAAAATAAAAGAAAAAAAGTCCCATTTTGCAGAAGAGAGGCTGGCTGTTCAGAGTCACACTGGGGACTGTTCAAGTGGTACAATGGTGATAATTGAAATTGGTAGCTGTGATCTGCCAGTGCTGTTTTCCACCTTCACAGCCTGGCTTTTCAACCTCTCTGATACTATACCAGCAGCAGGCAGAAAATATCTGTATCACTTAAATCCCACACCTTTATTTCCAGTTTCCAGGACTGTATTTCTTCTCACAAGGTAGAAGAGAAATTGGAGGGATGATCCCATGCCCTCTCCTGATCTGATTGAGGTGGCTCCAGCAAGCAAATGTATTTCCACTCTCCTTTTAACATGCTTTACACTTTAATAAAATGGAAAATCAAATTGCGAGGGAACAAAATGATTTTCATAAACACTGTTCTGGGCAAAGGGGTCCCTTGGATAATAGCACTTTTATCTCTGTTTTTGAATCTTCAGGCTGCCCTAAATGCATGTAATAACAGTAAGTCATTCACAACATGTACATTCTCATGGAATTACTGTATTAAACAACTATGTTAAACTGGTGGGAAGCCAAGATATATCTTCTTTTATTATCTCTGCAGACACAACAGAAGCCCATTGGTAGAAGGTCGCCTTGCTGCTGCAGATAGAGATCTAAGCCTGTGGAGAGCAGCTAGGACAGTTGTCACTAACTCAAAGGTGATGGGCAGTGAGCACAAAACTGCATTGGAGAGGTGCGAATGAGTGGTGAAACTTGAGGAGATGTGGTAGCAGAAGGGGCTTTCTTCTACGGAGGAGGCTTATATTTACAGAGAGCAAGCCAGGCTGGAGAACTGGGGAGATGATGTTTCCTTCTTACTCCATAAGAGATGTCAAAACAAATTTTCAGTCAGCAGGCTCTGTCCACCCAGTATTGTGGCTAAGGTCAGGCTTGGGCTCCAGCTGAATGAATTTTGCCATCAATGGAGTTGTCAGGTCTCGAATTACTTCTGCAGTATGTTATCAGCAGGAGAAGCTGTAGATTAAGATGTATTCCACAACGCTAACGTGGTTTTTATGCAGAGGAGCTGGCAAGAAATCCCACTATCTGCACTCTGTGCCCAAGAGTACAGGGAACTGCCATTTCTGGCTCTGTCCCTATAACTTACTTCAGTGTTAGTCAGTAGGACAGAGGAGTGAGCACAGAAGATGGAAGGGACAGGCAAACTATAAGGTGGATCCACCATGCCCTCTCCTACAGGCTCTATGTGAGGGAGAACTCTGTCTGGTATTTGGATGCAGACAGATTGTTTAAGAATTAACTAATGACTAAATTAGAATCCCAGAATCTGGCCTTCTGGATGTACCTGCACATCCCGTGTTGCCAAGCTGAAAGTTTCCCTTTGTTTTTACTGCAAGTACCACCCAGTGACTGATAAGGTTTACTGAAGGAAAACCTTTTCCCTGTAAAGTTTGGTGTTTTAAAAAAACCTTAGCATTCTTGAATGAAAAAAACAAACAAACAAACAAGCACATTTTATCAGAAAATGTACATCCAGCTCTGTTCTGTAGGTATCAATCAATTTGTATGTTTGTAACAAATGCTGAGATGGAACATTTTGTCTCCGGTGAATATGGCTTGTTTGGGGGAACCATGTGTTTGATGGATTGCTCTCAGAGCCTTCTGTTATTAGACATGTTTCCCCATTTGGACTCTAAGGGGTAGAAAAGAAAAGGTTATCTTTAGTAGCAGAAAGCAGATATATCACAGTGTGGTGAAAATACATCCCTTCATGCTGAGAACTCTTTAGTAGCATTTTCATGGAGAATTATTTTGAATTTTTCCTTTTCCTTTTAATTTATGTTGTAAAACCTTTCTAGCAGGCCCTCTGTAAGAAACACTGGCAGAGCTGAGGTGGCAAAAATGAGGACTGCCAGTTATCCCTGGGGAGTCAAGTCTTCCTTTACACACTAAGCCTACATCGGTTAATTCTTCATGTATTTCTGATGATTCAAAGTCATGCATTTTAAGGCACTATAGAGTGAAGGCTTCCATTAGAAGGTGGTTGGTCCAGAGGTAAAGGCCTGCTATGTTAGAAGAAATTGTTAATTTTTTTTTTCCTGGGAACACTTCTTCTATTTCTCTGGAGACCCCTCAGCCTGTCAGATTCTTGTCTATAGAAATAATAAGAGTATTTCCACCTCATCTAATTGTATTAAGAAATAAATACAGGAGACTGAAGTTTGCTGTCTACCTGTGTGCACACAGACATCCCTGCACTCCTTCCTGCCTTTCTGCAGAGGCGTTGCTTCATTCTTACAGCAGATTCACAGCTTCTAGAAGGCAAAAGCGTTGGCTTGTCCCTGAGCCTTCTCTCTTTGCTGTTCAGAATTGCATTCTAAAGATGACACAACATTCTGCCACCAGACATCAATTTCAGGATGCTCTCTGTAGCTGAAGCACATCCTGGTTGAATGTTATTGTGAGTAAGCTCATATAAAGAGAAATTTGTCTACTGAGAACTGAATCAAGTGGTACTTACTACAGCAATGTGGATAAAACCCATTAACACCTTAACTAGCTATAATTATGTATCATGTATAAATAACATTTAAATATTCATCTCATTATGTATTATTAGTTATCATTCTTGTTCATCTGACAAACTGTCATACATTTTGGATTTTAAATTCTTTTTTGTTTGTTTGTTTTAACAACAAAATATTCCTCTTTTGTGTGTAGAACACAGCCTATGATTACAGAACTGGACTGGGAGAGCTAAAACCTATTCTGCTGATCTGTGGGGCAATTCTGACTAATGCTCTGACACTCTTGCTTGAATTTCCTTACATGCAAACAAACAACAACAACAAAAAATAGAAACACTGTCTCATTTGGGTGAATCTAAATTATTGCTAGTAAAATACCTTCCAAATAAATTTATCTAGAGCTATACAAAGCAGCTAAGTGATCACTGAGTTCACATTTTAATGTTCATTACCATACCACAGGAAGAGCAGTAGAATATTTTGGCCTGTTGGAGAAATTGAACTCATCTCACTCCAGCACTGGGGTCAGTATAACCTTGTGTTGGTCCTGTAAATGCAAGGTGAGCATCTCACCTTGTCACTGCAGACAACATCAGTGTGCAGTGGATACATGATCAGGGCACACCATGCTTGGACTTAGCTTGTCCACACTTCTCCAGCTATCTCTTACCATTCTGTTGGTGAGTACAGCAGCTGGGAGCTCTGTCTTTGGGTCTGATGAGAAACCTTCTTGCAATCAGTAGGAATCTTACTTTTTAGCAGGCAGGACTTGAATGTGATGGTTTGTAATACTGGGATGAAAGACACTGTACTAAAACTCAAAAATCAAATGAAATTCCTTCTTCCACACATTACTGTTCACATGAATATTGGTATATTCCCTGCTTCAGCACATTGAATTGAATGTCTGCTTATCAAAACCTAAACACCATACAGTCAGCCTTCTATATAGTTGCGAAAGCTTACCGGGAGGCAGCAAAAAGAATTAAACTCAACAGATGAAGACAGAGACTCGTTAAAAAGAGTTATAACAAATCAGTTATCAGGCATTTAGAGAAAAAACTTGTTAGAATAAACCTGTTAAATAAATCCTCAGCAAAGCTAATTAGGTCAGCGTTGCACTGTCACAATGGCTCCATTCCTCCATAGAAGACTTAATGATAGTATAAGCCAGTTAAAGGAATACACTAAGTATACAATAAGCCAGCTATTTAAAGGATACCTCCGCCAGTTCATCCTCTAAATCTGACCTACCTACAGATTGTCACTGGTGAGATATATCTCCTAGACTCTAAATGCCTATTGAAAACTCAGACCTGTGTGCTGTGTCATTTGTGAAAGAGACATCCACGGATGTGCCCCTTTTTCTGAACAAAGGGGCTGGTGATGATGGAAGAACAATGTGATCGAGGGGTTTTTGTTTTCCTTTGTTTTCCTGTGTGGTACTCAAGGTGTAGATTAACCAACAGAACCTATTCTTGGAGCTTTAATGACAATATTGATCAGCTATTGGTGAAGCAGAAAGGAAAGAAAGGAAATAAAAATAATTACTTTGCCCCTCTATGGTGGCTTTTGTCAGCAGATGTGTAAAGATGGATGATTTGGAGATTAACGACGCTTAACAGAGGCTGGGGATATCTGAATTTGTCCCTACTTCTGCTTCTAGGTTTGTGCAAAACACGACCTTTCTCATAAACTGCAGGGGAGACCACAGGGTGACTATCATCTCCCTTTGATTTCACCTGTTGTGATACTGAGGTCTGTGAGGCAAGCCCTGCATCTCCCCCTAGGGAAAGTCTACAAAGCCAAATGATGCTTTGGTGGTGCATGTTAGCATTCCTGTATTGTCTTAGTCTTGCTGGTGTGGGTAGCTGCAGGAATGGAGACGTGAGTGCAAACCATGATGCTTTCAGCGCTGCCATTTCCCACACTAGCTGGGTAAAGCCAGTACAAATACGTAAATGTCTGCTGCCATTCCGCTCCGCTCTGCTTGTAGACGAAAAGCTGGGTGTATAACTGCAGTTAGCTCAGTTCTGGCTTCTGTGTGACAGTTGTAGAAACAACCATAACTCTGACAAGATGAGAGAATTAGATTGATATGTTACCACTTGTATTGCATAGATGGAAGTGAGAGTGAAATGATTCTCCTGAGGTTATATGACCATGCAGCAGTAGAGCCAGAAATAGATTTCAGGTGTCCAAGTTGGTCCTGTGCTTCCTGTGCGATAGGTCACTCCCCCCAGAGGTGAACAGGTTGATTTTCCTCAAGAGATGTGGGAAAAATTAAATGCTGAGTGGCTCGGAGGGAAGAGGTCTAAAACTGGCAGGGAAAGAACTGATTGTTTCTGGAGATGTTGTGAGCAAAAGAAAAGCTGGAAAAAGAAAATTGAACACTATGTACAGAAACATTTGACAGACATAGTCATTTGTCTTGAATATCTGTGCACAAAATCAATTGCTGGCAACCAAAAAGCAGTTTTGGTTCTAAAGATTGAACCTAAGGTGTCAGTCTACTGTAAAAGCACTGGACACTGGGGAGGACCGTGCCCTAGGGCTTGCTCAGGAGCTGCTATGGACAAACAGGATCCCAAGATGGTGAAAGGTGGGAAATAACCTGGTACAAAAGAAATGCAGTCAATGGAGTACTTAGCATAGAAAGCTCATAGAAATCTGTAATTGTTTTAGTGCTTACAGAATTGCTCAGGTTGGAAAAGACCTTCAAGATCATCAAGTCCAACCTCAACCTGCCATACTACCCTAACCGTGGGTAAGCTAACCATACTACCCTAAGCTGTGCCATGATGCCTCCCAGACATGTCTGGGATTGCAGGAGGTGAAGAATCACGTAGGCAAAGTTCACTGTCAGCAGTTCTACTGCTAGCAGAGAAAGGCAGCAGCTGAGCTGAGGAGTGCTCTGGGAGAGGTGTGCCTACACAGAGTAAGTACAAGTCTTTGCTTTGGGAAGATTCCAAATAAAATAAACAAGGTGCAGTTTTTATACACACTCTAACATGCTGCTTGGGAAACTGTGGCATAAAAGCTATATCTAAACAATCTGGCAGCTGTGCTCTTCACTACTCACCAAGAACTTCATTCTGGATACCTGTATATGGTACACAAGGGCTCATTCTTGGATAACTTTTCTGTGTTTCCTAAAACACACTTTCAAATGTTTTGGTTTGTCTTCTACTCTGATCACTAACCAGAACAGTCTACGAGGCTGTGTTTATGCAGAGATTTTTTGTAAAGCACATTTGTAGACATCTTTCAACACAGCTCCTGAAAACTGTCCACCTCAACTTTTTCTTAACAAGATGAAAATTCACTTTTGTAAGTGAGGAATAATACTGCTCAGGGCTTGTGGATACTGTATGATAACAATAATCCCATTCCTCAGGGTGCCAGTGTGCACCAGCTCTCAACCTTGTGACTCACTGCGTACCTGAGGCAAAGTGTGACTCCAACAGAGCAGCTTGCCAGGTATATTTGTTTGTGAGAAGATGCTGGAGATAGTTCATTCTGACCTAGACTAGTGCTGACAAAAAAGTGCAATTTGGTTGCATGAAGCTGTTGCAATGTGCTGGACTGCCTTGCCTGCCCTAATGTTACAGATCCTCAGGCTCCAGAAAATGAAATTTATCCTCTTTGATTTGTGTCTTTATCAGTATTTACAGACCAGAGTTAAAATGAGAAAGATGAAGCAGCCTTGTGCCTTCTCTTCAAGAAAACCGAATAAAAGCTCCGTTCCCCTCTCCCCCCAAAATTGTCTACACAGTTACACTATACCAGTATCAAATTAAGTCACACAGTCAGATGTGTATGTATGTTATGACTTGGTTTTCTGCTATGAGTGGTACTCTTATTCTATACTAACATCTGATGGTACAGAACAGCCCTGCTAGACGTGCATTGGTTTCTTCTCTTGGTTTAATGAGAATAGACCTGCTTCAGAATTAGTGTATAATGAATGCATATGCCAGTGGTGGTCCAATTCCTCCAGCAATCCCTGTTAGTTGGGCTAAAAGATTTTTTTCTCATGCCTGTTTCACAAACATGAGGAGATAACAGTGCCTCTTTCTTTGCCATCCCCTTGGCAATGAACATTTCTGGGGCTCCCAGAGGAATGAAACAAGTGCAAAGATTTAGATACATTGGAGTGAAGAATAAGACAAAAAACCTCAATTGAACATTCCAGTCCTTGCATTTGACTGCATGTAGGTTTCATCTACCAACACTTTTTTTGAGTGGTCTGAAGTGCTAAGTGATTGCAGATAGAAGGAGCGTGAGGCTTGAAGCCTTCTGTGCAGTGTGCAGCTCGTGATGGTTTGGGAGTTACAAGTAGTTCGATTTCAAAAGCCTTAGTCCAAGTTCAGAAGGAAGCTAAGCTGCAGGTGATGAATACTGATGGCTTGTACTTGTTACTACACAATAGTAACAATGGTGAATATGAAAGAGTGCTAATAAAAAGGATAGATTTGTGACCAAGTTGGGAAACTCAGCAGATACGGTTTCATTTGCTTGCATTCCAATGAACATCAGCAAGCTCCAGAGGATGAGACTCAACTCGTCTGACTTCATCCAACTAAAATTTCACAATTCAGTCTAAGCTGCTATTTTTTTTTTCCCCTTGGAGTCAACAAAGAGAGCTAGTTTCAGAGGGAAATTCATCTTATATATAAGACACTGTCTAAGATAACAAGATAATACCTCACGTTAAAACTCTTTCCATTGACTGAAGAAAATATTTAGACAAATATCTGAAACCAAACACCTGTTCTGTTATAATTCCATGTTAATCCAGTGAATCCTATCATTAATTTTGTTTCATTTAACCCTGGCTAAGAACTTTCATATCAGCATGTCTTCTGAGCTGGGAAATGATCTGTTCTTACTCTTTTCTGCCCACTGTGTCTTCCTAGACTTGACCTTATAGTGGTCTCTGTCTTATTTTAAGCTTCAGTGACAAACTACTAGCACTTTTTTTTTTCTTCTTCTTCTTCTTTTTTTTCACAAGCCATCTGCTTTCTACCCAAGACCAGTAGTAAAAATACCAAAAAAAAAAAAAAGCTCATCAGAAAGCTAAATCTCAGGAGATTGAAAACCTCATTCTGCAGCCCCAGAGGCTCACAGTGCTCAGAACAAGTATCCTGAAAGATGAGTGCCTAGGACAGCTAGTTCAATTTTAAAGCTGTGGTATCTTTTCATTTGCTGATTTGAAACTGGAAAGTGATTTATCTCAATAGATAATTTGGGGATATGTTAATTTAGGTGAAGTGCAAAGATGGAAAAGCACCCACTTGGAAAATTCAGTGAGTTCAGTGCCTTTCAGGCTTCTGGAACTGCACTGAAGATGATTCAATTCAATGCAGAGGAACCAGCTATTTAGAACTCCTTTCAGAAAAATTAAGTTGCCAACAGTTTCTTCCCACTCTCCTGGGACCTGACAACATTTTTGCTTAGCTTTGACTATAAACCTTTAACTTTGCACTGGGCATGGTGCAAACAAGTCTCTGCCAGCTCCTTGCCTCTTAACTCTGACCTTTGAGTCCAATCCCAGTCTTTTTCCATCATCCATCAAAACAGCCTGGTATTTATCTGGCCACACAGCTTCGTGTATCACCCATCCAACTTCGTGAAAGTGAGACACCTACCAACCTGTTAAGGGATACCAACAGCAAATTAATATGGTTAGTGCATAGGAGCTGGATATCTACGCAGTAAACACAGAACATGGTCTAAGTAAGATCAGTACTTATTGTGGTATTGTTTGCAGGGGAGATAGGAAATACATTTCGTAAGACACTTGGAGAGCACCAGAATACCAATATCATGCTCATAAAGCAAGTTTAATCCATTTTAAGCCTGTAATAAACAAGGAAGTCTGCAAAACATTGACAAGAATACGTTCTGCATCCTCAAGGAGGATAATACAAGAGGATACGTCAAAAGAAGTTTGCTGGTAGCACAAGAAAAACTCAAGAGTAGAGTCTGATTATTTTCACCAAGCTAGGGGACTCTGAAGTGAGTTTTTGTCCTAAAATCACAAATAGAAGCGAAGTACTCACCATCTGCACTTGGCACATACAGATAACTTTTGCACCAGGAAATAACACTTGGAGCATGCAGTGGAAACTCACCTGAACATGGACACTTATTTCTGCTTTTCAGATCTCTCAGTTTCACGCAATGTCTTGCTAAGCTTTTGACAGTCTAAATTACTGTTTCTCTATCCTCACCACCATTTCTTTTTGCCTACTATTTGCAAACGGGAGACTTTTTTTTTGCACCACATGTTACAAATTTCCATTCGCCTTCATATCCTCTCTTGATTGACTAGTTTCTATTTTCTTCATGGGAAGAAGATTGTAATTTAAAAAACCCTAATCATTGCTTTCAAGAAAACTGTTGGAAGAGAAGAAGTGAGAATTGGACACGCTAAAATTGTTAACAACTCAGAAAAACTCCTCACTGGAAAAAAGAAATAAAGATTCTTGTTCAATGGAGCTTTGCTGATCTGAGGTGAAGATCCAGGCTTCATTCATTGCAAGCAGAAGGCGAGTTGAAATATCCAAAAACTAAAAAGAAGAATCATAGAAGAGATGACTGAAAAGAGAAAGCTACTGGAGTGAAATAATTTTGTTTTTACAAATGGCATCCAGAAACCTTATCTTTGACACATAAGAACAGACACATAGCTAAATATGCTGTAACCTGCTTAGGTTTCCAAAGCAGCAAATTAAACCAGTGGACTATGCAGTGAGTGTCCATTCAGATGAGCAAAGCTCATTGAACACAACAATACTGTAAGAGAACATGTTGAATACTCAATGCACCAAATAATCCCCTTTTGATACAGAGACAGTAAAAGCTTTTGGAAAAGAGGAGGGAATCGTGTGTTTATGAATTGGGGTGGAAGAGAGACAAGAGTCTGGGGCGGGAAAATTATGAGCAAAACTTCTCTTTCCATTTTGCTTTGTTCTTTTCTTATAAGTTCATGATACTGATGGTAATTCTTGTTTTCAGGCAGGACACTGATCAGAGGTTTTATTGACTCTGACCTTGTGGAAGAAGGTGTTACAGTGTAGGGAATTTTTGAGTTGTTCTTTAGATCCTTGAGACCTTTGGGCTCACCTGTTTTCTCTCACTGATTCCTCGCAGGAATATGAAATATTCATCTGAGTTGTCCCAGGTCTTGCTAGACCTAATCACACAGTAACCTTCCCTGGGGCAACGAGGAAAGATACCCAGTATTGTTCTGTTAGATGAATCAGTAAATCCCATATGACAACAGCAGTTGTTCCTTCCTGGAGATTTTGCTTTGATTTTAAACATCCTCATCTCAGATCTCTCTTTAAGATCTAGGCTCTCCCTCCCATTTCTGGTAAATGCCATGATCAACAACGAAAACACACACTAGTGATAACTCCAGGCACTATTTATTTGTTTAAACAAATGCCTTGCAGATTTATGGTCTGTATAAGAGCTAATCTCTCAAACCCCTCTGTCATGGTGTATTGCCATTCCCCTGAGGCCTTGTACCAGGAAGATCCGTGAGAATTATTTCATTATTTTTTTACACAAGCCAGTATGATGGAATCAGGGGTGGTTTGCCAAGAAGCACGCTTTGCAGCTGAACTTTGCCTGGAAAAAAAAGTAAAACTCAAAAGCTTTGGGTATGCTGAGATAAGCTAAGCCTCAACCCTATCAGAACAGCCTGGATTTTAAGCAAACAGCTTCTAATTCTGCTTAGGAAAGATTTGCTGAAGATTTAGCTTAAGACAATGTTCTGCAGCCACAGGGGATGGGTGAGAGAAGGGCAGAACTGACTGTCCTTGCAGGCCAGAGAAAGGAGATGGGAGGAAGGTATCTTCCATTGCCCTTCCTGTCCCATGTACCCTGCATAAAGCGGCTGAGTGGTTTCCCTTCTGGCAACACAGCGCAGCTAATGATTTGTCTGAGAGGTCTCTTGCTAGAAACCTCACACAATGGTAGGGAATGTTAAATGCTCTTTCTGCGCTGGGCTTTGCCGGGCTGCAGCGATTTGTCTGGGTGAGCGATGCCCTTGAGGCACCTCCGTCTCCAACTCGTTCCTTTCTCGTCTTTCATGTATTTTTTGAAGCATTCAGGCAGTTGCCGAGGCCCATCCTGTTAATGTGAACCAAAGGCAAGCTGTGGAAGAGCGGCAGATCCCATTCCCAAACCTTCTCCAGCTGCGCACTGGGATTTTCACCCACTTTGCCAGGCGAACCCAGCCTAGAAACGGAGGGAGGAAGCTTGGGGGAGAGCAGTTGGCCGCTCGCTGCCTCCCGGGGCGGCTCGGCTCGGCTCGGCTCGGCTCGGCTGGGCTCGGCTCAGCTCGGCTCGCTGCTGCCCGTTGTAAGCTCGAGGGGCTCCCGCCGGGACGGAGCTGTCTGTGGTGCTGAACCGCACCCGGCCGGATCCTTCCGTCCGCCCCGAGAGGCGGGGCAGCCCCAGCGCGGAGCCCCCCGCGTCCTCCCACCCTCTTTCCTTCCTTCCATCCAGCCTGCTCGGAGAATCGAGCCCTGCGCTGCCTGGATCCGTGAAGGTGAAAACGAGGGAAGAAAAGGAACGTAGGGGAAGAGGAAAAAATATATATTTAGTGGATGGGGGCTGCCTGGAATCGTAATCAGCTCCGCTGCAGCTTCCTCTCCAAAAACGGGAGGCAGGCAAGTTTAGATTCCCCCAAGCCCCAGCGGCCCTTCCCCGTCTCATGCTCCCTTCCCACGGCCCAGGCTCCGTCTGGACGGAGCTGAAGTCCCTCCTTTTCGCCCCCCCCCCCCTTCCCCTTTCCTCCGCCCCTCCCCCTTTCCTAATTATGTACAAAACACTTCTTAGAATAAAATGGCCAGGCTGGGGCTCCTCCCTGCTTTCCTCTTCCCCATTCATCCTCTCCAGGCCGCTTCAAGCCCCTCCCCCTGTGGCAAGCCCAGCCTCTTGCTTCCCTCCTGGAGCCCTTTTCATTTTTATTTCTAACCCCCTCTCCATTCTCCCTGCTGCCTCTGCTCCTTCCCCCGATGGCTACGAACTGAGCAGCAGAGGAGAGGGGGGGCACAGGAAAAAGGAAAAGGGGGGGGGGGGTGAAGCAAGAATAAAAGAAAAAGCAAAAAGAAAGAGGAAAGAATAAAACGGATTTTTTTTTCCTCTGCCCTTAATGCCCGCGATCTGGATCAAGGAGGGGGATTTTCTGTCTGAGCATGAAAAGGACTGCTAGAGCCCCAGGATTTTCACGCCTGCATTATCAACCCAGCACCCAGTATGCAAGCTGGACAGAGAAGCTCTCCCACAAGTTCCTACCGAGCCGAATAAAACCCACGGGCGTGCAGATCTCCGCCAGAGAGGGACATTAGCATCAGGTAAGGCGAACGCGGCGCTGCGGCTGCAGCGATGCCGCTGCCCCGACATCCCCGTCCTGCCTCGGCCGCGTTGTGTAACGCCCGCGGCACCTCCGCCCCCAGCCCCGCACAAGTGTTGCCTTTGCTCCGCACCCCACATTGGGCAGCACGGAGTTCCCGGAGGAATGGATGGCAGAGGTCCTGTGTAGTACTTGGGAGGGGGGGCGGGGGGAAAGAGTGGGGCCGAGCTTTGTCGGCACATGGGAGCATTGGGAGCGCTGGGAAGGACGCAGCCTTTGGAGGATGCCCGGCAATGGGGGGGGCTCAGCTCCGGCTATGCTGGCACCGAGCCGGGGGTGGGAGGCAGCCAGGCTCCATCTGTATTCCGAATATCGATACATCCCGGAGAGGGGGGGGCCGTCCCCAAGGAGATGGTGTCATCTCCACTTAATCCACCGCTCCGTTTTAGCAAGTGACAACCAAATCGCGGAGGAAAAGGAAAGTCTGTCGCCTCGAATCTCACACTGGGCTGATTGCCTCTACTTGGAGTGGGGACTGGGAGACAGCGGCAGAGCCAGAGGAGGGCAGCGATGGCAGAGGGGCCGCATCCCAGAGCTCAGGAGATTGGATTCTCCCACCTCAGTGCTGTCGTGGAGCACAAGTTTGCCTTTTTTGCCCATGGGGAATAGGATGACAGAGGGCATTTCCCCACCATGTCATCATCCCCAGGGTCCGGCACAGCCTGGGGTTAAAATCCAAAAGAGAATGGTGCTGTAGGTGTGAACATATCTTTTGGCTTCAGAGAATCCGTCTGCGCTTTACTTGAGAGATGAGAAGGGGAGGGGGGGGGGGTCACTTCTTGTATACAGTTCTCTTTTTGTGGAGAGGAACAAGCAGCAGATGAAGGCTGGCAGCATTAATGTGTGGCTTTAGCCTTGTGATTGACATCTGCACTAGGTAGGACAGAAGGATCCTTCATGCTTTACTCTGGCTGCTCATCTGGATGCATAACAATAATTTGTTAATGGCAGTTAAGCTGCTTTTCTGGGAGTTGTAAAGAAGTATTTGAGGGTTATTGAGAAGCAGACACACCAAGTCAAAAGGAGGCGATGCTTTGCTGCAAGAAATATAAAAGGATATGTCTGTTTTATGCCTTGAAAAAGAGAAAGATTGATCAGATCTTCTCGTGAGTGACAGCCAGACAAACCCAGGCTCTCTCCCTCCCACACTGCACACAGACAAGCAGTCGGGTTTTCCTTGCACGCTTGCACACGCTAAGCACACAAAACACGCGTTGTGAACTCACCCCATGCTAAGCACAGCATCTCGGTCTCACCCTGGCATGGAAGCTGCACAGCCCCGCAGTTCCCCTGCACAACACACACACTGTGCTGATCTACACATCAACACCGTAACGTGCAGGACTGCGCTGAGACTCTCATTATGTGAACCAAGGATTCAGATGTTCACACAAGCATGCACACGCTGTCTTCCTTGCAGGTCTCCTGGTAGGTGATTTATTCTTTTGGTATCATCTTGTCCTTTGTAGCTGATTCCAGGCATTGATTTGGGGTTTGTCTGCCTCCGAAGCCCTTTGCCACTCAGCTGAAAAAGCGTTTTGTGAGTCTATGTTTGTTTTAGTGCTCTTTGCATGTTCCCAGAAACTCAGCACTGATTTCACTGCTGGAAGAGCAGGGCAACAGCCAGGGAGCAGGGAATGGCTTGGGAGAGCAGTGGCAATCCCACAGCCGTCATTCCCTCTCTGTTGAAGGACCACTCTGAGAATGTGAAGAGCTCTGCTGGAGTTGCATTGCTTTTTCCATCTGTGAGCAAAACCACACATGAATCTATAGCTAAATGCGCACAGTGCAGACTCTGCTTCAGTCTCAGCCAGGTTCAGAGCAATTCCCATCCGTAGAGCGCAAACACAAATCTGCCTTTGCAAGCCCCCTCAGTCAGAGCAGGCACAGTGCACACAGGAGAGGTGATGTCAGTGCATTAGAGGTATTTAAGCAGCGTTCCCCTCCGACCTTCCTTCCCTTCCCCTCTGACCTTCCTCCCCTTCCCCTTTCTGTAGGGCCTAGGAAGGAAGCTGTGGCGTTCTCCCAAAGCAGGATTGTGATGAGGCCAATTGAAGTCTATGGTGAAACTTTGGAGAGGAGGAACACAGGGTTGAAAAGATGTGCTGTAGGTAAAAGGGTGTCCCAAAGGAGATGAACACAGAATCCTGGTGGAGTGTGTAGCCCTGTTCCCTCCTCACCTGCACTGTTTACTACACTAGAAGTACGCATGAGGCTGATGCTGCACGCTCTCATGGAGCTCTGACTGCTGCTGTCTGTGCAGCAGAAATACCTCAGAGCCTCCTCTTCTGCTCGGGCACAGTCTCAGTGCCTGCTCTGAGCACTGCTTGGGAAAGGGCTGCACAAACCAGCACCAGCCAAGCTCCCTCTGTATCATCTCCCTGCCCGCCTTCCGAGCTGGATATGGATTTTTGGAGTTTACACCAGGGTGTGGAGCAGCTGATGCAGGGAGGTCTACTCCATCTGCTCCAAAAAAACCCCAAAATTAGCATTAAAAAAGCTCAGGAAACGGCACTGCAAAACCCACGGCATGCCGTCTGTGGACTGGCACCACGCAGGGACCTCTCTCGTGTTACCTTGGCGGCAGAGTTCCATCCGCCGCCGCGCAGATCCGCAACCCGCTGCGCCCGTGCGGAGCCGTTCCGCGGCCGCCGGGCGGGCGGCGCTGCTTTGGCCCAGGAGGGGGCGCTGTGGTTCCACGCAGCGGTGGGGCTCGGAGCCGAGCGGAGCCGAGCGAGACCGAGTGGGACCGAACGGAGCCGAGCCGGGCCGAGCGGAGCCGAGCAGGGCGTACTGCCTCTCCCTGCCCGGAGTGCGAGGGAGCCAAGGGCTGCTAATAACTTGGGGGCGAGGGTGGGGGAAGCGATAAACAACAACAGGGCTCTCTTCTCCGAGGAGCCCAGGTGCAGCTGAATGAGTTTGGGCCAGATCCTGGCGGGTGCAGGATTCCTGCTGAGGATCTGGCCCCATGCATGCAGGAATCCTTTACCCGGTGATGAAATGCAGCTACTTCTGGGACAGAGCCCAGCAGCTTCTCCGTGCCAGCAAATACTACAGGGGAAGTGAAAAATCACTTCACGCATTGAAAGTGCAGAGATGAACTTAGTGAGACAGAATATAAATTATCCAGAGTTGGGTAGCTGGTGTCCTACGGTTTGATTTACGCCATTCCTCTTGTAAAACTACCATGAGATTGTTAACAACTGTAAGGACCTTGGCCCATTTCCTCCCAGGGAGGACATCCATGCAAGGAGGGAACAGGCTTCTCGTAGACCCACAGTCCTGCTCTGACGGCTGCCCTATGGGGCTGGGATGGGGCAAAGCATCTCAGCTCTGCTGGGCAGCACAGAGTGCTCTGGATTTTTCCCTGCTCGCCGTGCAGCTTGGTGTTGCCATGCGGAGGTGCAGAGCTTGATGTGATGAGGCTGCAGCCTGTGGTCAGTGTGGGAATGGGAAATGGGGTACGGCTGCTGGATTTGTCTGTCCAGAGGGAGTCAAGCATGGGCAGGGATGGACTCGATGAATGAGGTGGTGTTCACCTGGGTTTGAGAGTAGGCATGGGACAGCTGTGCTGGCATGATGAGCTGAACTGTTCCATTTCAGGGAAGAAAAAGTGCTATGACTAGTGGATGGGAGGGGTGCAAGAAAGAGCAGAAATAAGACAGGGGATGCAGAATGAGATGGAGAAAATTGAAAGACTGAACTTTGTTTCAGGGATGCTGGATCAGATCCTAAGTGAAGGTGACATGAACATGTCCCTTTGGAAAGAAACTGAGTGTCAGGCCTTGGGTTCCCTCAGTGCTGGGCTGGGGATGCAGACCTGTGTACGGTGAGCTGTTTGCTTACAGCCTGGAGGCAGGAAGGCCTGCGAGCAGCATCACAGGAGAGACAGAGAAAGATGCTTACTTATTTTTTCTATTTGTTTTTCTGAAGTCATGTGCTCTACATCCATCTTACAGTTGCCTACAAGGCATACCTTACCTACTCTCAGCACTGTTGCCGTGCCCCCCGCCAGGCCTGCTTGGTGCTGGATCCCCATGGATCCCACCAAGCCCCCCCACCCTGCCCATGGTACATCTCTGGGTGTTGACACAAGAAGCTGCCATGCTCTCACTCACACCATTTCCCCCTCCCGTGTCGTTGTGCTGTTGATGGTTCACCCCTTACAGTGGCAACAGCAGTAAGTTGAAGCAGCAGCAGCTGAGCAGAGCAAAGAATCTAAACAGTCTTCTTCAAATGGTGGCCTCCAGAGGAGGACAGGGTGAGCAGCCTTTGCCAGACTCACTGTCATTGTGCAGTGTTGGTGTTAGTGATAGAAATGCTGGGAAGAAATAGCTCAAATGCCAGGATCACCAGTGCAGCTTTCAATCCCTACAATTTTTTTCTGTGTGCATTAGCAGAGAGCACTTTTGAATAGAATAAAACCATCACAGTGACACCTTTCCTCTCCCGGGTTAACAAATCACAGCAAAGCCAGCTCTGTGCTGATACATACCAAACAGTGAAGCAAAACCTTGCAAACCAACCTATAAGATGTTCTCACACACAAGGGCATCTCCAAAAATAAATAAATAAATAAATAAATAAATAAATAAATAAATAAATAAAAATTTGCTCCAGGGCATTTTGTTGGAAATGAAAACACAGCACGGGAGCAAAGGGAGCTCTCACACTCCCCTCTGCTCTCTCATTTTGTATGATTTCTAGCAGGGTAAGGGGACATAAGACCATAGAGTAGCTCTGGTTCTTGCAGTCCTTCATGCTTGTGACCTGTCTCGTGGCTCTCCTGAGAGGAAGCATGCTCTTTGACCATGTTTATAGAAGAAAAAACCTGGAGCCTTATGGCAGGTGTTCTTGTAGCTGGGACTTTTCTATCTATGCCTATTGCAGCTGAAATGCACAGCGAGTACCTGTGAAAAGCCAGGAACTGCTTGCTGTAAGTCAGCACAGCCTGCCGAAGCTGGGGGAGTTAACTGGCTTCGTGGTGAGTGAGGATCTCTATCGTGGGGTTTGATTTAGAGTGTGATTTAGAACCTGGCCTGCTTTTTGGATTCCGCCGTGTCCGTCATGGTTTTGGATGCAGTTTTGGCCAGAAATACTGAGTCGGCACAACTGATCTCATTTAGCCATCTCTTTACCTGCTGGAGCAATGTATGAGGTTGTCAGATACACTGCAAACATTGGAGACCTTTGTGATAATTTATCCTTGCAGTTGTGGATACTGACTTGCTAAGCAGCATGGAAGACCAAAAGGGCAAGCTTTAGAACCATTGCCTGGTGTAAGCAATACATTCCAGACATGCTGCCAGGACCAGGAGAATAAATAAAAGATGTTTGTTCAGAGCAATAGTTAGAAAAGTGCAAAGAAGCTAAAACTAACCATGGAAGGAACTGAGCTGTGACCCTGGGGAGGACACCAGTGCGTCAGGATGAGCAGGAAAACCAAGACAAGCAGGTGTGAATCTCTAGCTGGACTTCTGGGATGGGTGGAATACACAGCAGCCAGGCAGGCTCTGAGTGCTGGAGCAGCCTGACTGCTTTCTGCATGTGACTGCTCTTCAGGCAGGTACAGATGGCGAGCGGGTAGCAAAAGTCTCAGACATATGCTGGGGTACATATATGGCTTTAGGTCCCTCCTGGCTCGGGTCACCTCCTTGCCTACAGTATGAGGATGGAAGAATTATCCAGGCATTTCTTGGCACTGCTCAGTGTGGGGAGAGACTTGCAGTCAAAATCAGCTGCATGTTGTAAGGGAGCAGGGAGAGATGATGAGACACGAGGTGAGACTGAAGAACGCTTGAGAAATGCTGAGGAAATCCAAGGAGAGAATTAACAAAGGCAACATATTGTTTGTACTGAAACCATGAACGGACAGAAAGCAGCAATGGGGACACATGTAATGTAGCCTTAAGACCAGCAGCTATTTCTAGAATTGCTTATGTCATGCCATCCAAATTCAGAGTTGTTTCTGCAAAACAACTCCAGGCTCCACTGTTTTATGTCTGAGAATGCTGATAAATGTGTTTATCTGCCATTTCCATTCTCCTGAAGAGAACTATAACGTATTTGAAAATGAGGGTGGGTTGCACTGCACTGTATTTTAGGCCAGTGAGCAGTTGAATGTAACCAGGCAGGGAAAAGCCACCAGTTAGGATTCTACGTCAGTATTTATGTCGTGCTGGCTAAAAGAAGCCTATTAGCTGAAATTTGGGTTCTTATAAATATATATATAGAGAGAGAGAGAGTGAGAGAGAGAGTGAGAGATATAGATATATAGTACACTTATAGATAGATGTATCAATAGTCTTCTTTACTTTTTGGGGAGGAAAGTTAATGGTAAAACGTGATGATCAGAAGTGAAAGTGCTGCTCAGGATGTAAGGCAGTGACATGGAGGAAGGAGAGGTGCATTTTGGCAGTGGAGATGGGTCAGACTGCATTAAAAATGAGAGCAGCTCGGAAGTGGTCTCACCAAAACCAGGGAGGAAGCAACATTTGTTGAAATTGCTGGAACAGAGCATCTTTACAGAATGGGAAAAATAAATACAGGGTGCTCCAAGAAGTAAAAAAAACAACCATCAGAGGCCAATGGAAGTCCCTCAATTAAGAGACTGAGAGGGGATAACAGTGAAAGAGCTGAGAGCTGCCACTCTGGCTGAAGTGAAGGGTCGATTTAGCAATGGCTTTGTGTCCCATGGGTCAGTGGTGGGCCCTGAAGGGATTGGGGAAGCCTGGAGGAGTGCTGTGTGCATCTGGCTGTGGATGTGTGAAGTCACCAGTTGTCCCACGACCGCTGCGTGCGGTGTCAGTGGGAGCCCAGCTCTTGTCAGTGTGGCTGTTGTGCTTTTGGTTTTCACAGCATCCTGCAGTAAAGGAAATAGTCATAGGTTGTGTGCAAAAGAATTTCAGTTTTGGTTGTTTTTTTTTTATATATATATATATATATATCTGCTACCACATAATTTCCTTGGGTGCCTCCAACTTTTCTGTAGGATGAGAGAGAGTGAGTAACCATTTTTCATTTGCCATCCCTGCCCTGTTTGTGGCTGGACAGACACCAGATCACATCCTTGTCTCCATGGCATGCAGAATTCTGCAGAATGCGTTACTGAGGGCTTAAATATTGCTCAAGGAATACTGAACATAGGCTTTCAAATACGTGCTGAACTGTCACCAACCCAGAGCCATCATGTCTGCAGAGGGCCTGATCCTGCAACCTGAATCACACAGACACATTTCCAATTACCATGGGCATAATGAAATCTGATTCCAAGATCAAAGTCTAAGCAACTGCAAATCCATACGCGTGTGGAGTGCAGAGTGAATCATGTTTATGATCCGATGGAGTTCAGTTTCTTTGTTCCAAAATGCTGGTCAGGAAGGCAGAAGAAATATTCCCCAGGATATTATAAAGACTAACATATCATCAGAAGGAGAATCAATGGAGATTGATGGCAAATTAAATGGATACTTGAGACATTAAAAGGGAGGATGAAAAATAGAAACGATATTATAATTGAACTGTATTAATATATTTTAAATTGCTTTACAAATATTAACAAGTTAAATGAGGAAAGACTGGAAAGAATAGTTTATTTAGTCTGGGAAAGCTTAGGAGTAAGAAGGTACCTTTGGGTTCCAGCACAAAAGTATCTGAAGGTTAGAGAGAAAAGTGATCAGAAACATTTTAATCCTTTGATGATACAAGAACAAGGGACACATCAAAATTAAAGGGCACAACTTTTAAGGCAAATTAAAAGGAAATAGTCCTTTCTTCAGCCTATAGTGAGGCTACACAATTCCCTGCTGCAGGATGTCACTGAGATGAAAGTCTGGGTGGATTTGAAGTGTAAAGGGCTACACAACTTTGTAGCAATTAATAGCATTTGCAGCTCTGCAATCTAGGGCAATGGTAATCAGATCTGGTGCTTCAAAGCAAAGGCTGACCATCTTCTGGGGTCAGGAAGGACATTTTCTCTCTGCCTGGGAAGAATATAATATGTTTGGCCAGGTAATAAAGTTGGTTGTGGTAATATGGCTGGTCTTGGTAATATGACTGATAGAAGCTAAGTCAGCAAAGAGATTAGCAAATTGCTTCTGTGGGTGCTGGGTTAAGGTGGTATTTCTTAAAAAGGTTTTCATCATTGCCAAACAGAATATCAATCCAACAATCTCCTCTTCTGTGTCAACTCCCACATAAGTAATTTCAAAGATTACAGCAGATATTGAAGCAGCACATAAAATGGGAGGTTGTAAGCAGCTGCAATGACCCTGAGCTGCACATTTCAACTTCGTTTATTGCTGCTGTTATCTGCAGGACGGCACGGAGCCCTGAGGAGCCTGCAGTCTCCTGTGCAAGGTACTGTATGGATGTGAGCTCTCTGCCCTTGAGGGCCTGCAGTCCAGACAGAGGAGTAAGAAAAGAGGCAGGGAATGCTGTCACCACTGCTCTGTAGAAGGGGAAGTGCAGCACAGAGCTCAGGGATCGATTCAAATCCTATTACAGTCAGTGGAAGCATTTCAGTTTGCAGGATTGGGAGCTCACTCTTAACCTTTACTAATTTTGAAAGTAGTCAGTGGCAAAATAACGGGACGTTTGAGAAAACAGGGCCTTTAATATCGCAGTGGGATGTCGAACACTTGAAAAATCAGTCTCTAAGGTGTGTGTGAATGATCACCTTAAAGAATTTCCCCGGGCTCACAGAGGAAGGCTGCGGCACAGATAAATGATTTGGTGCATCTGGAGTTTCAACCAAACTGCCCTGGTAGAGGAGATAGCATTGACAGAGCTCTTTTGTGTCCCATCTCCTCCATCCCATGCTGCAGCCCTGTGCATCAGAGTATTCCAAGGTGCTCCCCAGATGTGGATCATCCCATGGTGCTGTGTGCTGACCAGAATCCTGTCTCTTGCCCAGCATCTTCTACCACCACCAGGGCTGTGTTGGTGGGAAGACCTGCCCTCCTCCATACCCTTCCTTCACGTCAGTCTTATTTTCCTGTTGCCAAAGGGAAAGCAGGCTGTCATATACAGACAGAGGTGCTTTGCTTTGGCAGGGGATGCTTTCTGAAGACCACATGTCTTGTGGCCGTAGGCATCACCAGGTGTGCAAAGAGACTTCTCTTCCTCAACCAGCTGCTCTAGGACAGGTAGTTAAAGTGCACTTCCTTCAGAAAGGTGGGAAGGAAGAAAAGCTGATGGCTGTGAGGAGAGCACATACTGTAGATGGAATAAAGCTCCAGGAGAGATATGTGGCTGGAGCTGGGAGGGAGAGGAGAGCTGGTAGGCAGGAACACAAAGGTCACTGGAAAAGCAGGTGTGAGTGCTGAGACAAATTGCCACATCAAGAAAAAATGATTCTTTTGCTTCCTGGCTTGCAAACAATATAGAGATGTGACAGGCAGGTGCAAATCTGCTGGCAAGGTGTTCCGTAGGTGTGATGATTACTGTGCTTATAGGCTTGGCTGGAAAGGAGAAGAATGGACAACAGAGTTTTCATTCTGCAAAATGCATGAGAAAGATGCAAGCCAAAAAGTAGCTGTGGGTTGGATTGCAGTTTACCTGCATTATTGGAAGATTGATTTCTGATGAAGGGAGCAGAAAATAGGGGGGAAGTAAAATTTAAAGACAGCATGAATTGGAATCGGAGCTTTAAAATGGCAGTTGTGAGTTAGTATTCTTGAAGGACTGGTTCGAATGTGACTGCAGAGACTGCTGCTAGGTTCTGATTTCCAACCATTTGCATTAAAAATAGAGAAAAGGTAGAAAGGAACCAGCAGGTTGGCTTTGGTGAAATTCTGCTGGATTTGCCCCAGGGAATGAGAATTGTCCCTGCATTTCAAGTACCTGAAAGGCTTAAAACACTGACAAGAATGAAATGTGAGGTGTGGGTTAGAAAGGAGAATGGCTGGCAGGAATAAGCAGATTGTAAGCTAGGCTGGATAACTCAGGGATCTGCAATAAAACTGCAAAGTGACGGATAGTGAATAAAAGACTATGGGTATATTATGGTTTACGGAGCACAGGACAGATGTGTCTCTAAGGAGACTGCGATAAGGAGTGGAAGGCAGCAGCGGACCGGGAGCAGCGGCTGTTTTTGGGATGCAACAGCGCTGTGTGAATAAAGCAGCACCGTGGCAAGATGGTTCAATTCTGATGCTGTCACCGACGTGTTACATATGACCTTGGGCAGGTCACTTAGGTTGGTATCTTCCAGAAGAGCTTTTTAAATGCGTGCGTTTCCGTTCATAGGAGCTGAATTTCTTCAGTTGAAGCTGCGGTTCCGAGCCCCCCGGCTCACAGGGTGAATATGAACTACTCAGGGAACTCGGCTCCACATTTGGCATGAGGAAAAATCTGGATTTTTTTGAAGAATTCAGCAACCTGTGTCCTCAGGAAATATAGTCCCCCAAAGACCGGTGTTAAGCAGTGCTGAGTCTTTAAATTTCCATCTGGGCAAAAGCAGCTCCGGTTTGCATCTGACTCCGTACCACCTCAGCAAAATGGCTCTGTGTTTAGTAGTCTGACCTGCATTTACTTATCTTCTCATTACCTAAGACCGCTAATGAAGTTAGCCTTTTGCTGGAATATATAAGGGAAGAATATGTTGATTGTACCTTTTTCCCTCTCCTGCACACAGATGCAGAGTTTTGCTTACACACTGTGCACAAGGCAGTATGCAAGTGCACGTATCCATGCATGCACATACATACTGTTCTCTGAGACACCTGAATAGAGATTGCTATTTCAGTGCATTGTATTAGCTTTTTTACCAACTCCAACATTTGCAGTAAATAGCAATTAATGATAAAACTGCTTACATTAAAAAGAAGAGCAGAAGTCCTTCCTACCAGTGGATTCTCCTGCAGTGCTTCTCATTACTTTGTTTGTTTTTAGTTTTGAAAACAGTCAGTATGTTTTCCCATAGCTTTTTTTTCTCGCTTCTGCTCCTCCAGGCTGCTCATGGTGGAAGAAATCACTGTGTTAGGAAGGGCGCAGCTCTGGGTTTGTCTCTGCCTTTGCAGCTTGTGTCAAGGTAATGAGCAGATGGATCTTCACCCCTGTTAATGCAGTAGGTTCTGAGATGAAGGGAGGAAGCACAGAGCCTTGAGAGCAGCAAAGAGCAGTCCCTAAACCCATTCTGTCACAGAGATCAGGGATACTTCTTTGGTGCTGGGGCACCTCAGGTGCTGTAATAGATGTGGCCAGGAGGGCTGGGGACAAACATACGCTCTGCTGTGCTTGCACAGCATTACTGTTTGTCTGCAGCTATCTGTGAATACAATTCAGTGTTAAATCCAGTGGATGCAGGAACCTAAGCAGGTGATGCTTCCCTCAGTACTTCTATGACTGAGACTGGCACTGGGTGGATGGGAGCAGAGCAGCGTGCTTGAGAGCTCAGGAGTGGGAATGGAAGGCAGAGAATCCTGTCCCTAGAGGTGTTCAAGGCCAGATTGGATGGGACCCTGGGCAGCTCGGTCTAGTATTAAATGGGAAGGTTGGTGGCCTGCATGTGGCGGGGGGATTGGAAATTCATGATCCTTCAGGTCCCTTCCAACCCTGCCCATTCTGTGAATCTGTGATTCTGTGAATGCCCAAGGAATAGGAGAGCAGGATCCCCTGTACATGCTTCTTCTGTTCCTGCTGTCTTCATCTCATTCAAAGCACTCTTTGGTGGGTTGGATTAGGGATTGCTGATAGTAGTGAGCCATGCATTTTGTTTTGTTTAATGTCAGATGCATTTGGATATCACTCATTCCGTTTTTCTGTAGAGACCTGATGCCTCTGGTTACATGTTAGAGGGAGCTGTGCTTAAAAAAACAGAGAGGATCCAAAAGAAGAGGAAAGCAAGAATTCAGAGGAAGAAGAGGTAGAAAAGGATGCTGTGACAGTCTCAAAATAAAAGATCTGTATGCACCAATTTCTAATGGAAAAAGTAAATCTGATCTCTTTGAGATTATTTCCTGAGAACTGTTCTCACATTTTGGAAATAAGGATTAGCTCACTCATTTTTCTGTACATCTAACTGTTTTACTTTAAATTCTCTGTTAAGTGTAGGTTTAGACTAGAAGAGAGTAAGGTACTGTAAAAGTCAACAGCGCTGTGTGAGAGTTTAGAAATAACACAGTTGTACTTGGACTCGTTTAGATTTCTCCTATCCTGGCTTTTTTTTTTTCCTGACAACCACTATCTAATGGATTCAGCCTGAATTAATAAGCATTGTCAGTCGATCCCATAGCACTTTTTTGTGCCTGATTTTAGTGCGTGTTAAAAATAACATCTTGCGTCTTCAGTGCCTATGATTACGGTTTCCTTTGTGCTACACAGAGTTTAAAACAATCCATACCTCAAATAACTTATACTCAAAGGGTACAGAGCAGTGGGAGATAAAAGAGAAAATAAAAAGATTAGTCTGGAGTCACGGAGTAATCAGTAGTAGAAGCCTTTGGAGAAGCATAGAGTCTTGACTTCCATTCCTCTGCTCTCTCACTAGACTGCAGATTAATTATAAATCCCTTTCTCACCCATTAGGTTTTTCTCATACTTCTTCTTCTCCAGCACTTTCTCATTCACACCTTCATTTCTTCATCATTCTTCCTCTAATTCGACTTTCCCTCCTCTCCCTTTTTGCACACTTTCCTCTTTTCTCCTCTCCTGCTCCTCCTGCAGAAGATGACTAATGAAGTGACAGGTGTTAATAACGTGTCCTGCCTGTGCCTGCTGCAAGGGTTGAACAAGGAGCAGGATGGATGAAGGAGAAGAGAAGCAGGAAGGAGGGAAGGCACAGATGTGAATAGATTCCAGCTGAAGGTGTGTAGCAAGGTGGGCAGGGAGTGGAAGCCTTGGTTGCAGGAGGAACACAGGATCCAAACTGAACATTTAAGAAGGAAAGCATAGGCCTGTCTGAAAGCTGGGAACCTAAAGGGCCAAAAGTAGAGCACAGACTTACAGGGCAGAGATATGTGAGCGAAGAGGAAGCAACAGCTTTTTTCTCTTTGCTGTGACAGGACCTGAAGTCTGGATGTCTCGCATTTGATTTGTCTGGATGAGTTAGTGCACAGGGACTTCTAGTGCTTGAGTAAAATCAGATGTGAGTATGCATATTTGATCAGACAGGGGTTACGGGTGCTCTCTGCGCGCTGGGCATTGCGTGCTGGCAGGGATTAGACTGCCATCTGCTTGGTACAATGCACACTATGGGGTCAGTACCTGAATCCGGGATGCTGCTGGAACTCCTGCCGGTGTCCTCAAGTTGTGCAGAATTAACATTTTTGTCTCTGGAGTCTCTGTTGTATGGTTAATGAAGTGATGTGAACAGAGCGCATGGATTTAAGGAGGAGAAGCATTTAAGGGCCAGATAGGAGATGAGATTGAAGAATCCATATCTGGGCTGGTACCTATAGCTCCCTGGAGAATAGAGGCCAAAAACACAGCAGCTGGTGGGGGGGACTGTACTGATACTCTGGGAACAAAGCCTGCAATCCAGGCAGGGGAAGGGAGAAAACTGAGATGTAAATTAGGAAGACGCTTCCTTGAGCTACTTTGAGCCAAGAATATTATATCAAGAATAAAATGTCCAAGAATAGTTGGCTGTCTTTGTAAACAGTCACATTAGACATGATAGATGACTTCAGGCTTATGCCTTCACAAGCAGAGTAGACTTTAAATATCCTTCTTTGGAAACTCCTTCCAAACACCTTCGATCTCACAGGGAAAAGCCAGCTAGCCGTTCTTGTTCTTGTTCTGCATTTGATTTGCCATTCACAGAAAATTATTTATCTATCTAGTTATTTATTATCTAATTCTATGGCTGCAGTTGAGGAAAATCTATTTATTCCTTTTCCACAGCAGTGTCTCTTCCTCCAGCAGCTCTTACTAGCTGGTAGGTACCCTAGGGAATGTCAAAGCAGAATTAATTAGTCATGACCAGTGATGGAGGTGTTTTTCATATTTGGTTTTGGCTAGCTGATTGCACAGTGTCTTCCTGGGAGTCAGGCTGTTAGAGAAACACATGTGATGCCTTCTCTGGATCGCTGTCAGACAGTCACTTGGGAAGGATGCAGAGGTGTGTGGGATCTATCAAGCAGTGGGGAACTCAGTTGCGTGCATGGTGTTGCAGGGAACCTGGCTCTTTCTTTGGTAGGATACTGTGCTAATGAATGATAAGCTGCACTTCAACATGTGCTGTCCTGTTCCCAGCCTGCAGAAGTGTGAATCTGTTGGCATCCACAAGGGATCTTCTGCGTAGACCCTCATTTTGAATGTCCCCTTTGGAACAGGAGGAGCTGTGATGCCATCTGACGTGAGCCAAGCTGAAAGTCACTGCTCCAGCATGCCCACAAGTGCACCACTGGCCAACTGCGCAGGTTGTGCTGAAGCTGTAGTGTTTGTTTTACAAATAGCTCTGTATTCTTCCAGACTTTCTTCCTTTCCCTTGTAGAGATGAGTAGAGCATGTGCTATTCTTCCTGGTCAATGATTTCCTCCTGGCAATGGAGAAAGGTCAAGTGTCCATGCCAATTCTTTTCGATCTGTCAGCAGCCTTCAAATCCTCTGGCAATGAAGGGCTAATGATTTCCAGTACCTGGCTTGGATGGGCAATCTCTCCCTGCAGGAGCATTCTTCCTCTCCAAAGAGACTCCTCAGTGCAGCTTGGCATCATGAAGCATTTCTCTCAAGGACTCAAGGACCAGGGGATAATTCAGTGATCGGTGGTACTGTTGCTGTCAAAGGGATGGGGCTGCAATATTATGAATGTGCAGGTGACAAGGGATGAGCTCACCCTTCAAGCTACTAAGTCCCAATTTTCAAATTTCTTCATCCTCTATCATCTTTTTCTGCCTTCAACTTGTTCCACTGTTGTCTAACACGGAAACAAATGGAGGCACTTTGCTCCTCTTGCACTGCAGCAACAAGGCCAAGCATACAGAAGCGTTGGCTGGAAGGGAGCCATTTGTGGGATGGGGAGGTGGGAACATCAGCCCTTAATGGAAGTCTCAGACTTGAGCACTGCCTTGCTATTAGCAAAAAAGCTGTAATCTGTAGTGACAGACCAGCTGGAGCAACTGTAGACAACCAGGCGAATCTGCATGCAAAGATGCACGCTGAGCAGCTGCACGGGGGGATTCAGCATTTCAGTTGCGGTGCCTGGCTGTAGGGACACCTCCCTTAAAGAGGGAAAGCAGGCAGAAAAGCCCCTGCTATGTTAAACCTCGAAAGACAGGGGATGCTCATTCTTCGGCCTTGTCTCCCAGCCTGCAGGCAGCAGCGCAGGGCGTAGCGTGGAGCACCGAGCCCCGCTGCCCTCCGTCTCCGATCGAACAGCAGCAAATGCGCAGGGGCCATCGGGGACATTTCCATCCATGAAATGAAGGATCGATGGAGCTGCATCATTGCAGGCTCTGCTCTGTGTTGTGCCCGTTCTCGCTTCTCTTTTGCCCTTTTTTTTCAACCCGCTTCCACCTCCTCCTGCGCCGGCTTGACGGCACAAATGCATGGGGAGCAACTCCCCTCTGCTACATATGGAGGAGCAAAAATGGGCTCTAAAGGAGAGAGAGATTTGAAAAAAAAAGGCCCAAACAGGTAGACTTGCAAGGAGGAGGAGGAATATATCTTTCAAAAGCCCGTAAGTGGTTTAGAAGCCAAAGGCCCCAAGGAGGTGAATGGTATTAAGATGTTTAAGTCCCTGACGCTCGTGAAAACATTACACGCAGATTCTACTCTGGGAAAATCTGCATTTTCCTTACTTATGTATTTCTTTATTTATAAATCAAACAGAGAGGTTGGCTTTCCTATGTGCAGAAGAGACCTGAGTTGTGCTGTGCAATCACTGAACTGACAGAGCTGCTCGGAAAATGGACATGCTATTTCCTCACAAAATCCTTACCCTCAGATTTCTGCTGTTTGTGTTTATGTTGCTTGTGTGGTTTTACTTATTTATTTACATATTTATTTAAAACTCCATTTTGAATAAGAACTTTGCTCTTATGAACAAATTTTTTCAGGCAAAAAAAAAAATAATAATAATTTGAGACCATCAATATCTTCTGCTTCTGCAGCATTAAAATGCTACAGGAAATATTTGGCACGGTGTAGTGTTAATAAATGTTATAACTAAAACACCATCAAATGCTTCATGCACTATATAATGTATTTTAAACGTATTAAACATATATCAACACCGTACAGAATAAGTAAAAATGTCAAAGCAAATTAATTGAAACAACATAAAAATAATGTGTTTGTCTCCTCAAAATGAAACATTTCAGTACAACTGAAGTGAAGAGAGAAAATCAAAATGATTTGTTTTGACACTTTAAACATAAAAAAGTTTGTCAAAATTGACATGTTCCCATGTAATGTTTCGATTTCAAGAGGACTCCGTTTTCCTGCGAAAAACTGTTCTGTCAAAATTTTTTGACCAGCTCTACTTGCAGTCTATCTAAACAGACAAGCATCACAGCCAAGACTCTCAAACGCTCCAGGTGGTCACAAGATAGATTTAGCACAGAGCAGAACAGTCTCAGAGAAGGAAATAAATAAAACTCACAGATAGAGGTGGCCTTACAGTTGGGTACCAAACTGCTTTAATGATGCTCAGACCTGAGTGGTTCTGGAATCAAATCCTACTGATGGCTGTGGTTCTTCAGTTTTTAGGGAGGCTGTATAGCAGGATTGATGCGCTGATGGAAGAGGCTATTATTTGTGATGGTCAGATGCCAGTGCAGATTCTCAGTATCCTCTGGGATGTTTCAGTTCTTGGCATTGGTTAAGGTCTAGATACTAACAACCCTTCTGTGCTTCCTAGATTAATACTAGGAAGTATGAAATGGCTTTATTATCCATTCATCCTTCCTTCTCAGTGAAATCCCAGAACGGGGGCTTATGGAGTAGGTTGAAATGCAGCACTGCAGATAGATTGGCTCTGGGATTCAGAACTGGTAAAAAGAGCGTTGGCTAGGAATTCTCCCACCCTTGTGATGCACAGATTTTAAATCTTCTCATTATATAAAAGCAGTTTCAGGTTAATTTGTGCTTCTAATTTAATATGTTGTTCCAAATTAAGAGTTAATATGATATTTGATTATCTTTTTGCAATGAGAGTCAACCTAAGGCTCATTGACTTCAATAGACCTTCCAGTAGAACCTGCAACTGCTGAGTACTGCATGGATGCACACCTGCTGCAGGAGATCTGCATTCAAAGGCTTCTTTTTCTATTTCAGAAGCTGCTAAAAATTTGGGGTTGTTACATATTTTAGCTCACAGCTATAGTCTGAATTTAAACTCTTGTTCCCCTATAAGGGGAAGCAGGGCAACAGGAGCTGAACTTGAAGCTGAACCATCCTCAGAGCAGTGTCCTATGGACTAAAGTATCCTTCCTAGAGCCTAATGTCAGTAGTGAATCATGTGGCACACCTCTCACTGAATAGTACTCATCGTGTAACTGCTGAGGTTTCAAGCCCATGTCAGCAGCCATTTATCTTAACCCTGGTTCCAGATACAGCTCTGTTCCCCCTCAGAGTCCAAGCTATGCCAGCCCTGTCCAGCCAGGTCTCACCCTGGCAAGACTCCTACATGAGGGTCTCCGATGTTGGCTGCAGAACTGGTGTGGTTAAATTTATGGAGATTTTATGGCCACGCCAAATTCTTCATTGACTCAATGTGATAACAGAAATGAATCTGCCTCTGGCCAGAATTTGCAGCCAACAGCTTTTCCTTTTATTCTCCCATTTTCAGCTGCCCCTGGTTCAATTGGCATCATCCAATGGGAGCAGTGGCAGAACCTGATGCCCATAGGAAGCACTGAGCTAAATGGGGCTTTTCATCCTGGCAGGCAGGGCTGTCATTACCCCAGCAGCAGGAGCTGTACAAGGAGAAGCCATGGCTGAAGGATTTTAACACCTAGTGTTCCCCCAGCCTGGGCTGAGAGATGCAAAGGACCCAAGTCAGGAACTGACTGAGAGGTAAAAAAAAAAAAGAGTCACCAAGAAGGTATATAAGTTGCAAGGATCATTAAGAAACCTCAGCTTCCTAGCATGCCGAAATAGGCACTGTTTGCTTGCATTTCCATGAGATCACTCAATGTGGCTGTGGTGGCACAGTGCCTGCCCAGGAATGAACTTCAGAACAACAGAAATATCGCAAAGAATGTCAGGTGTGGGATAACAGTTGACCTTTTGGATTGAACATTTTATTTTTTCACTCTTCAAGGCAGTTTTGGCATTGATTTTTTTTTCCTTCAGGCTCTCTGCTTACAGGTCCAAATTGTTGCAATGAATATATTAGAGAGGAAAGACCGGCACACAGACAGCAGTAGGCATGAAGACAAGAATCAGGGTTTATGGACTCTGATCCAGGCCTCTTGAAACTCAGTTTTCAGATCACTGTCTTTCTCAGTTTTAATGATAGGGAAGGGTGACATTTTTGTTCAGTTTATTTTGTAGTGTCTTCAGGTGTTTCTGCAAATTTTTATTCCAAAATACAACAGAAATATTATTTGAATTTGGACATTTCCTTTGTGCATAATTACAGAATTTATTTTTGTTCAGTCACAACATGCTGTTTAAGAAAACACTTCATTTTGATTTTGGATACGTATTATTCAACATGAAATGAAAACCAAAACACAATCTTGAACCAGTCCTTTCCAAATAGAAAACTCAACATAGTCTGTTCCAAAGAAAAGCTGACTTTATCAAAATGCATTTTTTTCCCTTAAATCAACAAATTTCTACAAAGTGTTTTGCCTCTGATGAATTGGCATTTTTCTGACATAAAAATGAGCAATCAAAAAAAATTCTAAGCAGCTCTGTGGAAAGTCTTAGCTAATTCTGGAACAGTAGCATGAAGGTGCGTAGGAAGGGAACTGCAAGGAGATGTAGAGCTGAGACTTAAAAGATTTGGGTTGAATTCTTGGTGCACTTATGAAATGATCTGGGGCAAGTCATTAATCTGCCCCGTGTCTCAATTCCCATTCTGCAGAATGGGAGAAACAGCATTTCCCAATCTCAAGCTACTGCAAGGATAAAAACCTATTAACACTTACGAGATTGCTGGACTTTGATATAAGGTGTATAAATACTGAGGGAGACAGAAAGCAGAGCTGCATTTTTGTGTAGCTTAGAATGAAATTATGGGGAAGTGGACTAGCTTGGACAATAATTTAATAATAGTAGAAATAATTTCAAGTTCGGGGCAGTGTTTAATAGAAATCACTGCTCACCACCCACCATATTTTTTCCTAATAAGCAGCTCAGAAAAGTGCGATTTATCATTATTATTATCATCTATATTCATTCTATCTCTGCCACTTCACAAATGAGAGGAGTTCCTCACAAACATCTACAAAGCTAGCTCATTATCCAGCCTCCCTATTTATAACTCTCATTTATGACAATAGCTATCAAAACCTTGCCAACAGTAGGGCTGCTGGTGTGCTGACACCACTGCTCCGCAGCACGCTGAGCGGTATTATCTCACTGTTCCCTTGCGTTTCCCCATCTGTCCCTGGCCATCTGGTGTCCTTGGTCTTCTAATTAGATTGTAAGCTTTTTGGGGCATGGACCGCTTTGCTGGTTGTACAGCACCCTATCATGATGTTGTTCCAGTCTCAGATTCGGCACGACTGTCTTCAAAATGGGATTCTTCCTTCCGTATCAGTGTGCTCGTGGCAGGAGATGGTGTCCAGCATCACCTGATGGCGTGACTTGGGGGAGGTTGCACCCATAGCACTTTTCGGTTTCAAGCTGCCTCTGAACCTCATCGTAATAACCATGGTAGTTTATAATTAGCTGAAGTGCAGGGACAAATGAGCTGAAATAAGGTACCTAGTTGTTACCAGTGTGATTCTCAGCTCATTCTAGGCAGGGAGCAATTAGTGGCTTTGCACAAAAGCTTTGCTTCCTTTAGACTGCTGGTTGTACTGCGTTAATAAAGAAGGATACATAGGGTGATCTTGTGGTTCACTGAGTATTCTGACAAGTTGTAAGCAAAGTGTTGACAAAATGAAAAGAAAAAGACCTTTCTTCCTCTAAGTCATCAGGGGTCAAAAGAAGTATTTTTTTCTAACTGTTCTCTCTTAAGAGTCTGGAAGGACAAATCAAAAGGGGAAAAACTATTCCTAGTAGTTTCAAACAGAAATTTGGAAGTGTGTCCTCTTGGTGCTCTGAAAACCAACACTGACACTGTCTAATCGTTATGTTTTTTCAGCATGAACAATTTGGCAAAACAGAAGTGTGTTTTTCAACCCTGCTGTTATTATTGGAGAAGAATTTCTCATCACTCCTTCTTGCCATCCCTCACCCCTAAATTTCCCAGCTGATGAATGTGCCCCAGGTCTAACTGCTCAAACATATTTCCAACTGAAACCGGTAAAGAATAAGTGAAAATTTAGGCACTGATCAGAAACTCAGAGCAACCACTGACTTGCAGCTCCACTGCTGTCTGCAGCTGGGTATCAGCCATTGCAGTTTGAGCTATAATTCTTCAAAGACAGAGATGGCCAAATTCTGTGTTCCCATGGCTCAGACTTATCTTCAGAACTTTGTATGACTTAACAAACCTTGACAGATTGGCTTCTCATCCCTTTCTGTCCATGTTCCCTGTTTTCCCATGGCCCTGACACATGAGAGATGTCCTCAGCTTGGTTGGATTGCTGGCCAGTGTTTCCAGGGACAGCTAATGCTGCCTCGTGGGCAATAACCACCATCCAGCACTTTTATCTGTGAGTTACATGCAGGGCATACATTGCTCCGTTTGCAACCAGTGACCCACCAGGAGCTAAACCCTAAAGATGAAGGGCAGTATGTGTCTGTCTGGCAGGAGAGTGTGCAAGTTGCCTTAAAGCAGGAATTGCTGAATAAAACCTAGAAGATCTCCCATACTTAAAATTAAGTGTACACTTAAGCTGTTTGCTGAAATGAGGTCAGATGTTCCTCACTTCGCAGGGTCGAGCTCTAAACTAACAGAAGCTGTTTCATCTCTCCCTTGACACCTCAGTCTTTTACTAATTTATCAGCATCCTAAAGCAGCGTGTGAAGTTGCTGCAGAACAGAAGTGTTTCAGATACAAATAGCAATTGTTAGCCTCTTCCCTCTGGTAAATGGCAGCAGGCAGAAACCTCTCTCAACCTGCCAAGAACGAAATGTGGAACACAAGAATGAATTATTGGTGCATGAAGCTTAAAGAGATAGGGAACTTATTTCTTTGCTGCAAATATTGTGTTCAGTAATTTCCTGAGTCTGCATTTCTGATGGAAATAGTTTATACAGTGATGAACATGAGAAAACAGAAGGGATATGTGCAAGATCAGTTTGATTCTAATAGAAGGGATAAGTGCAAGGTACAGAGGTTAGAAGAAAGGTAGAAAATCCCAGGAGGCAGAGGAAGAGGAGTGTTTAGAACAAGCAATGAACAGTCAGTTCCTGCACTCTACACAGGCTTCCTGATAAGAAAAAGATCTTGCAGAATCATTTTGTGCAAAATCTATCATTCTGAGCTATCTCACTGAAGAAAAATTACCTTTTAAGTGGCTAAGTAGACACTCAGCTTTATTCCTTTCTTCTCATTTCAAGAAACAATGGGAGTAACAGCACTTGCCTGCCTTACTAGAGTGCTGAGAGCTTTAATTAATGTCTCTAATTCAATTTGAACTCCTTGGATAAAAGACACTGCCTTGTGACAGCAAAGGTATTGCCCAAAATAGAATATAATTAACACACCGATATCAATCACAATGAAATTAAGTGTACATTCAAATACAACTTGCACTTTAAAGAAAGCACCTGCCTATTTTTCCTGCAAGAATCCTGAATACTTATAAGACAAGGAACATTTAATGTTCCAGGCTGAATTCGAGTTATAATAAGGCCATCTTTATCTGCCTAATTAAGAGGCTTTGTAACACTGGCACTGACAGATATGCCTTCATGATGGACAGTGCTGGAAACTGACCATAAAATGACTTGGAATCAGTACCTCTCATATTTTGTATCCAGCACTTATTTACAGTGAACTTTAGCCTGTGTCCTGGCTCACCCACTGATCATGTTTATTAACAGATGTGATAATCTCATCGTTTAGTTCATTGAGATGAAACCATAAGAACCCAGATCACTGCATTACTGTATGATGCTCCAGAGTGGGAATGAGCTTTATTGGCTTGGATTTTTCTAACTGCTGCTTTGCAAAGCTTGCTGACACCAAGGGGTGGTTGCTTCTCCTTGCTTTTAGGAGATGAACACCTAATGCAACAGGACAGCGTTTTGCTAAGTGCTATACTCAGATGATGGCCTCTCCAACAAGACTGCAAATCTGTCAAACAAATAATACCATGTGTCCAAACTGATAGTTGGAAAGTGAGGCAAAAGAAAGCATTTAAGGGCATTGCCCAAAATAATGGAGGATGTATTGGGCAGAGTTGAACAGAATGATTCCAGATTCCTGGATCAAAATCCACTTCCAGCAAGACCATCCTTTAATACAGAGATTGTGTCTGTGCCAGATTCAGCTTTCAGTTACTCTCAGGTCTCCTACCAAAGGCTACATACTTGGAGACATTCCTCCTTCCTCTTCTTCCCCCATATGTCTTGCTGCCTTGCACAATCCTCAGAACATATCTTGTATCTGTGGAGCCTCATAACACCACATAACAAATTAATTTCTGATTCAAACTTGTTAGGAGTTAGATTGAATAGACCTCACATTATTGCCTCAGACGCAGAATAATCCCACTTCAGTAAGCTTTAGAGCTTCCACAGGGACCAGCCCCATGGTGTGTATTAATATTTAACGTGAAACAACATCTCTACAGCAGCTACAGGGGGGAAAAAGATACTACTAAAAAATTAAAGTTGGTTTTGTGGTAGTCATCTAGACCCAGTTGTGCTCTACCATCCTCACTGCCTCGGGCACCATTGCCTGCTCTCAACACTGATACATCCAGCCAGCTTCCAGACAGCAAGGAGACCATTTCTTGGCATCTCAAGGCAAGTGCTTGTCATGTCTAGAAGTCTTGGTTAAGGCATCACAATGCCGCTCATCCAACCTAAAAAGAAAAGAAGGGAGGATGATGAAGAGGTGTGTGGGGAGAATTAATGAATATTGCTTCTCTCTTGTAAGCTGAAATTTCCCCAGTGTATGCTGCTTGTGGATGCGAGGACACAGTGGGATTTCTCTGAAACCCACTTCATTTGATTCTTCTCCTGTTTCAGTTTGTGCCTGTACTGTGCTGGGAAATGGAGGTAGGCTGTCACTCCGCTTTGGTGTGTAAGAGCTCCCTGCCTCTCTGCAATAGAAATTCAATAGGAAGTGAAATGTTTAAAGGAAAACTGATCCAGGCTGGCTGATGGAGGAAGTAGTTACAGAAGAGTTTAATGAACAGACAAGCAAGGGAGTTTGGACGATGTGTAAAGATTGTTATCAGCAGCAAATCTACACACCCATCTAATGGCAAATACGCTGGGCTTGCAGCTGCTTACTGGGATGGCAGGGTGCTATGGGTGTGCAAAGAGCAGCGGGACAGAGAAATGAGAGAAACGTTCCCCTGAACAGGAATTTGGAAGTGCATGGGATGTAGGTGAGAGCATGTCCAAATAGCCACTTCAGGTTCATGCCACATGTGAGTGGAAGCAGATATGTACCATATCTCCCTGAAAGTACACTGTGTTCTCCTCAATGTGGGGCTAGAAACTCTCCAAGCCCAGTTTTGTAAGGCAAAGTAGAACCACTCCTTTCTGAGAAGTGATGGGCTAAAGCACTGAGATGTGTCGGGTTTATGGCAGAAATGAGAGGCAGTGGTGAGGGCTAATATTAAAAATGTCTCCAGAAGGGGAACAGCCTCTTCGGTTACGAGCTACAGTTGCCATTATTATTAATAACAGTAATATTCTATCAGCAAGTGGAAAGAAGTTTATATGTGCCCGACAGAAAAAAAGCAAACATTTGTTGACTTTCCCATAGTTAATTATTTTCATTTCTTCATGCAGCGCAACAGCTGATCGTAGTTTTTAACCAGGCTTACACAACTCCTTTTTGTCAAATGCTGCTGAGCTCGCTGCAGCTCTGTGAGCACATGCTGTGCACACGTGCAGACTCCCACACGCTCAGTACACGCATACTCCAGTCTCGTGCTCCCCATTACACTCCCAGGTTCAATATGTCTGTGCAGAGACATGTGCTCGCTGCCATGGGCGGCAGCATTGCTTTGGTCTCAGTGAAAGCTCCCGGAGCAAAGGAGATGATGACCATATTGGCTGCAGAGCTGGTGCCCTCTGGTCTATACAATGGTGCCTGCAGTGCTGAAGCTCTCATGTCTACATGCAGTGCTGCAAATGTATATCTGTCCTGGCTCTCTGCGCTATATTCTGCAAAAGTGGGTGTCTATCAGCTGTCCTGAGGACAACCTTTGGCTAGGTTGGTATGGCCAGAGAGGGGCACACAGCTTTGAGACCACTCTGCCTGCCTGGGCATCCCCACCATGCTGCCACATCTCTGCAAGGATGGAGCTCAGCAAGGATGGAGCAGATGGACAAGGGGAGGGCAGCAGGAGGAACATGCCCTATGTGCAGAGAGGAGCAGAGCAGCCTCACAAACACCCTGCCACGTGAATGTTCTGCCCCAGCGAGCTGGGGGCACAACCTGCATGTGGGGCTGCTGCTGTACTGCATTCCCTTGCGTGTAGCAAGCCGCAGGGGAGGGGCTGCTGCCAGGCATGGATGCTGACAAACCAAGCTGCTCCCTTGCACCGATGGAGCACATGGCTCTGTTTTGAGAGGGGCATGGTGCCAGCAGCATTACTGCGGAGGTGGATGATCTAACGGCTGAAATGCTGGGAATGGAATTGAGGAGTCGAGGGCTTTCTTCCAGCTGTATCCATAGCTTGCTGCGTAACCTTTGGTGAGGTGTTTCACCCCTCTGTTTCCCTTCCCACTCATCATATGTCTTGTCTATTCAGACATTGAACACATTGGGGCGAGGAGCTGGGCTGCCTGCAGCCACGATTCATACAGGAGGGGGATGGCGTGCCCCGCACCAGGTGCTGGGGAGCATCCCCTTCAGCTCCCTAGTAAAATATGTTGAATATGCATGTTCAGCACATCTCCCCACAGAGCCTTGATCTTGGGAAGAGCCTCAAGGTCCTACAGGAGCCCAAATAGCAGCAGCCCCTATCCCCCGCCTCCAAACACACACCTCCCTGGCACCCAGGCAGCAAAGCAGGTTGGGGTGATTTTTTTGGCTTTCAAAATTTGGCTGGATTCTATAGTTGTGTGTGCATGTGTGTGTGTGTGTGTGTGCCTGCTTTTGCATGTGCTTGTCGCTGAAACCTGGGTAATTATTTTATTTCTTTTTTGGCAACACTTTAAAGTGAGAGCTGGGTCTTTATAGATTGCTCAGGTTGCGCAGAGTATGGATTACAGATCGTCAGAGAGACATGAAAGCAGAAGACACGTTTCTCTGGCACAGCATTAAAGGGACAATAACCGGGTAATTGTAGCCCGGGGTGCGGCCACCTTCTGCGCCCAGCCCTCGCTCATCTCCACGGCATTGCAGAGCATTGCACGAGGGAGATGATGGAAAAGCTGGGGTGAGGATGTCTCAGGTCAGGACCTGGTTATTTCAAAGGTGGTATGTGCTCAGGAGGTTAAAGGCACCACTTAAATACATGAATAAAACGCTGCCAAATACTTCAAGCACTAACACACAGGCAGACTGAAGGCTTTTAAAAAGTGATTTTTCATGTCTGTTTTCACCCCGAGAGATGATTGTCAAAGGATCAAAGCAATTCCCATTTTTAAACTCTCTCTTTCTCTCCCTTCTCCCTCCCCTCCATTTCTCTCTCTTTCCTTCCTCCTCTTCCCTCTCTTTTTCAACAGGACTCCACAGAATGGAGCAAGAATGAGAGGAAAAAGGCAGACAGAAAAGCATGAACTGGAGGCTTGTTGAGTTCCTCTACCTCCTGTTTATATGGGACCATATACTAGTACAGCCCTCCCACCAGGACCCAGCTGCCACCAACCAACATGTCTCCAAGGAGTTTGATTGGCTTATTTCAGACAGGGGGCCTTTCCACCACTCGCGGAGCTACTTATCCTTTGTGGAAAGACATCGTCAAGGATTTACAACCAGATATAAAATATACAGGTATGTTGGTTTCCTACAGCACCTGTGACTTTGAGGATTTGTTAGGTGGTGGGCACACAGCCAGTTCTCTTGGGATCAAGGCTTGTTGTCAATGGAGGGATGCATCACTGTACCCATTCCGCCCAGAAATGCTTCTTAGGTTCCCCACAGTCCTCTGGTGGCAATGCAGGTTGCTTCAGAGACTTGTCTGTATTGCTGTCATGTAGTTTGAGAACTTCAACTCCTGCACTTCATCTGTGGGGCAGATCCATTCACAGGCTCACAAGCTCGTTTCTCAAGTCAGTGTCCCAAGTTTCTGTACCAAATTCATGCATGTGCACTGCCAACAGCATAATGTTCATGTGGGCGAGAACACACATAAAGATGCACAGTGCATGTGCCTAAGCTGTGTGCTGCCTACTGCAGCCCTCTGCAGATGGTTCCTGTGCATGGGTTGGACTTGTCCCCAGAACCGTGAGCTTGGTTTGAAAGTCATTCAATTAAAAAACTACAGCAAATAAGCAGAATTTGGATTTTCCTTCGCCTTCTAGGTTTTGAAGCCTTTGTTGTTGCCTGTTTCAAGTGCTTCTTGGCAGCTGTGATATTTAGAAATATACTTATCTTTTTTGCTATTTGAGTATGAAAAGCTGGAGTGCTCATGTGAGCCTCCTATTGCAGCAGCAGGCACTTTGGAAGGAAGGGGAATAAGCCAGCAAGTATCATGAGATTTGGGCTAAAACCCAGAGAGACTGCAAAACTCTCATAGACATGTGCACATTTACATAATTATATAGTCCTGTTGTGTTTCAGAAAGACACTTGCAAACATATCGACGCAAACTAGTAGGTGGGAAAGTGTTGGTGAGTAGCGTACTGGCAGCATGCACACAGATGCACACACAGACTGCTGGGGTCAAGAGGAGCAGAAAACCGAGTGCATGCGGTAGCGTCCTCCCGTGGGCAGAAAGCCAAAAGCATCTGCAGAGTAATAGCAACATGCGAGACATCATCTATGTGTGGAGAAGAAAAATGAGTTCTGCCTGTCCCATGGCCTCCAGCGAGTGCAGCATCCCCTCCCCTTGCAGCAGCCCACAGAGCAAGGGCAGGTTAGCATGGTTGGAAAATATTGTCCTGGCTTGTTGTCTTCATTCAAAACAGCCTGGGGGATGTCAGCTCCAGAAAGCAGAAATTATCTTGCCACGCTTCCTTTAAGGACACCTCACAGGTTTTGCTTGCACAGAGGAGCAGGGAATCAGGGAATACATGTTTTTTTCACAAAGGCTTTGCTGGCTATGCGTAACCTCAGCTCCCCCCCTCCCCTGGCTGACAGCTTGCACCCTGATCGAGGCTGCGCACCCCTGCCCCATGCAGTGCCTCTGGAAGTGGCTTTGCCCTTTGCTAAAGAGCTTTTCAGCCCTCAGTGCCTTGCAGCAGTCTGCAGGAGCTGTAGCAGGAGGGAAATGCCTGCAATGTCTGTGTTCAGACGCATCCAGGGACTGTCAGTGTAGGTCAGGGCAGAGATCCATCAAGTCTGGGATCCTGTCTCTGAGAATCACGGAGAAACGGGGCTGGAAGGACCTTGAGAGGTCATTTAATTCATGCCTCTCCCCCAAGGCAGAGTCAGCCATACCTGTGTTGCATCTGACAAAGGTTTTTGGCAATCTCTCATGAAAGGTTTCCTGTGAAGGAGAATTCACACCCCGAGCAGGCAGCCTGTGCCGCCACTTTGTTGTCTCCGTCTTCATAAAGGAGAGAAAATTTTGCTCAAATTTAATGTGAAACCTGTGATTTCTGGCTAGTGAGGAGAAAATTCCCCTTTGGTTTGTAGGAGACTGCAAAAGGCTTGAAGGTCTATTTCAGTTACTTATCAAAGAAACTTTTGCATAGGGAGGACATGATGTTGTACCTCTTCAAAAGAGGGAGAAAATCTGGGGATGCATTTCTTGGCCATATATTATGACTGGGAGGTGCGTGCCTCCAGCCAAGCAGTGGAGGCATTAGGTAGAGCTTTAGAGGGCTCTTTTTTCATATCCAGCTCTGCTTGCAGGACTGATCACTTGGAAAGGTGGCCCGTGCGTTTTTAAAGCAGTATCAGAATCAGGCTAGCTCTGGTGAATGAGTGGAGCCACTTGCAGTGATTCACAGCTGGACTCTGAGCACACACACTCCAGAACATGTCATCGTACTGAGAGCCACAGGGGAAAAATCTCATTTTGCAGGCTCCTTAAATTGACTTCAGGAATCTGTGAAGCTGTTGGGATTTTGTCAACTGTTTAATTCCAACATAGAGGCCTTTTTGCTCCCAAATGATGTCTCTCAATTGCTCTTTGCACTAGACTAGCCCAAGGGAGGCACATCTTCTGTGTTAAGCGTAGCACTCCTTTCTCTAGGATAGCAGCTGATTTGGTGCACAGGAATTTTCCTACATTGTCTTCTCTTTCAGTGCTCCTTTTCTCCCAGACTTTTTGTTTGTTTCTTTGGCTGTTTTTTTCCTCAATCCAACAGCTCCATCTGGCAATTGTTGTTCAGTGTGGGTTCACCTGACCCCCAATCTTCTCCAATGGCCATCAGCAGCAGATCTTAAAACAGCCGTGGTGGCCAAGGTTTTGGAGTAGATGTGAAATCAGACAAGAGGACCCTGCCTGTAGCTAATTGAAACACTGTCACTTGTTTAATGGTGATTTCCCCAGTGTCTTGCTGTGCAGGAGCATGGTCACAGTGTATTAGAACTGTGTCATTTACATTGAAAACCCAGAGAGAGGAAGCCATTGTCGATGTTGCACAGCAGTGTAAGGCAATAGGCAGCATTTTCTGACTTCTACAGGTGCAACATCAGGCTAAAAATTGCAGCACTCCTCCTTCCATAGCGGGTGATGTCCACGTGTCTGTCAACAGCAAGGAAGAGCCCGTTTGGGTTAGCAAGGCTAACACTGCATGAGCAGAATTGCTGTGCAACAGTTTATTTTTTCATAGATCTGGATCCAGATCTACCATCTAGCCCCAAAGCAGCTCCCTGTTACAGTCTCCAATGACTCATTCTCTCCAGTGTTTTGCATTTTGGCAGATTTTAGGACTCCTTTTAGCAGAAGTTGGACCACTGATTTTACTGGTGCCCTCAGTCAAGGTTTGCACCTTGCATGATTTATCAAGAGGAAGACAAGTATAGGAGGGAGGTGTTTTATATTGAATTATGGACAGTAGGGGTAGATACAATTGCATTAAGGAGGCACATTAATCAGCATTGATTCACACTAATAAGGCTGGTTTAGGGGGGCCTCTGGCAGGAAAATGCTGCTTTGATCATTATCTGTGCACTCTGATGCTAATGCAGATAGGGTGGCAGATGCTCAGAGTGGTTTGTGGGATGTCTGAATATTCATTATCACCATCCTTGTTGTTGTTCCTAGTCATGAGAGCCTTGGGTGCTAGATACTACACAAGGGCTGGAAAGTAGATGAAGCTCAGCTTGGCTTGAATTTGTGGCTAGGGCACTGCTTGGATCAGAAAGCACTCCTGTTACCACAGGAAAGGGGCAAGATGAGCTTTGCTGTAAGCAAGAGATTGGACTGGAGACCCCAAGGGTCCCATCTCAGTGATGTCTCTGTGATTTCCCCGATTCTCCAATTCAGAGTGGGCACTAAACTGGGTGCTCATAAAGGGATTTGCAGTACTGAGTGCAGCTCTGGCCATGCTAGAGATTTTTATTTAGTCCTAGAAAACCCACACATCTGAGCAGCTACATGCTCCCTAATTCCCTTGACAAAGAGGAAGAGAATTACCATGAAGTGAGGATCTTTACTGTGCACACAGCACAGGCTACAATTGACTTAGAAATGCAGATGCTTTTCTGCCGTTGAGCCTGGTTCTCTGTGAAATGAATAAATGAATCTGTTGACTTCCAGGAAAAGACACTCATTTTTGTTGCTGAGGAATCTGCTGTAGCACGGCCAGCCCTGCCACTGCCCCCAGCCCCACACAGCAGCACAGGGCTGGGCTGCTGCACGTCCTGCTTGTTTGGCTGGATGTGTGTGGCCTGTCCTTATTCCTAGGTGACAGGAGAATCCTATGTTCAGGCTGACTAGGTGCATATGAGTTTTTAATGACTGCTTTCTGTAGTTCCTAGCACAGGAATTTTGGCTTCCCTGGCCAGACCTTCTGGGCAAGTTGCATGCAAAGCTATGATTTCCACAGCTGAGGGACTGATCTGGCAGAAAACTAAGCCTTCAGGAAAACTAACAAACAAACAAAGTTCGTTTTCAGCTGGATCACTTTTCCAGTCTCATTCATTGTGTTCCCAGGGGCTATTAAAGGGATGGGGCTACAGGGACAGAGGCAGAAAGGGACTGATGAAACTGCTGTTTTCAGCAACAGCATGGATTAGAGTTGTGCTGAAGTAGTTGTGAAATGGCATCCTAAGTGTGGGCAGAGAAGCCCTATTACAGCTGCCTGCACCATTGTTTCAGTCCATTTTGTTTCAGTCCATTTTTTTTCTTCCATCTCTCCACTCCTCATTGACTCCTTGTGCTGTTTCTCTATTGGATTGAATTTAATCTGCTGGTCACTAGAGATGTACAAATAATTGATTTTGTGGTTCACTGGTTGTATAGAAGAAAAATAACATTAAAAATGGGCTGATCTGAAACCGATGTTTGTTCAGATTTCCAGTAAAATGAAAAAATCAAAACATTTCATTTTAGGCTCAGTGGTATGTTTAAGCTTTGCTGTTTGCTTTATTTATCTTTTAATCCAGTGAAAAACAGTATTTCTTTTTTTCCCATTTCTTAAAGCATAACAGCTCACCTCCCAGCACAAAGCCAACTACTGCCACTTAAGAAATGTCAAAAGGGAAACACCTTGATTCAGAGTGCGTTTTGTTGAGCTCTTTGCTTGTCAGGGTTCTTATTTAAATTGTGTTGAATTTGCAAGTGGTCCTTCAGTCCTTGAAACTAACAATGAGGAAAAAGAAACCAAGACAGTCTGGCTATATTTATTGTTCTTTGTGAGACCTTGAGTCCAACAATTTCCCAGGGTCCAGCATTGCCTTCCCTTGCGTTCAGCTTTTGGCATCCTAAAGTAAAGAAACACACACACATACATACATATACATATATATGTATATATATATTTGCATTTTTCCCCCAGCACAGCTCGCCAAGGGAGGCACAGCCAACACACAGCTGTAGAATGACAGCTTTGCTATGGGAAGGCTCACATTTGCTCAAAACTCAGCTGGATGCTGAGACCCAAGTGCTATGGACTGAGACGAAGCATCCAGCACAGTTGCAGTCACAGTTCCTCTCTCCCACACATAACCTGGCAAGCTTTCAGTCCTGTTCCAGTTGTCTGGATGCCTGCAGCATCACAAAAAGCACCGTGAAGGTTCTTCTCAAACAGCATTAAGGTGATGCTCTGTGCTGGTACAAATTGATAGGCACCGTTAGGCTTTTTAATCTTTGCTTTGGCTTTTTTAGTCATGCTGAAGTTCTGCTGACAAGGTTTTCCTATTAGTTTTTTATGCTATCTGTTTAAAGGGGACATCAACTTTTATGTTTTCCAGTCAGAGGCAAGGTGTTGTTTTTTTTTAGGAGAAGCAGTGCAGCAATTGAAGGACAGAGGGAGCTGAGATGAAAGGAGGCTCTTGCCTCTGTGTGGAATGAGCAATGGAAATCTGTACGGAGTTGCATGGCAAAAAATACAAAATCTCCATAATTTACATTATGCATGTAAACGAGTGATGTACATTGGTTTGTAATCAGCGAATGCCTTGTAAATAAATGTGTGTAAACCAAAAAATTTAAATCTATTTCCATAGTGCATGTAAACAATGAAGCCTTCCAGTGTTCTCTTCAGTGTAAATGTTAATCTGAAAATGACATTACTACAAGTTGATGCAACTTCACAAGAGAGCCACGATTTACATTCCTGTCTCACCGGCTCTAACGCAGCAGCTTGGCAGATGTGAGCCCTTCAGAGCTGGGGGTAAACCTGCCCATCCCATCTCACAGCATCTCCTTTTAACCATAGCCTTCATCCTTCATGCCATTCAGGGACACGCGTTGTCGCTGGCGTTCCCTGCATAATGTGCCTCCCTGCAGTACTGAAAGCTTTTCATAGATTTGCATAAGAAGGAGAGAGGCAGGAGGAGGGTGGCAGGGGATGGCTTGGGCTGAGCTGTGTGGTGCTGAGCCCTGGAGGCAGGGCTGCAGGAGCAGCTGTGCTGGCTGCGGGCGGATTCAGATGGCGAGGGCTCGCAAGCATCCTTGGCAGCTGTAGGAGTCAACAGAAGGATGCATCTTTTTTGCACCTTTGATATTCTTGAGAACACAGGGCAAATGGAAGGATAAATTGTACCAACCTTTGGTATGATCAGAGCTGCTAAGATCTGGGCAGAGAACATCCCAGCAAGCTTTGTGGAAAGGTAGACCCTCATCTCAGCTTGACAGCTCACAGCTGTGGGGAATGGTGTAGGAGCACTGTTAGTTGATGAGTCTGTGTCCTGATAGGGTGCTGGTAGTGAGGACGGAGGAGTTCTGCAGGAAAGCATGCACAGGAGCTGCACAACAAGCAGGGCACAGCACTAACTAGCTGCCCTGCTTGCTGACTGCAGGAAACTCTTCATTGAATCAGCTGAGTTTTATCATAGTTCTATAGAGTGGCAAACACAAGCACCAAAACTTCCCTTAGGAACCCAGAGTCAAACACTGTAGCCATCCTCCCAGCCAACCACAGAGTCAGCATGGACAAACAGTTCGAGTCACTGAGGCTTCCAAATAGATCTGTGCCCTGCTGGGCTGGCAGGGAGCATCCTGCCCCTTGGGGACCTTGTGCAGGGTTCTCCCTTCTGCTTGGAGGTGATGGCAGGAGGGCTCCCCCCATATGGCCCCCAAGGCTGCTCCAGCTTGCTGCCACAGCACTCACTCTACATGCTCATCTCACAGATGACAGTCCAGTGGCTTGGGAACACATTTTGAAGGCTAACAAGCCAAGGAGAAACCTTTGCTCCTTTTCTTTTTTTCTTTTTTTCTTCTTCTTCTTCTTTTTCTTCCTTTTTTTTTTCTTTCTTTTTTTGATCAGATTATTAATTCTGCTTTTACATTAGGCAGATGCTTATTTCAGCAGAGAAGATGTTACATTAAAAAAATAGCAAAAAAAATAAATCCTGTTAGATGCATGGGATAATTTTGTTCTGGCACCAGTAGCACTGGGAGATGGCATGACTGTACCTATTATAGGGGTTTTTCTATTTCTGGATCCCTCTAATGTTTCCCATGGGTTCCACAAAGTATGGTTTCTTTTCCCTTTTTCCTTTTTTTTTTGCTGATTGCCACCCACCAGCCTCTGTAAATGGAACAAGACATGTCCCACTGGGGCAGGCAGAGCCACGCAGGCTGGCTTCCTGTGTTAAACAACTAAATGCAGCCACAGAACCCAAGGACACCTCCAAAAACAAATCCAAGAATCAGCTTTGCCTGGTGCAGGGACAAAGGAGGGCTCAGGCCAGCCATTTGTGCAAGGCCCTCCTCTCCCAGCAGCATCCAACCAAGTCCATGATGTGGCTGCTCTGAGTGCAGCCTGATCTGGCCCAGAGAGCCCAGGGCAGGTGACCCCTGCTCCTCTCCTGGGTAGTGGGGTGGAGGCAGGGTTTAGATTCATAGGGAATGGGGTTTAGGTGATGCCTTCCTGCCCCATGCCCACTGTGTGCCATAGAGATGCTGTGAGCCAGTGCTAAGCCTTGCAGCTCCACATCTTGGACAGCCAGGCTGCATTTCACACCCATGGTGCTCTCCAAGTTCCACCCTGACAATCCTGTATTCTGCACAAGGAAAGCCTCCCACCTGCCCTGAGAGGTCAGCGTTCAGCTCTGGCTCCAGAAGGATCCAAGCTGAGGGATGGGATTCTCCCAAGTATCTGCTGTGCATCTAAATCACAACCCTGCTGACTGTACAGAACACTAACAGCCTGCCTGGGGCCCTGCTCCCGCAGTCATGTGACGACATCAGAATTTAAGCTTTAATTAAGAAATGAGCGTGGGGAGGGAGGGAAGAGTCTCTAGCCCTTACGACTGCAAAGGAAAGCTTGGAAACACGACCCAAGTGCGAGCAACATCTGCTTCAATGTGCAGCCGGCTCTCAGCAGAGGGAGAGCAGCTGGGAGGGAAAATTATTACATCTGATTCCCATCCAGGTCAGCCTGCTTGTGTTTCTGCTGGCCATGAAAGCATTTGCTTCCAGAAATGAGGGTTCCTACAAAAGCTGGGTGTTGGCAGAATTGCACCAGGCTGCTGGCTGCCCTGTGCTTCTGCCGGCTCTGTTGGGTGAAGGAGAAGAGCACACCTGCTGGCCCCAAAGTCCAGAAGCTCTGATGTGCTTGGTACTGCAACAGTCTGTTGTTTCCATGGATAAGTAACACAAAAAGCAGCAGAAGAGCTACTCAACTGTAGCTCATAGTTTGGGCCTCTCTGACTTACTGATAGATCTGGCTAGCTTCCTGACACTGACCCCTGCTGCTGATATAACTAGAGATCTTGTAATTTCTGCCATAAAAATGCTCCTTTAGAAACTGCCAGCAAGGGATGCATGGACTAGTAGCCTCTGGCAGGTTGCTCGGAGCACAAGGATGAGTTTGAGCACTGGTTTCAATAGCAGAGCACTGTGGGGCACTCAGAGGATTCAGCATAAGTGAGAACTCAGGCACATATCCACAGATAGACTCTGCCTCCCCACAGCTACCCAAGGTGGAAGAAGGACAGGGTAAATCCCAGCACTATATGTCACTGTATCCCAGAAGTTGTTTCCACTGTGCACGTGCCCCTGCCCAACCTTGCTCTCCTTTCTTCTACACTGATTCTATTCATTTCAGCAAAAGAAAACCCACCTATGGCATATGCAGCAGTAAATATTTCAGTGTTAGCTTCCAGCTCTTGAGCAAAAAAAACAGCAAGAACATTACTTTTTACTCCCTTCCAAACGTCTGGGGCTCTCCCCAGGGAGTGCAGCTGCGCAGCCTGGCTAACACTAATAAGAGAGCTTGGTACACAGGGCAAACTGTGTGCTGCATGACTAAGAGAATAAGAAGACAAGAAGATAATAAGGCAAGAAGGCTGCTACCTTCATCTCTAGTTAAAGATCAGTCCATATGAGATGAGGTTTTTCTCCTTGCACTTGACATCCCTTCCTGTTTTTCTCACTCTGCAAAAATCTCCGACTTTCCCTCTCCTGCCCAAAAAGACTCCCGACTGTTTCAGGGAAGAATTGGGTATTTGAAATCTGTGCCGTACTCCAGCAGCCGAGTGTTGCTGCATCACATGGTGAAGCTGTATCTGAAGACTATTTAGTGTCTCTTCAAATCCCACACTTTCAGAGTCCTGTGATTATGTAAGAGTCTCAACTCAATTTTTAAAGTAAGTTTACAGCCCTCATAATTGCAGAGGGAAACTTGATAATATGACTCCTACATACTCAGAAAGCAGAAGGCAAAAAAAAAAAAAAAAAAAAAAAAAGAAAGAAAAAGCAAACCTGAAGTTTATCAGATTTTAAAAGTCTCATGAATTTTAAAACCAATCCCTTAATTCTTTTTTGGAGGCTGACTCATGATTTTCAAACAGTTAGCAATATGGCTGTAGGGATTGTAAGGCTGGTTTGTTATCTTGTTAGCTAACTTACATAAAATATCTGAACCCGTGGAGACTCCAAGATTGAGTATTGCACTTGAGGACACAGCCGGAGAGAACAGTGCCTTGTCTTCTGTATGGATGCTGAGGACCTGCTCTTAATCCAGCTCTCTAGTCGCTACGGCAGCATAAATATTTCCTAGAATGATATTAGTGCTAATCGTATGAATGAGAATAGCCATAATATTGATCTTCATAATACTTAGGTTATTAAATTTGAGTTTGAAGGTAGTTTTGTGGGGCGATTCATAATTGTAAATCTCGTCAGGCTGCGTTAGCAGGGAAAACAAGTCATGGAGCAAGAGCATTGCAAACACAAAGAGAAACACATTCTGGAGCCTTCCGTCCTACTACAGGATGGCACGCTGAACAGACGCATGTGGATGCTAGCAATGCTAATTGTGTGATAATCTCAGATGAGCTTAATTAAAAGGGTGTTGCAACAACCTGCTCTAATGTTTCCTTCAAGCACATGCATCACCCTGGGGCACTTTATTCCTGGAACATTTGCACACACATGCATCAAGACAGGGCTACTCCTGTGATGAGATGAAGGGGGACTGCCACTGTCACCACTGAGCAGCGGGCTCACATTTCCCAGCTGTGTTTACCCAGACTGAGCACATTCAGTTTCTGGGTCATGCCCACTGGAGAGGTAGGGAGGGAGCAAACACACCGTGCTTGTAGATGTGCCCAGAGCCTCACAGATGGGAGCTGTAGTGTTTGAGGTACACTCAGATGTTGGGGTGATGAGCATCTTGTGTGGCTGTGGTGGATTAAAGGAAATCTGAAGATATTCTTCTGTGAAATGGCTCAGTAGTAGGGGACAGAATAAGTCCTACTAGCCCTTCTAGCATACAACAAAGGAGGAATAAAGAGCGTGGAAGAGGCTGAATGCTACTATATATAATAAGCTTACAAGATAATTGCCAACTGTATTTGGACTGATTTTTCTTCCGCAGAAGAGGCATAAAAGCAAGTGTATTGTTTTCACTCCTGGGGACTTAGATATTTTCACCATGCCTTTAGAAAAAACATAGTGCTTCATCTCCCCACTTAAGCATATCAGCTCCATTGGTGGCTGTCTCCTGCACGACTGTGGGTCAGCATCAAAGGTAAAGATGCTGTAAGCGCAGCTGCTGCCTGCTGTCTGCTATGGAAGCTGCTCAGCAATCTGTCAAAGTCTTGCAAGTGTTTGTACCACTGGGGTGGGATTATTTCTCACAGTGGCAGGGATTGCATGCTGAAAGTAAAAGAGAGACAGTGTGCTTCTAGAAGGAGGAGGGAAGGCAAATGGCAGGATGACAAAGCCTTTGTGTTTTAGGTGTAGTAATATTGCCTCGGGGAAGGAAATATTTTCCTCAAAGTGAGGTTTTGTCAACATGTTTTGTTTTGTTGGCACAAAGTGTTTGAGGCTGATGAATTGGCTTCAGTGCATTTGTGAAGTCGCAACCTCTCGGGTCACTAGTGACTACAGCAAAAGAGAGATCTAAGAAATGAGCCATTCTGACAAAATTCTGTCTGGTGAAAACATCGCAAGCTGTTCCAGATCCTTCCAGAATGGAGCGATGCCAGATCCTGCAGCCATGAAAGTAGCAGCGAGAAAGTGTAATCTCCTGGATGGCTCCAGCCACAACTGCAGTCAGATCTCTCCCGAACATGAGCGATTTAGGCTTTGTCTGGGGACACAAAGCTGAAGTCCATCCCAATTACAGATGAGTTACCATCAGGTGCCATGGGGACAGTGCAAAGGGACTGAGGAGTAACGGATTAGCCAGTGCGCTCAGAAATATTGAGCAACCCACGACTACCTCCTATTGTGCTCGTGCCAGTGGAAATCCTTCTTAGCATGGCATATTTTATTCAATTTTTAAAAGCTCTCAATTTTTCATTTAGGAAGAGAAGTTGGAGCAGCATCCAATCTGTAATCAATCAGCCCGCCTCTGCAGAGCGGCTCTGAGGAAGCGCTCTTGCTCTTTGGTCCTTTATCTTCTCTGTGAACTCACAGAAATTATATTTCTGAATGGGATTAAGAGTGAGGGAGAACTACGTCCAGGGCAATACTCAGTAAACCTTGCAGACCATAACCAGCCCTACTGAGTATATCCCCAAGCACAGCACTTCTGTCTCCATACAGAAGAAGCAGATGATGCCTCAGAGAAGCTTGGTCCCCACTTTAAAAAGGCATTTGAGTACCTTTTTTTAATGGTGCTTAACTATCTAAGTGCCACATTCCTTCAGGTTTTAGTGGGCATTATAAAATCAGGAACTTTTGAGCGGGATCGCTACCTTAAATGAGACTGTCCATAGCATAAGACATGGATTTGTTATGCCTGGTAATAAATCACTAGAAATACACAATTATAAAGGGAATGGTAGAAAACACAGGCCATCCAGGGATCTCAAAGCTGTTTGCAGCCCTTACTTAGGGTTGTTTTTAATAGCTGAGGATAAGACTGAGTTTTGTTTGTTTGTTTCAAATGAATAAATTAATCATTAGTAAAATATTATGCAGTTCATCAAATATATTATTCACCAGCTATTTGTCAAAATAACAGCTCACTCATATATTACCAGAGCTAAGCATTTATAATGTGTTTATATCTAGTCAGCAGATGATTTATTCAAGCTTTGGAGGAATGGGTTAGTTATTGACCAGTTTAAATCACGGCTCCCTTGGGAGGTGGAGATGTATTAGGCTGTGAGCTCCTGGCGAACCTGGTTTTTGCTGCATTGCTGTTCAGCTCCTGGCCCCACAGGCAGAGTCCTGTGGCTGGGTTTCCTTTTGACTCTACATCAATATGAATAATTATAGTTCTGCTTATCTATACCTTTGCCAAGTCTATCTTGGGCAGGAAAAATTCAGCCACTGATTCAAGATCGAACCTTGATCTGAGTTCTCTACACTCCTGTAGGACCAGTGCCTGACCCCAACATGAAAGTCCCCATTCCTTCTTCCACATCTCAACTCTTCAGTGTCTCTTCACCTCCCAGTTGCAGGAAAAGAGTGTTGAGGAATCCCTGTCCCCTACTGCCCCTTCTCATGTGGTTTTTGTACTGCTGGGGAGGAACAGAGGAGCCCTTTACCAGGTTCCTCCCAGCTCCTCGCCTGTGCCAGCGAGCTGGCCTCCTTCCAGCAGAGCCTCAGCAGAGCAGAGTTGTGTGACCAACAGTCACTGCCTCCCGCTGGCATTCGTGACCAGCATCCCAGAAGGCAGCTTCTTCTTCCATGCCTTTATTGGTGTCAAACATCGCAGCCTCTCCCTTGGGTTTTATTAGGAAAGCTGGTGCCAAATCACCCAGCTTCCTCCTACTCGATAAAAAATGTTTATAACCCAGTAAATTCTAACATATCAGCAGCTTGTTATGGAGGGAAAAGGTCACTGGGAGAGAAAGAAACAAAAAGAAAGAGTGCCCTTCCATTGGAAATTCTGTCTGGGTACATGTGAAGGAGTCAGCGCCAGGAAAATATCTTTTGATATGATAAAGTCTCATAATAGAAAATGTTGCAGCAATACAGGCCTCGTTTCTTCAGATAAATATTTAATATAGATCACTAAAGATTAATCGAGTACAGAAAAGAGTCTCTCCTATGGTTGGTGTAAAGAAAACATCTTCTCGTTAATTTATTATGGAGCCTGAAATGAGAAAAATCCTATAGAGAGAAATGCAGGGTACGGTTTCCATAGAGAAGCAGCGCACCGCACCAGAATTTATTTAGTGTGTGGGCAGAGACCTTCCCAGAACCAGCTGCAGCGTGGCGTGCGCATGATAAAAAATCCCAGTGTAGGAAGAAGCCTCGCAGACTCATCGTGCTTTGCTGGGAGTTGTCTGGCTCCTGCAGAGCTCGGTGTTCCCAGCAGAGGTGAGGTGGTGGGGCCATGAGCTCTCAAGGCATGCTGCACCCTGGATGGAGACCATCATCCCGGTCTGTGCCATGGCAATGCAACATCCCAGGTGCTCCTCCAGGAGGGGACATGTGGTCCTTTTGTAGAAAAGTGATGCTCAAAGTCAGTGCAAGGAGAGCAGTTCTCAGCAAGAGCATCTTAGAATGGTAGAATACCCTTGTTGGAAGGGACCCCTGAGGCCTAACGAGTTGTAGGACTAGAGGGAATGGCCTCGAGTTGCTCCAGGGGAGATTCTGGTTGGGCATTAGGAAATACTACTTCTCCGAGAGAGTGATCAGACACTGGAATGTCTGACCAGGGAGACAGGAAGGGCTGCCCAGGGAAGTAGTGGAGTCACTGACCCTGGAGGTGTTCCAGGAACATTTAGATGTTGTGTTGAGGGACATGTTTTAGTGAGAACTGTTGGTGATAGGTGGACAGTTGGACTGGATGATCTCATAGGTCTTTTCCAACCTTGGTGATTCTATGGTTCTATGATTGAGTCCAACTCCTGGCTCCACAAAGGACTACCCAAATTTCAAACCGTAAGTCTGACAGCTTTGTCCAGATGCTTCTCAAATTCTGGCGAGCTCATTGCTATGACCACTTCCCCAGGGAGCTTGCTTTAGCTGGAAGTCCCCATAGCATCTCCTTGCCAGTTTCTCCACAGAATCATGGCCATTTCACACTGTGCTCCTGACTTTTGGGCAACAAAGCAAGAATCCATGTAACTAGTGTGAGCTTTCCATTTCTTGTCAGCTCCCCAGTAAATGATATGATGCCATTGCTTTCTACAGCTGCCACAGAAACCATCTCCCCAACCATGCTGCAGCATTAAATAGAATGGTTACGGAAAATAAATCATAAATAGCAGCACAGTGAGTAAAAAAGCTTGATAAGAAGAGGTTTAACTTGAGTCTTCTTGAACAAAAAGGATCCTGTGAGCCCCATCCTCCCATCTAGTTCTCTGCCAGGCAGAATCCCAGCCCCAATCCTACTGGTCAGTACACACCATCTCTTTGCACAGTGCATCTCCAAGCTGCTGGCTGCTCCCTGAACCTAAGCAATATCCAAAAACCTGAATAATAATCCTCTCTAGCTCTACCACAGGCTGTTGGTCTTGATTCAGGTGTGACTGGATGGCAAGCTCTAGCCTGGGGCTGTGCAAGGGAAAGAATAACAGATTTTTAATGGCAGCAGGGACTCCTGCAGTCATCTAGTGTAAAAGTAATCTGCATTTAGAACAGTAATTTGTGGTGCGGGGAGCTAGTCAGAAGTGCAACAGCCCCCAGGACAACCTGGGGCTGGCTGAGGGGCTCCTGTTTGCATCTCCACAAACCCTGGGCCTGGCCGTCAGCTCAGCCATGCCACCTCAGTGCCCTCCCGCTGCAGTGACTCACACGTACCATCTAAGTAACACCAACGTGATTTCATAATAAGTTTTCTATGCAGCCGGGATAAAATGCCAAACAGAATCAGAAAACAATCAGTCAGAGAAACTCGGTGCTGCTGATGAGCGAGTGGCCTGCAATGGTTCAGTGCTCAGGAAGATTGAGGCTCTACATCCATCCCTCCTCTGCCCTCCCTGGCATGGGGACAGTGGGGCAGGGTGTTGGGAAGGTGTGGGGAGTGGGTGCCCAGAGCAGCTCCCACTGGGAGCCAATGGATGCATCCATCCCAGAACTGGGGCTGGATGGAGGCAGCTCATTGTGGAGACTGCTGATTTTAGCTGGGAAGCAGCAAGCAGAGTAGCAAGCAGCTGGGGCTTGGTAGGTAACCATGAATGTTGATGGGATGGCAATAGAGGCTGAATCTTCCCACCAGTGTTCCATTTTGTTGCTGTGTGACGGATGGCAGCAGAGGGGTTGTGTGACAGAATGGTCTCTGACATGCAAGTATGGATGGAGCAAAGGGGTGCCACTCAATTCCTCTGTGCAAAAAAATGGCACCCATTGACATTCATTGATATTTGCTGAACGCTGATGGAGACCAAACAGTAGATACCAGCACAGAGAGGCTGTGGGTGATGTGTTCATAGAGGTGCACAGTGGTCACCTCCACTAGTGCAGATTTTGATAAGCATGGCATGCAGGCTCTTGTTTATCACTGGCGAAAATGCACAGCTAATGGTGGTGACAATGTAGAAAGACAGCATTTTGTAGCAGAGACTTTGCTCTATCAGATCATGTTAGCTCTTTGTAGCTGTTGTGTTTTTTATGGGAATAAATAGGAGGCATTACTTTCAGGGTGACCAAGTTTAGAGCCATTCTCCCTTGTCCTGTCGCTCTTTGCCCATGTAAAAAGTCACTCCTGTTTAAAAGCTCCTTTAAGTACTGGAAGGCTACAATGAGGTTTCCCTCCCTTCTCTTCTCCAGGCTGAATACCCCCAGCCCTCAGCTCTCTCCACAGCAGAGGTGCTGCAGCTCCTGAGCATCCTCGTGGCCCTCCTCTGTGCCCTCTGCAACAGCTCTACATCTACCTTGTGCTGGGGGACCCAGACCTGGCTCAGTACTCCAGCTGGGGCCTCACAAGGGCAGCACAGAAAGGGACAGTCCCCTCCCTGCCCACTGCCACCCCTCTGTTGATGCAAACCAGGATACTGTTTGCCTTCTGCGCTTCAAGCACACATTGCTGGCTCATGTGCAGCTTTTTGTCTCCTCTTTTTTAGGACCCCAAAGGCTTTCTCTTCAGGACTGCTCTCAAAGAGTTCTTTTCCCAGTCTGTACAGATATCTGGGATTGATATCCTTCTGAGAGCAGGAAACTAGGGTCCCAGTTCCCTTCTAGATCTCACAGATTTTATTTTTTCCAATCTTTATAAGACTTGGGAGGGGATTCATATTAGTTTTTTCCTCCCTCTTCTTTGAGCACTTCCAGGATTGAGTCACGTAATTGTATAACTCACAGCTTCCATTTAAAAATTAAGAATAGGCTGTCTTTTAGGATTGCAAAGAAAAGCCAGAAAAGATGAGTCTTTAAATCTCAAAACACAGCAGGCAAATAAAAAGCATTGCAGATATTGCTGTTTTGTTCAGTAGGTAAATATATACATATGCATATGCCTCAGAATCCTGGGGTCCGCTTCATTATTTCTGAGCAGAGGCTCAGAGGTGCAATAGCACATAAACCCTTATTCAGCCATAGCTATGGCTTTAGCTGACATGCAGGCTGCAAGCTGATGCTTTTACTTTTTTTAGCCATGAGGGGAGGTCTTTTCAGCTTCTGATCACCCCCAGACTGGGTTTCCAGTGCCTTGCCTTGGAGACATCCTGACTTCAACTCAACCAAAAAAAGCTTACCATGAAAGAGCGGTGCGGGTGAGAGGGGAAGAGCTGACCGAAGAGCTGACCTCGCAGAAGCTCCCACCCAGCCTCAGCAAAGGATTCCTGAGCCATGACAAAGGCACAAAGCAAAGACCTGCCAAGCCAAAATGAAAATCTGAGGCATAAGAGCCCTTACTGCAGAACAACCCCTTCACTCTCAATTTCACTCCCTAGTAACCTTGAAAAACTAAAACAACTCCCCACACAGCGGACTTCTCTTTCCTCCTTACGTACACTGAATGCTGAGGCTTCCTTAAAAAAGGCAGAGCCATATTCAGGGCCTTTCCCAAGCCCCAGATTCTGATGCAGCAGAGCAGAGCCCTGCTGGACCTTGAGATTGCTTTTGCATTTCAGGCTGGATGCTGCCTGCGCTGAGGTCCAGGAGTTTTTCCTCTCAGGTTCCCCAGGACCTGAATGTGAAATGTGGACCTTAGCATGCATGTGTATGTTGCTCTGCAGCAAAATTAAGTGACTCCTGCAGGCAGGCACACAAGCAGCTCTGCACGCATTGCAGGGCAGTTAGCAATTTGCATTACTGCCCTTACGCTGAACTCTTTCCCATCCCTGTAGTTTTTCTACCTACAGAGTTGGTAGAACAAACCCTCCCAGCTATTTTGGATGTACCAAAGGTTCAGTTGGCTGAGGAAACAGTCTGGGGCTCCTTTTTTACACTGAATCAGCCTCCTGGATCATATGGCTTTGGTATAGTCATAAAGAGGCAGGAATTCAGACAGCATGAAGCAACGTGGGTGAGCTGGAGGCCTTGCAGGTCTGCAGCCTCCTCTCTCAGACCAACCTGCATGCTCTCCTTTACTGACTGGGAGACAACAGAGTTGGCAATCAGCATCACTTTCCCAAAGGAAGTGGTTTGCATTTCATTAGATTGATTTTACAGCACTGGAGTCCTATTACCATCTAGAAGATAAATGTCATGGGTGTGCATTTGATCCCTCTCACTTTTACTACAAACAAATCCACCAGCTCCCTGTTGGCAGTAGCACATACTTCTCCACTGCTTGCATAAGGCCCCAGTGTCCTCTCCAGGATTTGGGAATCACAAAATCGTTTGACTTGGAAGGAGTCATTAAAGGCCATCGAGTCTCACTTCCTGCAATGCACAGGGACACCCACAGCTCCATCAGTGCTCAGAGCCCCAACAGCCCGAGTTGGGCTGTCCGCAGGGATGGGGCACCACCACCCCTCTGGGCAACCTGTTCCTGTCCTACCTGCAGTGGTGTTTTCTGAAGACATTTACCTCCTGCCCTTCTGTTCTCCATCGCCACTATGAGGCTGGGTCCACAGGTTGCTACTTCAGTTCTTTCTGCTGAAATGCTTTAGTCTGGCCCCAGACCTGGGTTAATTTTGTTCATGGTTGTGCTTCATGGTGCATCTCTTCCTTGGAAGAGTTGCTCGTCTCTCGCCGCCTTGGTTCTGCTGTCTGCATTGACGCATTTGTTTAAAAGTGCTTTGAGATCCATACATCAGTCACAGGTAACAGTTAAAGGAAACATGATGAGATTGGGAAATTGCTAAGCACATGCCTGAATAACCAAATTCATCTGAGCATCACAAACAGATCCCAGAAAACAAAGGTATTTCACTCAACCCTGTTCCCTGGATAGGACATGACAAAAATAAAGCTTCTCCTTTATGAAACGTTGCACGAAAGGCACGGTTGTCTTTTTATTGCAGGCCACTTTGCAGCATGCAAAAAGATTGCCTTTCTTCACGAGTTTGTGAATTTTTATTTTATTGTAGCCTTTTTATTTCCTCCATCAAAACATGTCTGAGATTGAAATGGCATGACTGGAAATGAAAATTAAATACATCAAAACTGATTTTGGTTGAAATGAGATTTTGGAGTGACTGGGGAATGTTCAAGGCTTTCTCACTGCTTGTGTTCAGGTTTCTGGGTGGTTTTTTTATTTTTTTTTGCTAAAGAGGGATGTAGTCTGAGGAAATGGGTCACCTTTTTCCTAGAGAAAATTTCTAATTTTTCTGTAATTCTGAAATGTCACAGGCTTTTGGGGACTTTTTTTTTTTTTTAAGTCTTGAACAAAGCACAAATGTCTCTGATTATGGATGGCTTGAATTTTGCTGCAGTCCTTCTCTGCAGCCTAATTTCTCAGCCTTTACTGGTAACTTCAGGCCCAGTTACCATCTGCATTCTGTGAGTTCTGTGAACTCTGTGAGAGGAGGCAGTCTCTGCAAATAGCCCCTGTATATATCCCGGCTTTCTGGATGTCACTGTTGAAACTGGAAGCCTTGGCAATGAGTCTGGATGTAAAAGCACAGCTCGGAAACCGAGCAGATGTTGAGCTATGAAGCTTGGGATGGAGAATTAGTCACGAGTGTCCCGAGGAACTGTGAGCAGGAACTACCATTTACCCTGAAATCCCAACCAACTTTTACAACATCATAGGAATAAAGTAGCAAAGGTTGGTGTGGGAGCAGAAGGTGGTGTTGTTCTATGATGGCAGAACAGATTTTGCTCCCTTCTGTTCTCGTTCCCCACATCTTTGTGAGTGCTTTCTGCACAGGGGGTTGCTGAAGGAAGCCAGCGGCTGAGCCCTCCCATCTTCTGTGTTCTGCTAAGGCTGGTGACCACGTGCTGGGTCTGGGTGTGCTTTTAGGGGCACATGTGACCATTATCCCCACCCTGCTGCATCTCTGCAGGTCACAATTTGCTGTGCACGTACACCCAGCCCAAGCAGAGCTTCCAGAGGAAACCCCAGGAGCACTGTCTTCCACCTGAAGGACATTCCCCAGGGTAGAATCCCTTCCCTTCATTTAACCTGGATTAAACCCCTCGCCCAGCCTGCAGTACGAAGTCCCTGATGCAAACAGATGGTGTTGCCAACAGGCTGGCGTTAGCCATCCAAGTCACCCAGCAGCACCCACTATAGCATCTCCTCCATCAGCTGAGAATGACTCAGGGTTGAGGGGTGGGCGAGGGGACAGCTTTGCCATCGCTGCTCTGGCTAAGTCCTCAGGCACGGTCACAGTGCCCAGATGGCTCTGCTGGGACATGCTGGGGGGCACAGCTGGGTGTAGGAGGGAGGAGGGGTTCTGTGTTTAAACAACACTTTTTTTTTTTCTTCTCCTGGCACGGCAAATTTGAAGCTTTGCCAAAAGCGTAGCACCACTGACCGGAGGGGGGTGATGGCTCCATTTTCTAACAACAGTTCAAATTTTGAAACATGGTTTCACGCTGCGTTGGAGAAAATTCTGTGCTTTTTGAGAAAAAGGGCAATCAAGGCTAAATTTCTGGTGCTTGCTTTCCCAGTATTGACAAATGCCGTGCTTCGGTTGCCAGTAGTGCAGTAGTCAGGTACCTGTGCCTGTAACATGAGAAATTAAAGTTCAAGAACACATTTATCACGCTCTTTTTTCATCTGAGTTTACTGTGAATCACGATAAGTAGAGAGCGAAGCTTGGGGCTGTGGTGTTGCAAGCTGAGGTTATCAGCTTTCTGTAGCTAAAATTAGGGGAAAATATCACCAGAAGTCCAAACATTGGTATCTTCAGGAAATGAAGCAAGTGCAATTTAATGAAACAACTTGTTCCAAACTGTGTTCTTGTTGCAGTCTTTGATTTATACCGCTGTGCTCATCAGAATACTGGTGAGCAATGGTGAGTTTTGTGGCGGGGCAGACCTGGCCTGGTGAGAGGATACGTGGGACAGGGAGAGCTCACCAGGGCATGGCACAGAGCAGTCCTTCCTGGGGGGATTTTCTGTCTGCTCTATAAATGAGAATGTCTGCCTTTCTTCCATTTGAAACTTGCTTTAAGAAATAGTGGAGTTAAATGTTTTCAAGTACTATTTAGCCATAGAAGGAGGGTTTCCTGTGGATTTTAAACCTCTGTCCTACTGGAGCCCAAACAAACACTTCAACATGAAGTTATCTCATTATTATTGTTGTTTCTTACCAGGCTGACTAATTTTCATTTTTCTCCCATGTTCAAACTTAGTGAGGTCTCTCACCATCCTATGCTTTACCTTTCTTTCAGCCCTTTATAATATGCTGAGGAAAGGAACATACAAGAAGAAGAAGAGAATTGGAAGAAAGAGAAGCTAATTTTGCATTAATTATCCCAAGTTTCCTCAAGACCATTCAGAACTCCACTGGTGACTCAGATGTTTCCATCTGTTGCTTCACAGTGCTGGTCAAAACAGTGTGTTTGTGGCAGCTCCTTGACTTCCCAGCATCTGCTTTCTCTTGATTTCTGGGTCTTAGGACAGAAACATAAATCCAGGAGAACACACTGTGAAAAAAACAAACTCAGAGTCATCATAGTCTTAACAGCAGAATTCAGCGTGTCTGGTTGGTAGACAAGCTTCTCTAGGCGACCACAGATATTTTAATGGAGAGTAGCTCTGGCTTCATCTCCTGTGATTGTTATCGTAATTCACAGTGAAGGAATGGGTGTCTCTGTATTGTCTGTTTCAGTGCTTGGAGCACAGGACCTGGCAGCCCATTAGAACAGCTTCTTCAGTAGCTTAACAAACCACGTCTGGTTCAGGCAGGCTTTTAGGAAGAGAACAGCAACAGAACAGACCTCTTCCTATTGTTGCTAATGTTTGTTAAGCTGCAGCGGTGCTAACAACGCTGGAAGCTCTCATAGAGATGTCACTCCAGCTTCTAGCAGCCAGTATCAACTGCTATGTAAATTGTAGTGGCTCAAAAGAAGCGCCGTCAGCACAATGCTGAAAACAGCTGAAATGGTGTTAACAGTAATGGGAACTACTTACAAGCAAATCTCCAGGGTGGAGGAAGCTTAAGTAGGCTGGTGTTGGAAAGGGCATCTCTAATGCCTGAGGTTTGTGCTGCTTGCAATGAATTCTGCACAAAGTGCATTATGGTGAAAGTTGAGTGGAACAAATGTCCCACAGGCAGTTGCACTGTAACCTGATGGGTGTGATGGAAGGGAATTGGACCAGCTGACTCATATGGAATATGAGAATGGATCAATAGATAACAGACGAGAGTGACTGGTGAGTTTACTCTGTGCTGAAGCAGTTTGGAAGTTGCTATATGCTAGCTGAGAGTGCAGAAATATCTAACTTGGGAGTGACCTCATTCAGTGGGTGGGATAGTGCTACTGTCCTTGCTTATGGTTGTCTGCCATGGTAGCTGTTCGGATATTAAACCTGGAATCACGGCCTCATCTTGGATACGCTGAAATTTAATACTGAGCCAACTTAATAATGAGCAAAATGAATGACCCGTCTTCAAACTCATACTCACCTATGCTGAATCACTCTGCTTTGAGTCTCTAGTAATACATTTATTCCTGTTTCACCGTCTTTTAAATAAATTGATCTTTCCAGCACCCAACAATTACTTGCTGTCTCCTGAGAGATCCAGGTGTAGTCACATCCTGACAGAGAACACAAGGCTCAGAGTCATGTTTGTCTGATTGGATTTTAATTCACTGCTGGAACAATCTGTTTACCCAGATACTTTCAAGGTCACATGAAATCCACCTAACTTTGAAGTAATTTTCTTTCTCATTGTTTCTTGCAAACTTCATGTCATTCTGGACTTATTATTCATCTCTCTCTCCTTCTAAAAAAAAAAAAAGCAACATTTTCAGCCCCTGAAGAATTTTATTTTTTTAATTTTAGAAAAATAGCAGAGAGACAAAAGACAAAACTCTGTTTGGAGCAGGTTGAAGTGATTGCCTAGAACAGAGGGAGATACTGAGGTCTCAGACACCTCAGCCCAGACCATATGGCCAAAGACCAAGGAAAAACAGCAGAAGGTTCTTCCACCGTCCTGAGGAACATGAAGTTGTCAGTCATTCAAAGCACTCTATTTCTTCTAGATGCGTATCTGGAGTCAGCCAGGCACTGATGGACTTTGCCTTGGGTTCAGTCCTGTGCAGTTGTACACTCCTAAAGAAATAAAACTGGCATGGACAGCACGGCATTAATCAATAGATCAATATCAAATTTCTTTATCTTATTCACCTGCTGGCTGTCATATGGCAGCCTGTCTGCTGGCCTGGTTATTATGCACAATGTTATGCACAAGATTTTCAGCTTAAATTATTCCTTTTTCATATTTCTTTAGATATTTTTTTCCCCTCTTTCTTTTATGGCAAGTCTTCATCCTCTGTCTAATTTGGAACTGGTTTGAATCTATGGACTAGAGTTTTCTTAAACAGATTAGGGGGGATGAGTGCCAAGCCCTCACAGGAAACTAATTCCTGTAGGGCCTTTGAAAAGCTCAGCTTTGAAGGATGACTTCTTCATGCTGGCCTAGATAGAGAAGGGGCCAGACTGCAGAGGGAACTACTGAAGGAACATTGCAATGCTCAGCCTGGGGCTGTCTGGCGTTTTGAGGGCATAGACTGGAAATAAAACATCACCATGCCCACCATGACCACAGATAGCCAGCACAGGCTTGCATTAAGCCAGATCTGGTGGTAAAAGATAAGCATTACAGTGCTGCAGTCCTGCTCTGCCCTGCCTCCATGGCATTGTTTGCAGTCGGGCTCACAGCAGCCTGGACGAGCAATCGCCCTGGGGACTGGAGATAACTGGTACTTTGTGCAGCCCCTGGCTGGGACAATTAGATTGAGAAAAGGAAAAACAAACAGAGCAAACAAACAGAAATCCCAGCTCTGTTGTAGGAGCATCCAGGAGGATTTTTAGAGGACACTGGGCTCAGTTCCTGATGCTATCAAAAAACTTCTGTTTTACCTGGACAAAGTCTGAATACTGCCTGTGTTCTGGCTGCAAACAGCTAATAACACTTCTCTGCAACATAGGTTTGCCCCAAAATGTCAGCCTGAATGATTTTGAGGTAGTTGGGTGATAGCAAGGGGTAAACATGAGCCCAGGGAGATGTGCATACACCAAAACCCAAGAGGACAAGAAGGCTCTGGGAGCTCTCTGTCTCTTACCTGGCCTCCTACTGACATCACTGTATGTGTAGCAGGGCAGGTGGAGGGCATTAAGCAATGTTTACTACTTGCTATTACTGAAGAGAGTGCTGCCTCATTCAGAAAGGCTCTGTCTGCTCACCAGAGAGGTGAGAGGTAATGATTTTAAGTTATGCCAGCAAAGGTTCAGGTTGGAAATTAGGAAAAATTTCATCAAAGAAAGGGCTTGAGGTATTGGAACAGGATGCCCAGGAAGTGGTGGTGTTCAAGAAGTGGGTAGATGGCACACAAAATAACTATTTTATTAGTGGGTATGGTGAGAATGAGCTGGTGGTTGAGCTTGATGAGTCTTTCCAACCTTCATGATTATATGATTCTGTGATTCTATGACCATTGGAGCTTTTGAGCTATGTTCTACAACACAGATAAAGAACCACTGAGCAGGAGGGAGCTGGTGCCCTTTCTCTGCCCAATTCCCACTGACATATGCAGCAGCATCACAGGAACAGAAGGCATTGGGATGATATTGTGATAGTTACGGACTTTGTTCAGTTTCTCTCTATTCTGGTTTTTTTTTTCTATCTTTTTTTTTTTTTTTTTTTTTTATACACCATCTGTGTTTAGGTTTTTTTTTCATGTTTTTTTTTTTTTTTTTTTTTTTTTGAACAGACTCTGTCTCGTTCATTGTTTAATGCATTTAATTTCTTTTTGGTTTCAAGCAACGATCCCTGAGGTCTGTACTGAACTTATTTCTTCACTTACGTCCTTTGGTTGCCTTGGCTGTTTGAAGATGGGGAATTTAATTTGCTCCGACGGCCTCTCTTTTCAGCCTTCCCTCCCTGTTCCTGCCCTTGGATTCTCCTATCCTCTCTGCTGCTGCAGTGGGGGTCTGGGTGATGTTCCCATTCTAGGCTTTTGACTTGTCTCTTCAGCATTTTCCCCCCTTTTTTGTGTGTGTTTTCCTGGAGGGGTCATAGTGCTAATGAGCGCCAGGGCCTCTCCAGTGACTCTGTCTGTCTGACATGCATGGCCTTGATGGCTAGCTCATTAACACAGACTGTAGGAAGGGGGGGGGAGAGGGGGAGGAGGAAAGTATTTTCCCAGATACAGCCATATACAAATCAAATGCATCCCCTTACTTGACAAGGGGGAAGGGCTGAAATATGCACATCTGCCTCCCTGAGGCTACTGCATGTACTTCATCCCTTGCTTTCCTCTCCCCTCCTTTAGGTACTAGCAGTGAGACACTACCCCTTCCAGCCATTAAGAGTAGACTCTTCAGTGCTTTCACCAGATATTAAGGGAGCAGACTGCTCTCCACTGACCTGGCAGGCATTTTCCTGCGTACTCTCCCCATTAGCAAGGGCTGTCTACACTGGCGAGACGTTAGAACATAAACGAGTGCCTCTCCTCCACTACTCAGACGTTAGCTCATAGTTCCTCCTTATCCCGTCTCTACATCAGGGATACAGATCCTTTCTCCTCCTTATTAAGAGGTTTATCTCCTTTCTGAAGCCTATAAAAGCTTTCCCACTGGCAGAAGTTCAGGTCCTGGCCAGGGATTTCCCCCGAGGGTCACAAGACTGTATTAATCCCAACCATCATCAGGAGGTACCATCACAATACCAGCCAACTCTTTGCAACTTCTTCACTTGGAAAGCTAGCAAACAACAGAACGATTTTTCTCTTTCATAAAGTGCCTCGAGACCTGTGGAACCTCACCTGCGCTTTCCGGGCAGTGGCACTGATGCTGCTGAGAAGCAATGATCAGTGAAATGGCATCTGAGAAGGATTTCTGGAAGGAAGAATTTCAGTGCCTCTCTGCACACAGCATCCATAAAGCTGAGGCCTTGATGAGTCCTCCAAGGATTCAGAGACTCAAGGATTCTGTGGTGACAATCAGACGAGAGCTTGTTTGCCTGGCCGGGTAGCATGGATTCTGCTTTGGCCAACAGCAGCTGCTTCTGTAGAAAATGCAATTAAATCTGACATTGAAAGTTAATAGAAAACCTGTTCTTGGAGGTGTTTCTTCACAGATTTCAGGAGTCACTGGTTGGATTATCCCCCAAGGCTGGAAGTAAATCGCTCCCTGTAAACCTTTTTTTTCAGTCACTTCAATAATTCTCACTCATCTCACCGGCCATATTCATTAATGTCAAGTCTGTTTTCCAAAATTGTACCATAATCTTGTCCTCAAGTGCATCCTACAGCATGGAGTTCTATGGTTTATATGGAAGATTGCTAGTATTCAGAGTATTGCTTTGTATATAAAATATTCTGGTACTGAGGAAGCCAAGTTTAAAATGTGGAAAGGTGTTTGTGGTTACTAATGGGGAAGCTAGACAATACTGCATCATTTGACTGGTTGGGACTGACCAGTCCCAACCAAGCAACAATACACAAGGAGAAAATACAAATACTATGCTGTAGCCTAAAAAAATGCAGCTTAAAGAATGTCACTAAGTAAATCCAAATAATGCATAAATTAGAGGGAATTGCAGCTGGCTGTTAGATATTCCATGTGCTGAAGATAAACATCTAAGTTAGTTGAGTTGCATAAATTATTCATCATAACATATTTGCTCAGCTTTTCTCATCAGCTATGAAAGCCACACATCTAGGCAACAGAGAGGATAACAGAACTGGGCTTTCACCTCCATGGTATGCCCTGAGAGCAGGGAGTGCTGGGGAGGGTCTGCATGTGACAGAACGAGGTAGAAAACCTCCCCTTCAGTATGATGCTGCAGTGTGGATGTGGGTGCTGCTCAGGACTTCTCTGCTGGGGGCTGGAATTGTCCCTTGGTAGCAGGCAGGGTTGCTGATATGGCAGCGATTTCTCCCCCTTCTGCCTCCTGCCACTGCTGTCAAGAGATTACATGGGGTCTGATATTAAAAAAAGAAAAAACAACAAAAGAACTCTTCCCCTGAAAACATTGCTTACCAAATTGTCTTTTTCTTCTCCTGTCTTCTTCCATCTGTACTGCCTACTGCATTCTATTACACAAACTTAACTGTAGCTGTTTGCCCAGTCCATCTCCATCCACTTTCCTTGGGCTTCTTATGGGCTTTCCTTGGGTTTGGGTGTTGATATATCAGTAAGTCCCTACTTGAACAGCTGTATGCTTCAGCTGCATTGTTTTTTTTGCTTTGGAATAGATATTTTGAGAGTGTGAAAAGCAAAATTTCTGTCATTTTTTCTGACTGCATGAAGTATTCTTACTTCCCTTTCTGAAAGCATCCTGGCCATGGAGGGTTTAAGTATCTCCTGACTTTACTGATAGCACTTCCAGGAAGCAGCAATCTGAGAGCAAAAGTACATTTGATTTTACAGGGTCTAAAAATGGTCTCTTTGGAGAGGAAGCACAGATGGCATTTTTCTTACACTTACAGTCTTTATGGTAGGAACATGGGAATTTCTATTTATTATAAAACTTTGCCTATCTTTTAGCATCCAGATCTGCATCTTCCCATGCAGTGTAACTGCTCCATCAGTGAGAATTGCTCTGTCCTGAAGGGACCGTTCCTACTTCGTGCAGAGGGGGTTTCTTTCTAGAGCCAGGTTTGGGATCATGAATGATGAGAGCACCCTCACCCTGCAGTGTCAGACAGAAGCTCTCTTTACTTTTAAGGTTCTACTTATCACTGAAAGCAATTGTGGGACCCCCAGATGTGTCTCTTCCACAGAAACCAAGTACTGGAGTTTTTTATAAAGTAGAAGAATGCGATGCTCCATGCAATAACTTCATGGCTAACGTACTTGTTTCTATAGACAGTTTTTGAGCCAATATTCTGTGTTTTCTGCACTCATGATCTTAGGTACAGGTTTGCTCTGTCCCTGCCCCTTTCCCTTCCTTTTTTTCCCCTCTTTTTTTGGCCTTTTGGCAGATATTTTTCTGGGAAAAACCTGCACTTCTGCAGATTTCAAGTTTTGACATTACTGAGTTCTAGAATGTTATCAGAGGGGTGTTCTGCTTTGGGCTATTTACTTGGCTTGTGAAAGCCTAGGAGCTACAGAGGGGGCATTAGCTCAGATGGAAGGAGACATTTTGAAGTAAAAAGCCACCACTTTGCTATTTTAATGAATGTAACTGCTGTTAGGCAGCCTGGGGTGTTGTGATGGTATGCAATCAAAATAAATACATGCATAATTGCGTTAAGTGAAAGAACCTAATACACATAAAATTGGCTGGGTGTAGAGTCAACCTCTGAGCAGAAAGCTGTGCTGGCTTTGCAGCTCACTGATGGTACCTCCAGATCTGCCTGCATGTCAAGTTCTCCTCCAGTAGAGTGGGACTGCAGGTGCTGGTTGACAAACAATGATAGAAAGTGCCGTGCCAGTGCCAGGTATTGTCATTCCTATTATTTAAATGCATCTTTGTCTTAAATCCCATTTACAGGAATAATTGAATGAAAAGGGATAGAGAAGTCTGTGACTTGATTATCTGGGAGATGGGTTAAGATAGCGCAGGTGCATTGTAGGAGAGTGGTTATAAATAATATTCTTTCCTTTTTAAGAAGGCCTTGCTCAATATTTTTCAAAGGGCATTATCAGGTTTCTCATCTTCCAGGTGCTCAGCTGGTGATGTATTTCAGAGGCCTGGTTTTTAGTTCACAGGTGTGTAAGGTTTTCTCAAGACACTTGCCTTTGTGTTGTTTCAAAGTGGATACTTGCAATGAAGAGATGCTCCTGCAAACATTTAACTTTATTTTTTTTTTTTTTTACCATTTGCTATCAGTTTAAAAGATGGGATTTGAAAATCAATTCCTACTTAAAAAAAAAAAGAAAGAAAAATGAACAAAACTTTCATTTTCATCCAGTCCTCCTGCTTACATTTGAATTGATCCTTTTAGATGGTTTAGTAAATATGCTGTTTTTCGAGCTGTTCTTTTGCTGTACTTCCTGTTACTGAAAGATGTTTGGAGACAATGCATTTCCTTCAGACGAAGACAATGCATTTCCTTCCGTCTGTTTTGCAAGAGCAGTAGCTCTAAATAACAGGATGGCTTGTGAATGCGAGGACAGGAGGATGTAGAAATGGTTGGACCGATCCAGGTCTCAAGTATATCAAACTGACCTGTTCTTTTTTACTCAGAGGCGGTGAGGTGCTGGCACTGCTGCCCAGAGCAGTGGGTGCCCCATCCCACGTCCACGGATGGAGCCCTAGGCAATCTGAGCTGGTGGGGGCCAATTAACTCTCAACAGAGGTTGGAACTGGATGATTTTTAAGCTAAGCCATTCTGTGATTCTATGATTTGGTGACAGAGACCAGAATTTGCTGCTTTAGGGAGAGATGTAATACCCCAAAGTATGTGGGGGTGTAAGGGCCAGCCTGCTTTCTTTGTAGGGAAATGCAGCACTCTGCAGGACTCCTCTGGAGATTCCAAGGCCATCACTTCACCAGCCCAGACCTCAATCCCCCAAGTGCGTTGTTGCCCTGCAGTAATGTCTCATTTGTCTTCTCCTCCCCTCCCTTTCTGTCTAGCCCTGTAGCCCCGTGCGTGTATCCATGCGGGGCTGTCCAGTGGGATCATCATCTCCTTCACCATCCTCCTTCCCTGCCCTCAGGGGTTCTCCTTGCCCCTCCGGACTCAGCACCTCACTCCTCTTGTGTTCCTGTCTTGTCACATAGGGAGTTTGCCCGTTGGAAGGTGAGGAACACAGCCATTGAGCGAAGGGACCTGCTCCACAACCCACTGCCCCTGATGCCTGAGTTCCAGAGGAGCATCCGCCTCCTGGGCCGGAGACCCACCACGCAGCAGTTCATCGATACCATCATCAAAAAGTACGGCACCCACATCCTCATCTCTGCCACCCTGGGAGGTAGGTGGACAGCCCGGGCTCTTCTCTTGCAGCGGTGTCGGTATGGGTAGGAAAGGCTCTGGGCAACACCCATAGGCCATTGGCCATGCCACATGGAGACCCCCAGCCCAAGACTGGCTCATCATTAGGATTAAAAATCCCCCGAAACCTTTGCAAATGAATTCACAGAGCAACGCGTGCACGTTCAGCATCTGTGATACGTGTGCACCTGTGCTCCTCTGACAACAGAGTGCGTGCTGGTGTGCAGCAAGATAAACATGCTTCATTTAGCAGGAGCCTCTCTGCCGCTCCTCTGCCCCTGTCCTTAATTTGGCAATAGAGTGGGCTGATTCCTATTTTTGCAGTATGAAACAAAATGCAGAGGGAAGACATGCTTTCTAGCTGGAACTGGAGGGATTGTAACGAGCCCCAGGAGAAGGAGTTGGGCGGGGAGTGGATGCAGCAGGGGAAGAGGCGGCCAGGAAGGTCTGGGCTGAATGCAGAAGGGAAAGCAGCAACGTGGACCCGACTGCTGGAAAATCACGACTGAAATGTAAAGTGGACAAGGACTGCAGAGAGGTTTGTATGTGCAGGCAGAATTTGTCTAGTGGTGACAGAAGGCAGAGAACTGTATGGCCACTAACCATGTGAGTGCACTACTGTTGCTGCTGCATTAACATTTTGAGTACTGAGAATATGAGGGGTGAAAATCAGCATCTCCTCTTAAAAATTCATGATGATTTTTTTTTTCATTATATCATTTTTATCGTTCTTTACTGTTTTAGGGCATGCATTTAAATTCCTTTCCTCTGAGAACATGTATCCATAAGGTTGCTGCACTGGTAAATGGTTTTAATTTCAGTAGAGTTTGTTGCTGTTGCTCTTGACCTCCACCCTTGCCACACTGTGAAGTTTGTAGTGAACTTTGAGGAATTTTTGGCCGTCTGCCTATTCCCAAAGCATTCTGCAGATGCTCAGATGAGATGTAGATGAGATTAGATGTGTGCATGTGATTCATGCACAAATGAGGTGGTAAGTAAATTGGCACAGTTCCACTGAAGGCAAATGACCTCTTGTGCAGCGTGCATCCTTCAAAGAACCTCAGGCTGCTCCTCCTGCCCAGCCGCTCAAACTGGCTGCTCCATCAGCAAGAAATGTGAGGGAGAAGGTCTCCATGCACTGAAGTGCATGAGCGGTGCCTGCATCAGGCCCTGAAGAACTTGCTGTAAGGATAAAAACCTCTTCATTAAGGAAGTAGTTTTTAGGACTGTGTTTTATAGAGCCCAAAGCAGCCAAGTAGGAAACTAGGAAGGTGTTGAGAGTTTTCTACTGGGGATCACTTTCCTTTCCATTGACATGCCTTTTTTTCCTTGTCTCCCTGTTCACATCGCTGGAAATCTGAAATAAGAAAGACCTTTGATGTTGAAATATATTTTTAATTTTGCCTGGGTGAGGTTGTGAATTATTCACAGTGTCTTGTTTCTTCTCCTGATTTTACAACACAACAATTTTAAATATGCAGAGACTTGCAACGAGAACTGGTATTGGAGAGGAGAGCAAACTGCTCTATCAGCCCAGAGCACAGTGAGCAACACTGGGGGAAAAAAAGAATTTAGGTTGGCAGTGGCAGCCCTACAGAAGATGCAGATGAGGCTGAGCACACATTATGCAAGGAGGGCACACTCTTAGCACAGTCTGTGGGATAAACAAGACCTCTGGGGCATAAAACCAGACACGCACTGACCCTCCTAAGACCTCCGGGAGATCTCCTAAAATAAATAAGTTCCAGGACTCCTGCTTTGGATTACAGGCGTTTGCAACATGGCCTGATGTCTTATGTTGCAAATGAATGACAAATGCAAAAGAAATTTTGTTACTTTTCAGTGCTATCTGTTGCACCGACCCCAGGAGGCTGGGTGATGGATCAGGCCAGCCCAGGGCAAACACAGAGAGTTTCACACCTGGCCACAGAAGGAACAGGCTCCATGCCTTTCATGGAGCATCCAGATCCTTGTAGAGTCTAAAATCCAGCTGTACTCTAGTTTAGTTCTGACAGAGAAACTGGTGAAGGGTCGTTTCGAGGGCATCCATGCTCCAGGATGGAGAGCACAGAGCTGAGAGCCAATTTGCAGGGAAAGCCCTGAAGGAAAGACAACTTTGAACATAGCATCCACTTAATAAACGAGAAATTAAGACTTAATAATGCAGCAAAAGTCTATTAACCTCTCTTGATCTAAGGGTTGCTTGTTCACGCGCACTCTCCATGGGGATGCTGCGCTTTTCCTGGTCTGCACACATGTGCAAAGAATAGGTTTCCAGCTGTGTTATCTCTGCTCAGCACCTTTCCCTCCTAGGGGCTGAATTTGTCCTTCAGGAAAAGCATCAAATCTCAAGGGCTTTACTTTCCTCACCTTCTTTCTTCCTCCCAATGGAGGAACTCAGACAACTCAGGGAGCGAAAGAGATGACTTCTGCAGTAAAACCTTTCATCTGCAGCATCTCAAAGCATTGGGTTCTCCTTTCTGATGTCTAGGAGCTGTCGCAGTGGCTCGTTGCCTACTCAATGCTGTCTGGGGGGTCCAAGGCTGATTCTGAACTCTGAAATTGGTGTCACTGCCTGAGTAGTTCAAGCCAGTTTGCTCTCTGTCCAATGCATCTCCAGTCGCAGCGTTTCTCTAGCTAGTATATCTTAGCTCCTGAGTGTTGTGCTTCAGCTATCAGAAGGAGGAATCAGGGTTTTTTCTCCACAAACAGCTGCTTTTTCCACTTCCTGGTGAAACCCCAGTGTTGGTGCTGCCTGAATCCCACAGGTTCCTCAGAGAGCTGCAGCTGAGGAGCATCACTCCAGGTCTTCCCTTTCCATTTGCAGCCATGTGCAGTGGAGGTGAAGCCCTATTAATGTCTGCAGCATCTCCACACAGCTAAATAGCTGAGAAATACTTCTGCCCCAAAGCACACCACTTTGCTCCCCCAAACCTCTCCCACACGGCTGTCCTTCCAGTGGCAAACAAGCTGCCTGATGAAAATTCACAAAGCCTGACCTTCCTTCAATCCCCCTGTGAAAATCCACCTTGACAATGAGACCTGGAAATGCGCTGACAGCAAGGAGGCACCTGGCACTCTGTGACTGCTGCTTCTCACACTAATCACTGTCACCTCATTGCTGTGTGCTTTCCTGAGTGTTTGCTATATGCACCTATTGTGTTTCATTGGATACTTGGATTTAAGGCCTCCAGGACAGGAACTTTCTGCGGTTTGTGTGGATGCGACAGAGCCTTGATCCCTGCCAAGGGCTCCATGCATTGCTCAATGCGTGATGATGTTTAAAGTGAGAAGGGAAATCAGAGCCTAGTCATTTTCCAGGGAAAATATTTTCCCGGGAGTCAATAATGATGGTGCGGTTTCTGCCACAAGTGCGGTCAGAAGATAATATGTAAGAGTATGAAAGAGCGTTACATGCCAGACTTCTCCACTTCGTTCTCATGAAGCCAATTGCAAGATTTCAACCAATCCATTATTTTGATGACAAGTATTTTTGTTCCATCAGAAATTTCCACTTTTCACCTCAAAGCCAAAATCTCAATCCTTGACGTATCAATTGCTAGGAAAAAAAAAAATCCAATAAAAAATAGCTTGATTTTCAGCCAGAATCGTTTTTAATTCAGACATTTGGTTTCCAGATGAGGTCAGGAACATGTCCAGGGGAAGGAGAGGGATTACAAGGTTTTGTGGGTTTTTTTTTTGTTTGTTTGTTTGTTTTAATGTAATTAAAACAAATTTTTTGGGGCAAATCAAACTATTTCAGCTAATCACCGCTTTTAAGGAAAGTAAGCACTTGTAGACTAAAAAAAAAACTGCAAAACTGGAGAGCAAAATATTTCTTGGCCTAAGAAGTAGCACTGTGGGTTTTTTTTCTTTTGACCAGGCCATCATTTCCAGGGGCAATGAATTCATCAGTGGCTCATTTATCAAACCTCCATAAGAGTGCTATGTAGAAATGCACATTCCTACCTTCAGCATCTATTCTTTTCATTTATTAAAATCAGAGCTTCACACATCAAGGAGACAGGATGGTATTCTATGCTTCTGATGGATTTTCATTTAGCTCACGAAGCACAAATTGAACTTTGAAGTAAATATAACTTCTCGGCTTTGTGTCCTTTTCATGTTTCTTTTAGATTCATGTTTCTGCTAACATTCAGGATGCCTGGTGCTATCAGATCTAACTGCCTCGCTACCAAACTGCCTGTGCTTACTGACTCAAAGTCACCTGCTATCCCTTACCCCACGTTATCTCTACTTAAATTCACCAAAAGAGACAGTAGGACAGGAGGCAAAGCAGAAAGGAGACTTGGCTTAGCTTAACTTTCTCATTTGATCTTCCCTCTTATTGCTCCCCTTCACAGCCCCTCCATCCTTACCCATTTTCATGGCCACTGGAAGCTAAACAGGTACATGCAGTTATTAGTTTGTCTTCTGTACCCACCTATACACAAGTTAAATCATTCATTTCTACTAGAAACCAGTGTAGAGAATTGCATAAATAGCCTCTGCTCCTGCCAGGCGTGCATCATTCTAGATGCAATCCTACAGAGAAAAGCATTCCTCACATTGGCCGAGTGGTCTGAATCCTTTCCAGCAGTTGTGCGGAAGCTCTGCTGACTGATAAACATTCAAAGCATCATCTACTGAACTAAGCAGAGCTGATCTATGAGTATAGTGGATGCATTGGTTGAATAGAGAAGGAGATTCTAGCTCCTTAATACTAATGAGGAAAGGTGGATCCATCTAATAAGTGTTTTATGTGTCAAGATATTCTTCCTAGAGGTGTAAAACAGGATATCATAGACCATAGAACATCCCAAGTTGGAAGGGACCTACAAGGATATTCTACACCAGGTCCTGGAATATCTTGTCTGCCCTGCCTGGCAGCTTCCTGGCCCTACTGGAAGCTGTTTTTCTTCTCACTGCAGGAGAGGAGGCCCTGACCATGTATATGGACAAAAGTCGCCTCGACAGGAAGTCAGGAAACGCTACTCAGAGCGTGGAAGCTTTGCACCAGCTCGCTTCCTCCTACTTTGTAGACCGTGATGGCACCATGAGGAGACTCCACGAGATCCAGATCTCTACGGGAGCAATCAAGGTACTGTGTCCAGCTACATATTCCCAAACCACTAATGCAGGGGTTTGGCAGGAAGCAGAAATTCTGAACATGAACTCCTGAGACAAGTAATGTCTGGAAAGAGGTGGGAATTCAGTGTGATGGTTACATAGGCTAGGAGATTTCCACTATGCGTGCCAGTGACTCCTAGAAGGAAGAGAGGGAAGAGATAACCCAGATTAGCAATGAAGATGGGAAAGGAAAGGCAGGTCTGTGGAGTGGACACCCGTGCAACCCAAGAATATTTTCCCCTTGTGGCTAGAGGACTGATAAACATCTGTCTGATGAACTCACTGCAAGAAAAGGTGAAAAACTGTGTGGCATTACTGAGGCATCTGGAATGAAATGGACTGAGAGACAGCTTGGGGGTTGGAGCAGGAAGGAGGGAGAGCTGCTCAGAGCATACAAAATAGGGAAAATGGCTCTGCAGACAAAGGCTGCCTTCTCTGAAAGCAATCATCCTATAGTGGGGAGGGATTTTATTGTTGCGGAGTTCACTCCAGGGAAGGTGAATGTGGATGGAGTTGTCATTGTTAGCCATTTCTGAAAGGTTTCAGCTCTTATTATTGTTCTGTGGTGTCTCATGGCTGAGTCTGTTCCCTCCTGGATGGGAAATCGGATTGAGATATTGAAACAGTGACAGCAGATAATCACCCTCTGTGAATTCAGGAAGGGCAGCTCTCCTCCATGGCTGGAAACCAACAGCAACAGCCACAGAAGCAGCACTGCAGGTCATCTGTGCCTCCTTCTATCCTTAGAATGAGGATGGTGTGCGCATATGCTGTGGGAGCAGTAGGTGCCATTGCAGGCTGGCAATCCATCTTGCATCTTGTTTTCCATTAAGAGATGCCAGGGAATAATTTCTCTACTGGCTTCTGGTGTTCTCCACTGGAGATCCTCCTCCTTCCAAGCCCAGGATAACATGCTGTTCCATAAGGAAAGCAGGCACAAGTCACTCTGTTCTTTCCAGCTCATGGGTACCTCAAGCATTAGCCACATCTGTCCAGTGAGGAACATATTTTCTCAATCACATAAGATGGATTTTGGATTGCATCAGCTGGTGGCAATGGGTCAATGTATCACAAAGTCTGAACCTGCCTGGAGAAGATGTGGTGCTGGAACCAAAGGCAACACTCTGTTCTCTCTTTTCTACATCCTCTGCAGGTAACAGAAACTCGGACTGGCCCCCTGGGCTGTAACAGCTACGACAATCTGGACTCTGTGAGTTCTGTCCTTCTGCAAAGCACTGAAAGCAAACTCCACCTGCAAGGTAGGACACAGGAAGAAGGGAGAGGGGCAATCAGGGCACGGAGTGGGGATGCAATGAGAACGGGCTGACCTTTTATTTTCCCTGTTTTCTGTGATCACCTTCTGCAGTTCAAGTTCCATACACAATTAGGGCTAAGCTAAAGGTGGAAGAAGCTGCAGATTGGGCTTGAGCAAAGAAACTGGGTGTTCCCTCCTATACTAAATTTTGACAGATTTCTGTGGATTATGCATACAGCAATACAAATAAATGTCACTTTTTTCCATTAATATTGATGGGACATACTGCCCACATCTCACTTTGTCCCTCTGTATAATCAATAAATGTACAGATATTACAGTTATGAAATATACCAGAGAGTTTGGCTAAGAAGGTTATTACACCAAAAGAGAATAGATAGAATGACTTACCCGTGTCCTGGGCTCACTGTAAAACTCCAAAGGAGGGATGTCCAGAAAGAGGTCCTTCCTCCCTGGCAGCTCTTAAATAGGTCCAGGAGAGGTGCAGCCATGCTCCACCCCTTCCAGCAGCACAGGAGAATTGCCTTCACCTGTGCTCCCATGGCTGACGCATTGCTCGCCTCAGGTGATCAATCAGAGGTTCAGGCTGTGATTCAGCAGTTCCCACGCACCCTCCCAAACTGATTATTTGCAGAAAAGCAGTGCAGATCAATTTTTGGGACTTTCTAAAGAACATAATCTTGGGGAAAGATCATAGATGTTTTATTCGAAGGCTGAAAGCCATGGCTTCAGTCCCAGCCTGGGGAGCTAGTTCAGAAGTCTACAGTCAGAAGTCACAACTGAATTAATAAATTAATAAATAAAATAAAACATGCTGGTTATCAAGAAGTCAACTTTGGTAGAAGGAGAAAATTCAATGGGTGCATAATTTCCCAAATTTATTTCCATTTTTTTTTATAAACTAAGGAAATGTGGGATTTAATTGCTCATTTGCCCAGATGTTTTTATTTCTGGAATCTTTGTACTTGCACAAACTCTAATTTTTCAGATGAATGGGCTACATTACATCAGCTTTAAGTGTAATTTGGCAAGTGCTATTTTAATCTTGGTTTCAAAGAAACTGGGTTTAATTTACTGAGTCATATTATTATTGTTGTTATTATTTGCCCTTAAAAATAATAGGCAGGTTGCTTTCACTTTTCTTGAAATCACTGAATTTTGATACTTAACCTAATTAACAATAAGCAATTTGAGGCTTTTTGTATACTGTGGTGATGATTGTTGGTAATGAAAACCGAAGAATGACACATCAACTAAGTAAGTAAAGAGCTAAATAGACTGACAGCTTGGTTCATGGGCAGACAGTGGGTAAGTAAGTAAATCAGCAGATATCTGTTGCTGTCTGATCCTAAAAGAAAGAGAAAAAGCAAGATAGCTGGAAGGGAGAAGGAGAGGGAAGAAGGGAATTTTAGAAGAGAGAGGGCAGGTAAGGAGGACAAGGCAGCAGACAGAGGGATGTGGCAGCAGGAGCTCATGGTCAACAAGAATTGGGTTTCATGGAGTTACACAGCAAAACCAGGGGTCAGACCCAATCCAAGGGAGACAGTGATGGAAGGAGGGAAGGAGAAAGCTGTTCTTAGTAGGACAAAGTGATCTTTAAAGCTACACCTGAATGTTTTCTTTCTAATCTGGAGAGCGGCTCTTGGGGTAATTACCCAGGATCCTTCCTCTGCTCTGAGAGGACTCATTAGGAATTAGTCACAGGACTGTTGGTAATGGATCGTGACCATGTCTCCTCCGATCTGATTAGCAGCCAAGCAAGGGCTGCTGACAGAAATCCATGTCACTACCTTTCCTCTGGCTCTGAGGTTGGCTCAACAAAAGAGCAGCATCTTCATGACAGGGAACATCTCTGTCCCTCGTTGCAGCCGTATGTAAGAGTCGTGTGTTCAAAGATGTGCAATTTGGGCTCGGTGGCTGGGCCCACTGCTACCTCCAGACCTGCGTGCAGGGTTTGGGGGGGTCAGCCAGCCTGGAGGTGTAGGGAAGGACTGGACAGCACACATAGTGCGAGGCCCAACACCTGTGGTAACATGGACCTCTACAGCAATGAGTGGGAAAACGGGAATTTCTGCTTCCTGCCAAACATTGATGGGCTGAAACTGGAAAATCAGAGCGCAAAAAAGCAACAGTCAGAAAAGTAGTGCAGAATTAAAATTCCAGAGGCAGCTTCTTGGGCGGTCTGACCATCTCTGTCTATATTGCAACATGGCACAGTTTCAACAAGATAAAATCCCTGTGCTGTTTTAAACATTGCAACATAAATCAGGAGATATTGCACACTGGGTAGTTTGTTACATCAAATATGGTAATGGAATATTAAAATTCACGTCACAATTAATATTAAAGTCTTCACCAAGATGGGCAGAGCTGTAATGACAACGAAAACATTTCAGCTTTTCAGTGAAACAAAATGAAGGAAGTATGAAAAACACACTTAGACCTTTCCCTGTCAAAAGTGCTTTTTGAGTCAACATATTCTCACAAAATGCTTCAGTGAAACTGCATTTTCAACAGAGAACTCTTCTATGGAAAATGTTTCAAATAGCTCTAATTTAGAGCAGGGGAAATTTACCTCTTTTAATGCAGGAAGCCTTTTGTATGCAGTCCAAAGCCAAACATCTCTCTCTAATAGATTTTCTAGGTGAATTAAGGACATGTTCCCTTGTCAGACACTTCATATTCTGCCTGCAGTCTTCAAAGCCAAACCTATACCAAACCTGTGCTCCTCTTTATTTTTTAAAGAGGAACTTTACACTTCAGAATTCCCCCTTCTGACCAATGGTATCTTCAAAACCAAGACATTTTCCCTATCAGTAATCAACAGCAGACGTGCCTTCTTCCTGCACTGTCAGCTCCCAAGGCTGCCATGAAGGAAAGAGCCAATTCCTTGTGCACCTGGCTTGCACTGAGGTGTTCACCTCATGATATTGGTTCATGATCCCAGTCTTTAAGGCCAACTCCCTGCTTGGCTGCTGAGACAGGATTAATCAGTAGATGACAATGAGGGAATAAATAGCAACTTATTTGCATGTTTGTAGGAGTCAAAGATAATACCTAGGGAATGATACAGCACCGTGAGTTGTTTTGTTAGGGCTGGGGCTGGCAGAGGTTTTTTCTGCAAGGAAACTTTTGTCTTGAAGATCTCTGAATAACATGGAATTTCTGTTGTGCATTTGCTTGAGTGCTGAGTTTGGAGTAGGTACATGCATGATTCACTGGGTGGTTGGATTTGTGTGTTACATGTGTTCCAGGCCTAAACATGTAATTATGTGCTTCTTCTTAAGTGCTACAATTATCTACACAGATTTCAGCAGAACTCCTTGCCCCATTGAAGTTAAGTATTTATACAGGTGCTTTGCTGAGTCTGACACTCACTTAAACAAAGGGTCATTTACACTGCCGTGGGAATATGAAATTATTTCTTATAAGAGAAGGTTATCTTGGAAACATTTTTCAGAGACCACAGATTTCACAAACAAAAATCAAATACTTGCAGTGTGGGATGTGACCATGAGTTTTATTTTGGAGATTACAAGTTATTCATGTTTCTGCATGTGCTGGGACACACTGCATATGTCTTTTCCAATGGAAAGTAGTTCCCCTGCATCTTTACTGGCTTGTTTTCACACCTTTCCACTCCAGAAAAAGTCTGCAAAGCCTGTGCCATTCGTAGCTGGAACCAGACAGCATGTTGATGCTCTTAGCTGACTTAAAATTCAAACAGAAAACACAGTGAGCTGAAGAGCCTGTGGGCTTTTGGGCTTCGTATTCAAAGGTTGAGGCCAGGGCAGGTTGCTCCTCCGTGAAGCAGAAAGTGGAAAGATTTATTCACAGGACTTGGACCATGCATAAACAGGGTCAGTGCACAGCGAGGAGCCTGGCCCCATCTTCGGTGAGCGTGAGAGCTCAGGGAGTGCAGCAGCCTTCGGGCTCTCCAACCTTCTTCTGTAGGTCTCAGTTCTCCAGCAGCTCAGTGCTTTCTTTCCATTCCTCGGTGTTGGAGCCTGGCAGAAAGAACCATCCCTAATGTCAGTGTGATGGTTTGAAAAGAGATCATCCTTCTGTGGTGGCTGCTTCAGATAAATCCCTAAAAGAGTCTGAACGTCAGCCCTTCTTGCAGTCAAGAGGAGGAAAGCTACGTTTTTAATTCAGATACATCTCAGGAAAGAGCAAAGAAACCTCAAAATGCTGCTGTTGCCCTGATCCTCCCCAGACTAGCTCTATGATGTTTACAGAGATGCTGTAATCTGCCCAGCCTTGTGCATGCTCCCTCCCCTCCTAAGGCCCAGCCTGAAGCCCTGCCTCATGTCACATGCTGAGCTGTGCCCCATGCTCATCCCGCCTGGCAGCTGCCACTGCTCTGAGCCCAGCTGCAAATCGGGTCAGACAGGGCTGCAACCGGGCATGGTGAGCAGCAGGGGGAGAAGGGATGTCCCCGTGGTTCCCCATGCCCCCTGATGCTGCTGGGCCTGGGGGACCCTGCCAAGGCTGAGGTGTCTGTGTGGAACCAGAGGGCAGTGGGCTGTGTGGTGCTCAGGGGCCTGAGGTGAACAAGACCCAGCACAGAGGTGAGCCTGAACTCCTGGACGGCAGCGTAGCCCTTCCTGCCCTTCCTGCACGCTCTCACCCTCTGAATTATTGCCTTATTTTCATTCCACTCCAATGAGCTGTCAGCAACGGATACGGTAATTCAGCGCTGCAGAAACACAAACAGATGGGTAATTGACCCGCGCGCCTTCGTTGCGCTGGAGTTCAGCGCTGCTGTTCGAGCCATAAACTCCTCTCTGCCACTCTGCCGTCCCTGGGCCATTTACAAGGGATGAGCCCGCAAGCCTCCACCCTGCCTCACGCACCCTGAGTGATGCTGACAGCCCCGGCGCAGAGAAACAGCTGTGAGTCCTCAAAAGCCCCAGGGCTGTCTGCAGGGAGCCCAGAGATGGCGGCTGGAGGAGGAGAGGCTGCAAAGGCGTATGTGTTGTACACAGGGCACGCAGGGAAACTGCCATCACGTCCTCGGGTACCCGAGCAGGCATCCGCCCACACGTGTGCCTGCACAGATGGATGGATGCACAAACACTTGCTGCAGAGAAAGAGAGCTGGGGATTGATCTCTCAGCTAATGTAAACCTTCCGAGCACCACTGAAATCCCTGGCACTAAATCCATTTGCACTTTTATAGGATTTGGCAAGTAGCCCTCCTAGCAGGGAGTGAGCTGGAAAGAGTCAGGTACCCGGCTCCTGTATTTATGCCGTGGGAGCTGGGCACTTAACTCTGCAAGGCTCTTTTAGAAATCCCTCCCCGTATTATTTTCCATTCTTCTGTTTTCCTTTCTCTTCTCTTCTCTTCTTTTTTTTTTTTTTTTTTTTTTTCCTTTTTCTTTTTTTTCGGTGCATAGTTTTTGTTTCTGTGGTACCAAACCTATTTAGTCTCTCCCAGAACAGCATGATGCTCATCACTTCGGAGCTAGTGCTTGGCTGCAAAGCACAACAACCAATACATGGGGTAAGGGATGCTTTGCTCTCTGCTGCTTCATACCACAGTGGGACCCAGGACTGGGAGGAAGAGGGGAATTGATCTCAGCTCATCTACTGCTTGCACCCAAGGCGTATATTTTCTAACCATCTTCCTTACCCATGACAGCGCTGAGAGAAATCTCCCAACAGTTTTTAATTCCTCAGTATCACTTCCCCATGCTGTTAATGAAACAGGTTTTGAAAGCAGAGCAGATGCCTGAAATGACCTTTTTTTTTTTTTCCCCCCCCCCCCCGGCATTCATGCTTCATTTCCAGGTCTCCAGATCATCTTCCCCCAGTACCTACAAGAGAAGTTTGTCCAGTCTGCCTTGAGCTACATCATGTGCAATGGGGAGGGCGAGTACATCTGTAGGAACAGCCAGTGTGGCTGCCAATGCGCAGAGGAGTTCCCACAGTGCAACTGCCCCATCACCGACATCCAGATCATGGAGTACACTCTAGCCAACATGGCCAAGACCTGGACAGAAGCCTATAAAGATCTGGAGAATTCAGGTAACCAAGCAAAACACGTTTTCCAATTGATTTCTTTCAAACAAATTATACTAGTTGAGAATCATTTTCTTCTCCAGTATAGTGTTACGGTTTGGATAAAAAATAGATGATCTCGAGCCCCAAAGCATGATCTTGATAGTGAGGGATTCTTGTTTTTTCTCTATGTGTGTACATGTAAGACCACATACACTGTGCATAATAATATGTGTAAGAGATATTTTCCATGGAAGATTTTTTTTTTTTTTAAATTAAAAATCTGATTTTTCAATCCAAACCAGCTCAGAACCTCTCTTTAATAGCCCTACAGAGAAACTTCCACAATATGAATGATGCAGAAATTGCTTTTCAGATTTGCATGAATGATTTATTCTGCTTTGGTGAAAGGCAATTCACGGGGAGAGCACAGGCCAGATGACACCTCATTTGAGACAGAGAGAAGGGAAAATGACTTCTCTTTCCTACAGCACTGATGTCTGTTGGTGTGAACATTTCTCTTCCTCCTCTGCTTTCTCCCAGTGCTGTCAGTGTCAGTGCATTGATGCTGAGGAGGTTGGAACTGGACGATCTTTAAGATCCCTTCCAACCCAAGGTGTTCTTTGATTCTGTGATGCTGGCAAAACCCATAATGAAGGCTGCTACATTTCTCATGCAACATGAGACAAAATAGCCTTGTGCTTGGGAGAGCAGTCAGAGCAGCAGCCAGTGGCCCAAGGCTGATAGATGACTGCTGCAGGGCACATACTATGGGGATCCACAGTCCGGGGCAGTTCCAGAAGCAGCCTACTAGCTGAAGGGCTCAGTGGTTTTCAGGTTATTTCTGCAGATTTATGGATGGAGCGGGAACAGCAGGGTAAAGCAGAAACTGAGCTCTGCTTGCTCAGTACTGTACAAAACCCATGTTACTTGTTGCTACCTCTGGTATGGGAATTCCACACAAGCAGCTCAAGAGCCATACATTGGCCACCACTCATCAAATCCTTTTGCAGGGGTTCTAACCCAGACACATTGACGGTTTGCCCTATGGAGAGCAAAGAATTACAGTGCCCCAGTGACTGTTTTACTATTGCACTGGGCACTTGTTGCAATTGATCTAAGCAAAGACTGCAGTAGATAATTATATTCAGTCTCCCATGCCTTGAGATTTCAACATGAAAGGGTGTTTTTCATTTGCCATGTTAAAGTGACACATTGCAGTGCAATTCTCTGCTGCACTGTGGCCATATTCCACCCAGTACTGGAGGCTTTTCAGGACTAGATGGAGTGATTATCTCTATGTTTAAAGCTGCTGCATCTCGTTCATCATTTTGTTGCATCATGCATGAACTCATTCTTTGAGATGAAAGTTGCTGTCACAAAAGACTACAGTATTAGTGTTTGGCTTCTTTGTTTTAATAAAAATTCCCAATAACTGGAGGATTTTCTTTATAATGAACAGCAGAAGAAAAATCTCTAATGACATCTGAAGGCTTTCTCAATAAAGTGGGGTGAAATGCACATGAAAGCAAATAACATTTGTGCAGGAAGATGCTGATAGCCTAAAAGATCTGTATTCTGTTTCTGATCTGTGTTGGATTCCTACATCAATTCAAAAAAAAAAAACCAACCAAAAAATAGAAAATAAAAGCAAAAATCATGCAGGGGGAAATAAATGGATGGTGTGATATGGGAGAGCAGCTCCTCCAGAGGTGGGACTGCAGACCTGCACTGCCTGCAGTGATGAGTCATGGCCAGCGGTGCAGTGACTCAGCAGAAAGGTGGGGCATTCTGGGAGATGTAGTCCCAGCCCTACCGTCAGCAATATCCTCTGCTGCAAGAAATACAGCAGCAAGAAAAGGAAAATAACCTGATCGGTGAATTGGGATCTTCTGGGTTAAGAATGAACTATTCTTATACAGAAAAGTACAAGGCTTAGCACAAGCTTGGCTGGGGAGCCCCTGGAGATGGCTAGAATGTAAATAAATAATGAAGAATTACTTTCTGGATGGTCTTTTCTTTTTCTTTGTTTTTTCCCCCTTTTTACAAAACAACACCGTTCAGCTGTTAGTTTGCCAGATTTCTGTGCTCATTTGTTTTTCCCCCAACGTTGCACTGCAGTATCAAAATGTGCACACAGCACCGAAATTTCTCCCTTACCCGTCTCTATGAAAAATGTAGCACATTCATCATCGGAGGGAAAAAAGCTTGGTCTTCTGCACAAACAGGCTTTTGAGGAAATTGATTTATAAGGGGTGGGAAGCAAATGCAAGGCTTTTACTGCTGAAAGGTATGAGAAGTAATCAGCATGGTCAACAGAAGCAATTATACATGATGATAGTTTCAGAGGACCACTGCACGGGAGAGAATCATTTTTGGGGAGGAGAAGGGCACTGAAAGCAGCATTACTGATGGAGTGAAAAGCTGAGGGATTAAAAAAGCATCTCCCAGTTATCTTTTGGGGAAGAAGACAAGCAGATATCCCGTGGATCATGATAGCACAATGGTGATAATTATTTTTATTAGGTGCTCAGTTTCACTGTGTGACAAGTAAGACATGATCATCCATTTACCATCTATGTAGTGATCCCACCAACTAATGCAGAGATATTCTTTGTTAAGCAGTTAAGAATGAATTGCAGATTGTTAAATAATAGGAAAACTGTTATGCAAATATATATAGTCTTATGAATTCACATATACGAGCTTTGTACAATAGGCTCTAAATTATCTGCTTTGATAATTCTATGTAACACTATGGATTATTTCTTCTTGTTAGATATCTGCCTTTTCAAGCTTTCTTTTTTTGCTTTTTTTTTTTTCTTCTCTTTTCCTTCTGAAAGTGAGATGAAGATAAAATTTTTTAAATAATGAGGAAAGGAAGAAAGATAGCATTGATAACATTACTGGAAAGGAGGGCTGTGTCTTTTCACTGAATGCATTGTGGGTTGGGGTGGGTGTTTGATCCAACTTGTGGCTAGAAGCAGTGACCATCACCAGCGGTAATCAGGTCAGCTGTGGTTTTGTCCACTGGTCTAAAATAGGAGATTCTTCGTCATTTCTGGGCAGCCCATTCCAGCACTGCATTACCTCTAAGTGAAGTTTTCCAACAAGTCGCTTGAACTTCTCAAGCTGCAGATTGTGTCCTTGTTATGTCATCTACCTTTAATAAGAAGACTTTCTCTCCTTCATGTTTGTAACTGTCTTCTGAGAAGTGTCATTAGATTGCCCCTTGGCTTCTGCTTCACCAGATTAAAGAAGTGCAGATCCCTGCACCTGACCTGGCAGGACCTGTGCTGAGGCCCCTGACCACCTCTGTAGCTCTCAGCTGTGTCCTCCCCAGTTTCTCAACACCCATTTTTAATTGGATGTCCCTAAAACTGGACGTGCAGCCTCAGCAGTTCCAAGAAATAGGGAATCTTTACTTCCCCTTATCTACTGGATTTAGCCCCGTATGCAGTTTGCTACAAGGGCAGAGGGAACATGTTGTTGACCCACCTTCAGCACGGTGCTCACCACAAAGCTGGGACCATTCCAGCTGCTGTTGGCTGTTTTCAAGCTTGTGCTGATGTTGGGGCTGTTCTGCCCTGGCGCAGAGCTTTCTGCTTTTCTTTATTGCACTTTACGAGGTTTGTGTTGGCCCACTCCTCAAGTTTCTCAAGGTCCCAGTGTGCCAAACAGTTTTCTAGTATCAAAAAATGGGCTATTTTCTACTGAGGATGTTGGAACCATCTGTCTCATCCACATGAGGATGTCCCAGCCTGGCAATCAGAGTCTAAGCAAACTATCCTACTTGGTTTGGAAAAAAAGGATCATAAACAGGAATGGTCATAAAAACAAAAAGGATCAGATTTTCTGTTCTGTGATGGGAGAAAAAAAAAACAAAACAACACCCAGATCTAACATAAAGTTTTTTTTATTATTATTATTATCAAGCAAAATCAAACAGAAATAAAACGATCACAAAATAACATTTAAGAGCATATTTTTAGATTGGTTAGATTTTTTCCTTTGGCTAAAACTGATGCATTTTTTCTGACTTTAGCCCTGCAAAATATTTTGTTTTGTTCACATTGTTGCATAGAGTGACTCATTTAACTTGAAATGAAGAAAAAGAAGTGTCTTTAAAAAAAAAAAAAGAGAGAGAGAGCAGGACATTTTAGAACAATTCAAACCATTCCATTGGGGATTTTCTGAAGCTTTCTTCCCCCTTTTTTCCTAATGATACAGCCAAAGTGATTTGACTTCCAGCAACAAATGGCATTTTAGGAGCATCTGAAAAACAACTGAAATGAGCACTCTAGCTGAGGGTGATTACAGCTCCCTGCTTTTTTTCACAGGCCCCAGACTATACCCCCATGCTGCAGGGAACGTGGTCTTGTCTTTCTCCGCCTTGTGCACATTAACTGTATTATTTTGTGGATTTCACTTCCCATACCATAGCAGCAATGGAAGTGGTGGGTTTCCTGGGGCACAATAGCATCCCAGTGGGTTAAGAGCCATCAGCTCCCCTTAGCAGAGCACTTGGCACCCCATACATCATTGCTGCTTCTCCATCCTGCCATCCTGCACATGAAACTCCTTGCAACTTCATGATAGTCCTCTAGTTCTATTTCTCAACTTCCCTGTGCGTTCCAGATGAGTTCAAATCCTTCATGAAAAGGCTACCTAGCAACCACTTCCTGACCATTGCAAGCATCCACCAGCACTGGGGGAACGACTGGGACCTGCAGAACCGCTACAAACTGCTGCAGAGCTCCTTGGAAGCCCAGCGCCAGAAGATCCAGCGCACTGCCCGCAAACTCTTCGGCCTCAGTGTCCGATGTCGGCACAACCCCAACCACCAGCTGCCTAGAGAAAGGTAACCTTCAGCCTTCGTGGGGATGGGAGCGGTGGGGTAGGGCTGGGCTCGGGGACCTGCAGGCAAAGTGAATTGATTGCGGGTGTGCTGGTACAAAGGTTTGGTGGAAAACTTTGAAACGGGTGCTGACCAAAAGCCCTGTGATGTCGTTACACGTGCAGAGGGCAGATTTTCCATTACGCCAACAACAACTATTGATGTCCAATAGTCACCTCCCTCTGGCTCTTCTCAGCACTGCCCTATGGCTAAGCTTGTTTGCTTCTCAACACTTCTGCAGAATTGCATCTGTAGATTTTTATTAAATATTGCTTGCTGTTTATTTCCACATTTTCTGGAATGAAGTAACACTGAAAATCTTGGGGAAAAAAAAAAAGAATCCAAGTGCCCTTTTCTTCCACGCATCTCTGGAAGTAGTCAGGCCAGGTTAACATTTGTAGAACTGGGTTTTAGCTCCTTTATTGCATATATATTCAAACTCAAGAGAAAATGAGCTGATTTTTGTGTCCTATTATCATCCTGCCCACTGGCTGCTATGCATGCTAAGTTTTCGTTCCACTGTGGTGCAGCTCAGGAAACTCTTCCAGGGTTTCAAGTCTCTTTTAATTATCCCAAATTTTGATGTCACTGGACAAAGACTAGATGGTGTTACCCAGGATGAGGAGAAATACCTATTAAGTGTTTATGAAAAGAAGACTTTGGAGAACTTCCTGGAGTTGGCCCATTCCTGTCAATTGGCCCCATTGCTACAAACCAGCCGATGGGTGGAGGAGTCACAAGCAAGTCCAGGCTTTATTTTGAGTTGTGCCACAACAGCAGAGAGCAGAGATCCACGCTGCTCCAAGCATTTAGCTAAATATGTCTTTAGCATTTCTCTTCTATTTTAAAAAGTCAGCCAGGCAGAAAGGGAGCCTCCAACTTGTATTATAGAATCTGGGGAAAGGAGGACAAAATGGATGATGGCAGCTGGGTTTTTTTAACTGACTGATGTGCTTGATTTGTTTAAGTCAACACCACCAGGCATATTATCATTTCTTTTCTTATTTGTCATTCTGCATTTGTAGCTAGGCAGGGGAGGGGCTCGGTAGACAGCTCTGTGGTGGAAGAGGTATGCATGTCATTGCTCTTTTCACACAGCTTGGAAATACTCTGATTTCCTAATTGTTACCGTGCAGAACAACAGACGCTTATTGAGCATGCCCGTGGCTTTGAAAGGATGGAAAGGTTCTATTAAGAGCAAGCCTCTCTCCTTCTTTTATACACATTATATATTCAAAAGCAACATAAAAAAAGAAATAGGACTGCTGTCCACTGCCCTCAGGGAAAGGAAGAGGTGGTGTTTCCAACAGAAAGGAAGATTAGGGATTTTTGCAATTAGGATAACTTTTCCATAACCTTTTGTAACAGCTAAAAAAAGAAATATAAATATCTATATTTGCTTACATTTTACTTAAAGCACCTCTTTGATGCCAAGTTTGTTGGTCTAAAAAAGAAACCACTCCCCAGTTGTTAAAGCTTCAATATTGAATGGGCACCTACAGCTGTATTTTATTTTAAAATTCTGGATGTAAAACATAAATAACACCAAAGGAGGGGGTTGATATGTGTTCTGGGCTGCAGCCATATCGTCATTAGTTAAAATACTCCTCCCAGCTGCTGAGAATGAAAACAGCGATGTCTGTTTCACTGCTGTGTACAGAAAGCCCAAAGGTATCTGCACAGCAGCTAGTGCTGCTGGGAACAGTGAAAGCTGAGCTTGTAAAGGAGAACTTCTTAAATTCTTACCTTTGTTTTTGCAATTGAGAAAATAAAAAAAAAAAAAAAAGAAGAAGAAGGAAAAAGAAAGAAGAATCTGTTCTGCTGGATGGTGGTTTGGTTTTGTTGTTCTTGTGCAATAGGTTTTAAATGGTGAAACACGACCACCTGGCTCCTAGTCCCCAGCATTGCCAGGCTGCATGACTCCCGTGCGCAACTGCAAGGAACCATTGCAGCTTAGTGCTTGCAGTTCTGCCTGGATGTCATTATTTTCATTTAAGTTTGGAGCATCAGATATTAAAGTTGAATGTAAAATTGCTTCCAGTTACCTTTGTAGACTGTTTTCTTTTTTATTAATTTCAAATACTCCAGTACTTCATATTTAAATTAGCAGAGGTAGCAAACACTAAGCAAAATAACTCTTGCAATCTTATTAAGGGAGAGAAAGAGAAATTGATGACGGCTTAATGAAAGGGAAAATAATAAAAATAAAAGTCAATGGCAACTCTGCTGCTGACTCTCAGCTCTCAAACAGTGGCTCTTTTCAGCTGCCTTCTGTCTTGTCTTGGTTACATTCACATGAGCTGAGCCATCAAGGGCAGTATTTCAAGGAGTTGCCTCCTGTCAGCCCAAGGGCTCTGACTGATTCTGTGTATATGCTTACCCTGACCAAGCTGGAGGATAAAATGGGGTAATTTTACCGCTTTTCCTCTCTCTCTCTCTCTCATGCTTCCCATTGTCATGCTTGTAGTCCGTGCCCAGCTCTGCCCTGGATTCTGCATTTTCATTTAATTACATCCTTTATTGCTGCCATCAGCAGATGGTGGGTAGTTCTTTTCTTCGCTTGTGTCCTACTTGTGTCTTTGCTGAGCGCTAAGATGTGCACACAGAACAATTCCTGCAGATCTCCTTCCATCTTTCCTCCACTAAGTTGATCTGAGGAACAGGAAAATTACTAGTTTCAATTGCAAAATATCAGCCAAAACTCCTTTGTTGTTTTGCTCTACCAACAGTTGGTAAAAGATAAGGAAGGAAGGAGAGCTCTTTTTTTTTCTCTCTTTTTTTCCTTTTTATTCTTCCCTAGGACAGAACACACCAGCTGGATAGGATGTGGTCATCTTACTCCAATTTTTGTAGCATCCCTTCTGCACAGCTCACATCTCAAGAACTCTGTCATTATCAACATATGAAATCTGTACCATAAAGCTTCAAACTTGCAGTGCTCCAAGCAGAACCATCCTAGAAGCCAGGCAATGTCATGGGCCCTTTTTCTAGGGACCAGGCTTTTCCACTGGCAGGAGAGCTCCTGCTAGCTCTGAGCATAGGTAGGCAACCCTGACAGCCCTGTACCACAGGAGGAATGTGAAAATTGCCCCTTCCCGCACTCAAGGTTTCTGAGTTTTTGTGATGATTCACTTCATTTTTTTCCCCTTCACTGTGTTTTTCTCAGTTTTCTTTGTGCTTCTTTTCTTTCCTGCCGTTTCTCTGTCTTTCAGTTATTGCTCATTTCAGCATCCCTAAGCCTTCTGCATTTCTTACCTATTTTTCCCGTTACCTGCACATTTTCCTCTCCTTTTCCCTTTCTAGTTCTGCTCCTCGATTATTTCTTTCCTTCCAGTGCTGTCCTCTGTTTTACACTCTTATCCCTCCTCTCACTCCCTCCCCCTAATCATCTTGCTGTTCTTTGCTGCTGTATCATTTAATGCCTTCTTTGATACAGCCTACAGCTTAATGATTATTCGGAGGTCAGGCGATGCAGGTGCCATGAATTTCACTAATCCAGCTCTGAGAGCCTCTGTCCATAATCACTCCTCCTGTTCTACAGGGACTGAATCCTAATTTGTCATTAGCCAGTCCTCTCACTGCAGTGCTACCAAGAACTTTTTGCCCAGAAGAGACAATGAAGTATTCATTAGCTGAGGGGAAGGCGGGGGGGAGGAGGGAGCTGGACGAGGCTGAACGAGGCGTTCTGCTGGAGGCTGCAGAGAAAGGAGTTGCTGTGCTGAGATTTCCCAGTGAGGGGGGAGAAGGGGCAGCGAGGCAGCTTTGCAGGGCGGTCATATGAAAAGCAAATGTGGGTTATGGTGTCATTCATTAGGAGCCAATGCAGGGCTGTGGGATGCAGAGATGAGGGTGCTCATGGAGCAGTGATGGGAGTGGTGGGACCTGGGAATGGGTAAGCGTGGCTGGATGAGAGGCTGTAAGAGGACATGAATTAGCAGCAGATTTTTTTAAAGGAGAATCCATTCAAGCAGCTTGGTCTCTGTGCACCCTGACTTGCATACTCTTCTGCTGGGGTTTGCACTCTGCACCACGAGAAGAGGTTACTATTGGCTTTGTGTCATCCCATTATAGAATCTGTTTTTGGGGAGTGGAGGGAATTGCCTGTGATATGGAGATGGGCGCCTGCCTCCTGCCAGTCTAGGAGTTATGCTGCAATACCTGATAACACTTCAGCCTCTGGCACTGCTTTATCAGCTCTGTTCCCATGGTTGAACTTTCTCAGCACTATGCTGATGGGAGCATTGTCAGAAGGCTGAGCCAGTCTCAGCTCTTAGAGCAGCATGAAGACAGAGCCCTTAGATGATCAGTGCTAACTTATGGCTATTTCTTAGAGGGCTTTTGTTCTCTGTGGGAGGAATAAACACCAGATGTAAGATTTAGCCTAGAAGTAACCTGGAATAGTTCCCAAATGTTGTAGTAGGATATCAATGCCCTGAAAGCTCTGCTCCAGTTATATCCCTAAAAGCACTATGACCATAGAAAGATGCCAACACTAAAGATTCTGTGAGGCTCTATGATGCTAATTCTCTCTTCTTCCTACCTGCAGGACAATACAGGAATGGCTTACCCGGGTCCAGTCCCTACTCTACTGCAATGAGAATGGGTTTTGGGGCACTTTTTTAGAAAGCCAGCGGAGCTGTGTTTGCCACGGTGGCACCAGCTTGTGTCAGCGTCCCATCCCTTGCATCATTGGGGGCAACAACAGCTGTGCCATGTGCAGCCTTGCCAATATCTCTCTCTGTGGCTCGTGCAACAAGGGCTATAAGCTTTATCGGGGCCGTTGTGAGCCTCAGAACGTAGACTCAGAGCGGAGTGAGCAATTCATCAGCTTCGAGACGGACTTGGACTTCCAGGACCTAGAGCTGAAGTACCTGCTGCAGAAAATGGACTCTCGCTTGTACGTGCATACCACCTTCATCAGCAACGAGATCCGCCTGGACACCTTCTTTGACCCCAGGTGGCGCAAACGCATGTCCCTCACCTTGAAGAGCAACAAGAACAGGATGGACTTCATCCACATGGTGATTGGGATCTCCATGCGCATCTGCCAGATGCGCAACAGCAGCCTGGACCCTATGTTCTTTGTCTATGTCAATCCGTTCAGTGGGAGTCACTCCGAGGGCTGGAACATGCCCTTTGGGGAGTACGGCTACCCACGCTGGGAGAAAATCCGCCTCCAAAACAGCCAGTGCTACAACTGGACCCTGCTACTGGGCAACCGGTGGAAAACCTTTTTCGAGACTGTCCACATCTACCTACGCAGCCGGACACGGCTGCCCTCCCTGCTGCGAAACGAGACGGGCCAAGGGCCCGTGGACCTTTCTGACCCCAGCAAGCGCCAGTTCTACATCAAGATCTCGGACGTGCAGGTGTACGGCTACAGCCTGCGCTTCAACGCTGACCTTCTGCGCAGCGCCGTGCAGCAGGTCAACCAGTCGTACACGCAAGGTGGGCAGTTCTATTCTTCCTCCTCCGTCATGCTCTTGCTGCTGGATATTCGGGACCGAATCAATAGACTGGCACCTCCTGTGGCCCCGGGGAAGCCCCAGCTGGATCTGTTCTCTTGTATGCTCAAGCACCGCCTGAAGCTCACCAACAGTGAAATCATCCGTGTGAACCACGCTCTAGACCTGTACAACACCGAGATCCTCAAACAGTCGGACCAGATGACAGCCAAACTCTGCTAACCCGGACTTTTCAGTGGGACACGTTGGTGACTGATCCTTTTGCTGTAAAAAAATAAAAGAGGAAAAAAAAAAAAAAAAAAGAGGGGAAAAAAAAAAAAAAACAAGTAAAAAAAAGAAAGAAAGAAAAGGGGGAAAAAGCAAAGAAGGGGGAAAAACAAAATTTGTAAAATGTAATTAATATACAAAAGAGAAAAAGAAAAGAGGAAATTCTTCATTTGTTGAAAACTAAACCCGTTCTAGCAGCTGTATAAAACTGTCAGGCATGTTTGTTATTTCTATAATCCGTCATAAAAGAGTAACACCTTACTCTCTCTTGACCTTGGAGGTGTTGCTTGCTAGTCCTCAGGGGCAGCAGGGTAAATAAATAAAGGGAGGAGCAGAGAGAGGGGCAAATTTCTGTAATGAACTGTAAAGATTTCTGCTATGCAGGTGCCAAGACAAAGAGACAAAAAAAATTCAAAGCAAACAAACAAAAAAGAGTTATATGTAAATGTAAGAGAACTGCCATTATTCCTAGTGGGAGTAAATGGTTAAAGATAAAAGATATTTCTCCTGTTGAGATTTATGCCAGCTTTATGTTGAGTTATTCACCCAGCCCATGCTGAGCTTTGCTGAAGGACAGAAGGTGATGGCAGTCCTTTGAGAGTAAAGCAAGGGCCTCATTGGGGAGAAGACACAGCAGGTGGAAGGGTGGATGCAGATCTGAGGTGGCATCACTTTGGCATTTTCACTTTGGAAGACTTCTCACCAGAGGTAGTGTCAGCTCTTGCTGAAGAGAAGGATGGGTCAGGTCTCCTTTCGTTTCACTCCATGCCTGCCAGCAGGCTGTTGCCTTCAGTGAGGCCAGAGCTCAACCTCTGTAAAACTTCCTGAGTCACTGCTCTTTAAGGTGTCTGAATACCATAAAATTGAGAAAGGCAAAACTATATTTCACACTGGAAAACCTGGAGTTAATGGCAAATCTGAGTTTGGTTTTTAGCCTATGTTCTGGTATGTCTGATAACACTGGGAAACCGCCATCACCGCAGAAAAACCCAAAGCATAGGTAAAGAAAGCGTATTTCCAAGGAAATCTGGGGATGCTGAGGGGTACATGGGTGATTTTAGTTCTTTGGGGAAGGAAAAATCCCTTATATTTTCTTATGATTCTGTAGCTATGAAGAATATCCTTCATTCACATTCTTTGTCCACCAAACAAACAAACAAACAAACATACGAAACCAAACAGAAAACAGATGAGAAAAATTTTATTACAGTATCTCCAGAACTCACGAAAATCTGCTCTCAGTTTACAAAGATAAAGACAGATTTAAAAGGGTTGAGTTATCAGACAGACAAAAAACCTGAAATAGCCAAAAGCTGTGTAAAGTTTTGCAGTGTGTGTGCATGTGTGTTTGGATATATTTTTTTTTAAATACAGGGTAGAGTGAATGGATGTAGGATCAGCTGAGCTGGTGATAAAACCTGAACACAATGGGAGGAGAGTAGTGGGTTATTTCTCTTAATTTCACTATTCTTAGTTAAAATTCTTTGTCAAAACTGCTAGTGACAGTTCTGCCCTTTCAGAAGGAATAAACAAAACTCTCATCCTTCAGACTTGTAGAGCTGGAGGAGCATCCTGTGGAAAAGCAGGGCTGAGCAGGAGGCCTTGGCCCAACACCCAAGATTCAGATCTGGCTCACGACTTCACATGGTGGTTCAGCCACGTTCCAAATTGTGCAGGTTTTGATCTTATTTGTGGATTCTTAGAATAACATCAGTTCTTCTGGAAAGAGCTAAATGCATTGTGGTGTTACTCATACGACTCCAGGGACTTAGGCAATTAAGTCTGGCTTCAGGTTTTGTTCAATTTGAGAGATTTTGGTTGATGCAAATCAAAGCTGAGAAGGAGTTGGATACCTTAAGGAAAATAAACATTCACTGAACTCTCCTGCGGAACTAATGATTGAGGGCATACAAGAAACTGTCTAGTTAGTGAGAAAACAAAAAACAGAATCCTAGTCATAAACGAACACATCAGCCCTTGTGTGTCCACCAAATGGGGGATCTGCATGAGCCTGAGGAAGATCTGAGTGAATTCAACAAACACATTTCTAGGGACATGCATCCATTTCAGCTGGTAGTAACCTGTGGCTTTGTGTTTTCCCCAACACATATTGAGATCTCTTTCTGTCTTTACTGATCAGCCCCTGCAAGAGGTTGCAAGGTTGCCTTTTTCTTAATTTGTTCAATTGTTTTTTGATTATTATTATTATTATTTTTTTTAATGGTCCTTGTTTGCATAGCAGAGTTTCATGTTTATAGAACCCCACCACTCAAACGTTTCTTTATAGCTGTGACATTTCCATGTCAGTTTTCCAATGAGGGAAAATTCATTGGCAATGGCATGCATGGAAGCTAGTTTTAAGCAAATAGTGAAGAGTATTCATGGGAAATGAATGTCAAATTAGTAATTATGAGTGAAAATAATGTTCCTGGCAGTTTCATCCATCCAAGCAGGGAATACAAATATACTCTTTAATTTACATGTATGACCTGAGGAGCTGACACTGAAAAAGAACTATAGTTATTACTCTAAAAATACTGACTACTGCTTATGAGCAACCTATAGCCTGAGATGCAGTCTGCATTCAATGATGGGATCTGTTCGTGGCTGGGAATAGTGAATGTGCTTATATAAAGTGAAATTAATTTGATAAATTGCTTTCCTATGAGATAAGTATCCAGCTCTAGTGACTAGCAGCCAGAGAAGTTGCAATCAAATCTCAGATCTCGTAGGTAGCTAACAACACATGAGCTAAATCTTGCCTGGTGTTTGTGGGACTGTTAGAGATCAAATTGATTGCTCTCATGTATTTCTAATGATGCCTGGGCACGATCAACCCCGATCATACTGTGCTTTGACAAGGAGGGCAACACCAGGAACTTTAAACAAGACATTGGGAGCCAACAGAACTTTAAGTCACTGCTGTCCAGACATGACCAAAGCCACGGTAGGCAGCAGAGGGGTTGGAGATGGGTCACCTGACTGACATAGACAAGCATTTCCACCGTGGCTGGGATAATGAAGCTGGAGTGTTGAAAATCAGACTAGGAACATGAAGGAAATTTAGCACAGATAGACCGTCAGCATAGGAAGTTCCTCATGAGTTCCTGATCTGGTGACATGCCATCAAAGCATAATGGCACATCACAACATTGATGTAGAGCATCTGTGCAGTAAAGCTGTTGCAGCATGGCTGGATGACATTTGGAGGTGGAATGAAGATGAGATGTCATGGATCAATTCTCTTGTCCTTCAGGGTAGAGGAAAATGTAGCTATTGTGCAATGAGACAATGTTCTGAGCTCAAAATGTGTGTCAGAGATAAAAAGGAAAAGCAAAACCAAATAATGTGATCAACTGTGCCTTGGACCACACTGTCCTCTGCTTTTGATGACAGAAACAGATGTCTGGGTCCAGGTTACACAGTGAGAAAATTTTCATGCCCTACCTTTCAAATGTGAAATGTTCATAGCACCTCAGAGCACACAGTCTGCTTGCAGTGCTCAGTCCCATCAAACCTTACCTGGTAAGAAGGACCTGTGACTACCAGGTGCAGAACCAGATTACACAAATTTGTTTTTGGGTATTTGATCTGCAAGCAATGCAGTCATCTCCTATACTTCTGGCTGGGATAAGAGACACCAGAGAGGGCACACCAGGGCTGCAGTGATATTAATGGTCTTTTGAGGTAGTCATGTCCAAGTCCTCCACCCAGCCAGAAAAAGATTTTACAAGGCAATGTAAGATTGGAGGGTAATTAATAGAGGAGGATTGCAGTGAGAGAGTATTTTCACCTGTTACATTAGGATCACTAAGCAGCATGGCTGGTAAATGTTGGTACAGTGTTAGAAAGGGATCCTCAGACTTTTAGATGTGGGTAATCATCATCTGACTGGTGATGAGAATGGAGCTTAACTCCCTTCTCCCATATAAGCGGAAGATAAGGAGTAATCCCTGAGATGGTCCATCCCAGATAGTACTGGGGTGGTCCTACTGACTCGTGGCAGATGCTTGTCACCTGCTGCAGTTAGGGACTCTGTGGAAGCTGGAGCTTCCAAAAAAAAAAAAAACAAAAAAACCAACAACAAACAAAAACACAGAGAAAGACAGAAAGAAAAGCCAGACAGCGGATATCCTAAAGGCTAAGAATGGCAAAGACCAGCAGGTAGAGCAGACTCCACCTACTTTTAGCCCCGAGATCCAGAAGACTTACGGGATCAGTTGCTTCAAGTCACATGAGAGAATGGACGAGGAGCTGATTAAGAAAAGTGCTTTTTAAAAGTTATTCAAATTTAGAGTTCTCAGCCAATGTGGCAGAAAGCAAAGGACGTCAGCAAATCTTATTAATATGCTGATGCTACGGCTTCAGAAGTGTACAGAATGCCCATTTGGATCAGGGCGAAGAGCACAGCATGGAGTTGCTATGGAGACGTGGGGAGGCCATTAATTAGCTCTCACATGAAATCATCAGGAAGAGTCTGGACCACAGCAGCTTTGCCGTCCTCAGAAGCTAAGGGCATGGCCCTACTGACCCCCAGGCTCCCCTCTGTAGCTCCAACAGCCATGTCCTGGAGCAAGCATGTCCTGCAAGCATCTGAGATAGGTGCACAAGAACTAAGGTGGAGGTGATGATAGGGATAAACAAAGGAGGGATGTTGTTCCCACTTTTATTTTTCTCTTCTCAGAAAGCCTGTTTGCTGTTGCAGACAAGAACATGTGCTGCTTTTGGGGACAATGGTACTCATGACTGTGACCTCAAAAAAGGCAGGGCTGGCCACGAGGCTCTGACAAGCTCAGTTAGAGGTGTCAGTGTCTGCCTGGGTGAGCTGCACCCAAGAATGCCAATGCTTTTCAGTGCTATCCTGCTCCTCTGAGCAATTTCTGGCCGTGCTAAGCCAGCATTTCCCTTCCCCTAAAGGAAACATAGGCAAAGAAGGGAGGTTTTTGGCCACATGCCCAGCCTCCCCGCAGAGCCAGATCCACCTCCAGCCCGGGCTGTGCATGCAAGTTCCCGTGACAGCTGTGACGGACTTCAGCTGCCGCGCACAGGATGTTCTTTTTAGCCCACTTGCTAAAACACCACTCGGGAGGCTGTTTGGCAGATGGCATCTCCTGCACCAGAGCACACTGCAAGATCCCCAGTCCGACTGCTCAGCTCTCAGTGCTGAGCGGCAACCCAGACTGTGCTCTCCTGTCTCCAGCTAAAGCATTTTCCTTGATGAACCTTGCTGAAGGGAAAGCATCACAAGGCTCAGGTGCTGCAGGTTCTTGTCTGACAGCAGAGACACAGGAGGTGATAGCAGTTAGGTGTCTGGGGAGAGGCAGGAGGGAGATAAGACAGGGCATAAGGAGGTCACAAACAAGACATTTCCACATTCCTTCCAGCCTGAATGGTTTGAAATGGAGCTGCTGGACCCAGGCAAATCATGGTCCTTGTTCAAGATCCTTTCTCAAAACCACACATCAACTAAGTCCCTCCCATCTTCTCTGCACTTTCTTCCAGTAATCTTTCTTTTTTTCTAAGCATAAACTAACTTCTCTGAGTGTCATCAGAATTGTCAGCAGAATTATTAATTTTCTATAAATCAAATAAACCTGAAAAACAGCGAGGACTGAAAGCTCTATAAGAAAACTTGTTAGAAATTTCATCTCCCCATCTTGAATTTCCAACTTGTGACTTTTCCTGGCATGAGATGGGTGCTTGATACAAGTCCACTCTTCAAGCCAAGATGACTTTCCTTTTTTGTAACAAGAAAAAAACAACTCAGTGCAATCTGCGCTCTCAGGATGCACAAAACAAACCTCACGTTCAAAACTGCCAATAGCAATCCTGACCACCAGGAACAACTCCGTGCCATTAGATGCATCTCCACGAGGCTCACGGATCCAGCCACACCACTCTGTGCCCTCACTGTTAGTGGTGTGCGGCAGAGCAGTGCAACTACTGGGTGGTTCCCATTGCCCTCCAGTGCTTGCTTTCCTCACAACACAGGCAGGAAAGAAATCTGACCTCGTGGAGAGACCTAGAATAAACAGGCCATGGGTCCCTCCCCTAGAGAACTCCGAAAGGTACTATTACTAGAAAAAAATTATCACTGCAGCAGAGCCTGCGGAGGAGAAGGATCTGGTTAGATGACCCTGAGGAGAAACAGTAGGGCAAAAGAAATTGGATTACTGACCTCACTGCGCAAGGAGGACTGTCGTACTCCCCAAACCAATCCTGTCACTGACCCTTCCCTCTTAACACTTTTGGCTCAATAATGAACAACGCCAGTCCATTATCTCCATATGTAAAACACACCATGTAAGTACAGCTCAAAATAGTATTTTAATGCCACGGAAAAACGCAAACAAATTTAGCTGAACAAAGAAACAAAATGAAAAAGGAAAATCACCAAGACACCTTATGTTGCTAGTGATACATTGCTGTGAGCTGTGTTGGGAGTTGCCGGCACCACAGCCTGCAGTAGAAAATGGCCAACTGAATTATTTTGGCTGAAATTCTAAAAGTAGCCTTAAAAAAGAGAGAATTTTAAATTCAGTATTTCTGATGGAAATAGGAGCTGAAAGTAAATGTTACTTTTCAGTTATCTGAGCCACACCTGCTTTTGAATACCTGTCATTCATCTCATCTAGAACATAGACTTGTCTAAACGGGAAAAAGGAGTTCAGCTTTGATGGCTTTGCAGAGTGCTCAGTCTCTTAGGACAGGGTGTGCCAAGGGGACCTGAAGTCATGAGAGCTCAAAGATGCTGTCAGGAGCAGAGCAAAGAGCTGCTGCTAAATTCAAGGAAGTCAAGAGACCTGATATCATGAAGCCAGAAACACAAAAAAGCATGTGTATATTCATGTGTATAGGAATATTTCATCATTTTTTTAGTCTCAGCCATCAGACCATTATATCAACAGGAGAGACATCAGGACAGGAGGTGCTATTCTAGATATGCTTTTATTTTCCCTGACAGCTTTGCTGCCCCCACTCTCACAGGCACTAGTAGTGACCTCAACAAAGATACACAACAATGTGCTACCATGGCATGGATTTAGTGTTAATCTTAAAACACCCCAAACACTCAGGTCAAGCCTGAAAGCACTGCCTTTGCCTGATTTTGGTGCAAAGAGAAGCCAGCAACAGAAATATTCTAGAGGCAAAACAATCCTTATTTCAGCCTGTTTTCTGGGACAGGCTTCTTGACAACATGCAGCTTGTCTGAGTTGGGTTGTGGTGTAATTTAGGGCTGAATCTTGTTCTGCAATGTGATGACAGGATCAGATTATACAAATGTCATGCAGCTAACAACTGAGATCTGGTTTTCATGCTTCCTAAGACACTCAGACTCAGGGTTCTGTTAAGTTTCATTCCAGAGTGAGAAAACAAAACCTGGATATTGTCTGGGTTGGGATTAGGCACTAATTCTGATCTTGCTGTGCTTTCACAAACTACAGAAAGAAGGGAGTTCGCTCCTGACTTACTCCTGGATATTTGGCAACCATCTCCATACTTTCAGTCTCTCTTGATATGAAAATCTAATCATGTTCGCTGCTCAAAATCAACTCTGGTGAAGACTAATGCAAAAGGCTCAGCCTAAGCAAGCAGCTTGCTCAGGAAATGTAGATAAGAAGCCCTTGCGGTTTGCTTTGAAAGTCAATAGACTTGGGTTCAGAAGGATTAGTGAGGGGCTCAGTCCTGCGTAGTGCTGAGCACTGAGGGTTGCAATACTGAGCATGTGTGTATGTGAAAGCCAAAAGGACCATTCAAAACCGTGAGTTAAGGTCATGACAACATATTTTTCTGGCTCAGATCCCTAGTTGTCAATAACTGGTAGTGGGTGTTGAGTTCTATGGGAGTCCCACTTCTCAGGGACATAAAGGCCTGGGAGTGCTGAGATCCCAAAGCAACTTGCTAGCCTGAATTACTGAATTAATTTCAGTGCCTGGGTTGGGTTCAGTCATCCCAAGCAGTGGGCATTAGACAGATATGAACTCTTACACCACACCCAGAACAGCCAGTGAAAAGCACAGCAAGTATCCAAATAGACACAAATTGCATTACTTCTTAATGAGAATTAATATCTCAGATGTGGCACTGGGGGACCTCAGTCATGCACCAAGACACCAGAGCGGATGGCATTTTAGAGACATAGCAGAAAGGAGACCTCATTTCAAGAAGCATCTCAGGAGAGCACCAATTAAGAAGAGAACGCATGTGACAACAGCTGAAGTTCCCAATCAGTTTTCAAGGGTCACTCTCACAGAGGAGGACCCGCCTGTCATCCGTTTGTTAGGGTATTTGCTTGCTGCCCTTTCTTCCTAGGAAATGCTGAAGCAGAAATGATTGCTTTTGTCTTTTTGCCTCTCTTCCCATTTCCAAAGTGCTTTTTTACTACTTTGATATTCCTCACGGGATGAGCAATGTTCTGTTGGTTGTTTGTTTTTTTCAGGCCAGTATTACTTGTGCATTCATTATAGGCTCCAGTTAATGAAAATAAGTACAAAGAAACATTAGGGAACAAAAAGCCAACTAGACAAGAGGGGCATGAGAAACACATTCCCCAAAAAGCATTCATTTCAGATAAGAAAGACAGAACAGACATTGAAACAGCTGCATTGGGTCTCATTGTGGCAGAGCAAAGAAGAAAATATGGGTCTGAGTGGTCACACCCACCCCATATCAGCACCCTTCCAAGTCTGCACCTACAGAAGAGTCAAATGGGACATCTAGAGTTTGTTGCCAGGGAGGAGGAAGCTAAGTAGCCAAAAACCACGTATCTACAGCAATAGTTATCAGCAATAAAATGCCCAAGTTTGTCTGAACTATCAAGTACTGGCCAGAGGCAAGGTATTAAACTTCAAGATACACAGTTGCTCTAATGGACCTGGCATATCCTAACTTTCTGAGCTCACCTGTAAAACAATAATGTCATTTTCTTCTTCATTATGCATAACACATCAGCCTGGCTGCTCATTAACAGCTTTGACCTGAATCTGTCACTTTACAACAAACTCCAGTAGGATTCCAGGTTTATTGCCATATAACTGTGTTATTATACATGGAAGGCTGCAATAAGCTGATTATAAGAAAACCTTTTTTTTTTTCCTTGAAGACTTAATCTGTACTCTTCTGACATCAGATAAGTACAAAATAAACCTGAAACTTCACCCAAAATGCATTATGCAAAGAAATCTGTCACTATAAAACCAGACAGGTCTCCCTTCGTCAACTCCTCTCTGCATTGCCTTGGCTGCATGAGGAGCTCTGCTGTGGCAACTGTTAATTCCTACATGCCTTGAGTCAAACCATCCTGTCTATGATTCAGTTGGTACAAGACAACCTTCCTCCTTAGAAATGCAGCTTTCTGGAGCAATATTTGTGTGCTGTGGAGGAAAGCCCCAAAGCTAAATGAAAAGCACTGTCAAAGTGTAGGGTAAGAGGCAACATCCCATCCCATTCTATTTCAGCTTGGGAATCTCAGAACAGCCTTCCTGAAGGGGAACTGCATTAAATGATTGAAAGAGGTAATTCCAGTGAGGGCTTCTCTGCTGGATTTTGATTACTTCATGCCAGATGAGACAGAATTGGCCAAATGCTAAAATGGAAGTGTTTCAGTAATTTCCCGTAAAAAAAAAGTCAACCAAAAATATATTTTGCTGAATTTGCTTTTCTTTAAGAGAAGACTGTTCAGCTGGGAATAAAAAAATCTTGGTCAGCTCCATCAGCAGAATTGGCTGTGGAAAGTGAGGTTCATCACATCTGGGCTAATGGGGTGTGAAAAGTTGGCCTTGCTGAGTACACGCAGACCACTCTTAGTGTTCCTGAGAGAGCCTGGGAGCTGCTGGGAGGAAGGATTGATCCATGATTGCTCTGTCTCCTGTCTACACAGCTATAATCATAGAATGGTTTGGGTTGGAAGGGACATTTACGCTCATCTAGTTCCAATCCCCCTGTTATAGGCAGGGACACCTTTCATAGACCAGGTTGCTCACAGCCCCATCCAGCCTAGCCCTGAGTGCTCCCAGGTAGGGAGCATCCACAACCTCACAGGGCAACCTGTTCCAGTGTCTCACCACACGTGCTGGTTCAGATCAGGCTGGGCTGTGTGAAGCTCATGGGTTTGCACCAAGTGTTTGTCCCACACCTCAGTCTTCCAGCCGGTCTGCCAGCACTGGTGTGCATCACATTCCCCATAGCTGAGGCTGAAGGCATCACACAGCACCTGGTGTCAGAGATAGCAAACAAAAAAAAAAAAAAAGTGAAAGATCAAGGATCAAGTATGCAAGAGAAAAACATTGTTTAGTTTTATACAAACCATAAGGTGTACATACTTCCTATGATTTCCCAGGATTGTGGTCCATAGGTGGCACAGCACAGAGGAGACGGGAACATGTAGCGGGGTTTGTGGTTGTGACGTATGTAAAGTCTATTCTGATAGCGATTAAGAGCTATTCTGGATAGAAGGAACCAAAGTTAATACACCTATGGACATCTACAATAGACCTATGAGCAAAATATTCTGTAAACTCCACTGGTGTTTAGCTTACAGGAAATGAGGTGATGCTCCAAAAAGTCATCTCTCTCATGGGATGCAACTTCCCTGGGTGCAAGGCCTTGGAGCAGAACAGCAGCTCATCTGGCCAAGCAGAACAGTGCTTTTGGAGGAAAAAAAAGAATTATGACAATCGCCTGCAATATTTTACAGCGGGATTTTACAAGATAGAGCCCAGCTTTAAAGGGAGAGATGATATTTCGAGTGTTACATCTAAGCCATTGATAGTGGCAGGGTTTTGCAGTCTATGCCATACAATCAGGGAACAAAAGCCCCAGCTATCTCTATTAATCAAAGCCCATCTTTGCAATCATTTATTGGGTTTTTCCTCTTGTTGCAATCATGGACTAGCACAAGCTGAATTACAGTGTTCTTTATTAACTGGCACGGCTTGCTCCACCTTAATTAGTGCAGACCAGTGGAGCTAAGGTGAATGAGGTGAACATTAGATGCAATTTTATCATTGATGTTGAAAAGACAACCAGACCTCAACTTTTCTCTCTGTAAGTGCATGCCATCCTTTTGTGACATGATCAATAGCACTTCCACTGGAGGAGGTGGGCAAAGCACCTTTCAGAACTGATAATTGTGCAGGATCCAAATCTTTTCTAATATAATCTTTCAAAACTTCAACAAAATTTCTACTGAAGGCCAGCTTTCCTAGGAGACCTATAATTATTGAGAGCAAAAGAGAAAAGAAATGAGGATTACCAACCTGGTTCAGATAAATAGGACCAAATCAAACAAGGGATCTGAAAGACAGGGATATGGAAAATGAAGCAAGTGGAAAAAAAAAACCATAATCATGATAATAAAAGAACAAGGATCAATATCTCTGAGAGGAAAAAAACATTTAATTTTATACAAACCATAAGGTGTACACACATCCTGTGATTTCCCAGAGGTCTCCTGGATGATTCTTTTTCCTTGTAAAACTCACATTTTTACACTCCACATCCCCAGCTCCTACCTCAGCGATACAAAATGTACATTCAGACCACAGGACATCCCAAGAGATTGATTCCCTTGATGCTGCTCTTCCTTTTTTCATCTTTTTTCAAAAGTCAAATATTTATCATTTGGCATCTTCCGTGTTTTGCTCTGATCCTTGAAAGAAAAAATGCCCTTTCACTGCCCTCACTTGGGAAAACCACAAAGGCAAAGCAGCACCATCTTCAATGGAGTGGCCAGGGAGGATGCAGCAAGACATCCAGCTCAAGGTTGCAGATAATGCAAGATAGGAAAATGCCTCTCAAGCAGCTGCTTCCCCCAAACAGCAGAAATACATCAATGTACTGAATTACTCAAAAGCCCGGCGTCTGGGAGGAAAAAAATACCAATTCAGGTTGAGGGATACACTGAGACACCTTCCTCACTTGGAGGATTTGGCCCCTTCTAAGAAGGCTGGAGATCAAATAGTGTTCTTTGCATACTCAGGCTGGTGCATCCTGTGGTCCTGTCTATGACATCCCTGAGGAATGTTTGTGGGAGGCAAGTTCTAAGTTTATCCTCATCTAAAGACATTTGCCTTCCCCTAAATTTGACTGCAAGAAATGAAGGCGCTGGTCCTGTCTTCTTGCTGACAAAGTGTGATGTTGAAAATTGGTGAAACCACGTGGGGTAGTGTGCAAAAAGGCCAAAAGTGAAAATAAAACCCAGTGACGTCTCACCCTCCCACCACCAACACACACAAGTCCTGCAGGAGGGAGCCCTTTTCCCACCTGCCTGTGGAGGTTCAGCTTTTTGTCTCTTCCATTTCACACAAGTGAGAGCAGAGCAGTCAAGATAAATGGATGAAACACAGGCCAAAGAAGAGAGGAAATATCCACATAGCAAGAATGGAAAAATTCCACAAATGCCCATACGAGAGTCAGATCATTGAGGTAACCCCAGCGATGGCAGTAAGCACAGGAGGGGGGCGAAAAGGGGAAAAAAAAAAAAATCATTACACTGAAATCTCACTTGAAATAAGCTGGGGACCATGGATCCGTGCCAGTTGTAGCTCCCATTACTGCTGCTGTGTGAGCAGTGCTCATCATTCTGCGTAGTTCAGGGAGCTTTCAGGTGATTGCTCTAAAAATACCTTATCTGCTATGGGTAAAAATAATTTTCTTCTTTCTATTTATTGACCTCCCTCTTCACCTGAGTGACCTCCCATTCCCAAACATCTCTCAAGTACTTAAAAATAACCACTTCTCTTCCTTCCCATCCTAATTTGATTAGTTCACATTAGTTTAACTGGGTGCGTATGGAAAACAAGGACCTACAAGAGGATCTTTGTGTTTGCTATTTAACATGGAACTCCATCTCATCCCTCCTCACAGGAGTGAACCCTTGCACACTGTCCTCTGCAAGAGCCAGGTGCTGCCAATGTAGCTGGGACAGGGTCTTTTCAGACACTGCTTAATTACCACCTCTTATGGATTGAATTGGGACAGCAATAGGAAGCAACCGTGAAGGCACTGAAAAAAATGAGTCCCTAGCACCACCACTTCATACTCATTTATCTCTTTAAGCCCTCATATGTAAGTTAATGTTTAAAATGAAAATGTAAGAGAATGTACCTGTGGGCAGGCATGAAGGGTCCAGCTCTGGACAGCCTGGTGGAGCTCTGGGTGTCCCTGCTCACTGCATGAGTTGGACAAGACAGCCTTTAAGAGTCCCTTCCAAATCAAACAATTCTATAATTCTACAATGTGCAGATTGTCTGACCTTGTTTGATGTGGGAGGAAGATGTAGAATTAGACCATTCAACCTTTGTGGGAGACAGGGTATTATTTAGCATGCAGTAGTACAAAACACAGAAGAGAAAAACATCAAGCAGAATAGATACAGATGCACTTCATTTAATTTAGTACTTTCATGCTCCTCACTTTGTGATTGGGGACGCAGAGAACAGCAGCCACTCGGCACTGCAAGCACAGCTTTTTATAAGGGCTTTGCAGTACCTTTAGCTCTATTAACACTTGCTGTATTCTACTCCCAGGCTTAATTATTCATCTTATACCCAAAAGCGCAGCTATGATTAAACTGAAGAGCAGTTAGGCATTTTCAAATGGATGTGACACTGCAGCACTGGAGAGACGCTTCTTTCAAGGGTACAAGCTTGTCCCTCTCGCCCTGCCCACATCTCCTCTCCAGTGAGCCTTGCCTCTGTGTTCCTCCATTGCTGGGCCTTTAAAGCAGCTCTCCTGGTTTCCCTCTCCCCCTCTCATGTTTACATCCCTTAGTTCTCTTGTGCTATTACCTTTCCCCTCTGTTGATTTGTCTCTCCAACTGAATTTTCTCTATTGCTTTCTCTGCAGGCTCGGATGAAAGCCCATTGAAGACAACTGGAATTTTCTCACTGACTTCTGGAAGGTATTGTTGAAAGGATGAAGCACTAAGGATAACACAACTTAGCTGCAGCTTTCTGCCTGGGGTTTGGGGATGGGCTAAGTGACTTCTACTTATCCTCCCAATAGGCTTTAGTTTCTCTGACTCTATGAAACTTGAGAAAACCATCTCAGCACCATTTTGAAGGACAAAGATCTGCCGATCCCAGGAGGAAGAACAAAACAGTCCTTTGAAAGGGCCAAGAAGTAAACTTTCTCACATATGTAGCTCTGAATTTTGAAAGTAGCTCAGGGCAAATTTGGGTAATAATGAAACTGGATTTTTTTTCTGCCAGAAAGTTAGGTTTTTAGCTGAAGCTACTCATTTAAGCCATAGAAAGAGAGGCTGTTGCTTTCGAAGGATGAATCATGCCACCCACTTTAGACACATTGGTAGAGGTGACTCACCCTTTTTCTCCACAGCCTGTAGATGAAACCTGGCTCACCAGCTTAAACACCTCAACTTTTAAATGGCTAAAACTAGGTACAAGTAATCTTTCCTGAAGAAGACACAGATATTAGCATGCTTTCTAGAACAGCACTAGGATGGATACCACACCACTGTTGTTCCATTTGTAGGATGCTTGAGGCAGGTGAAGGTCTTGCTACCCAGCAGCAGGTCAGCCCACATTCAGGCTTGATTTCAGCTGAACTCTCCTAAGAGACAGCAGCCCTACTTTCTGTTTCCTGCTTGTAATGTTATAACATAATGGAAAGTACAGCAATAAGAGCAGGGTGGCAAACTCCTAAGCTGCAGCAAATGAGAACAAGTACAAACACAGCAGCCATGGACACAAAAACAAAGGAAGAAAATTTCTTACCTTTGGAAGGCCACAGGTAGGCAAGGATCTCCAGCAAGAAAATCTTACCTCCACTGCCAACCTTTAAATGAGGTCTGGGAAGGGATGGATCCTGGCTCCAGCCCCTCCAGTCACTCAGGTGCACTGCATGCAGCTGAGCTCCCCTGGTTGGCCCTGCCTTCCCACCAGGTGCTCAGTCACTGCTTCAGGCTCTGACTTAGCATTTCTGTTACAGTGCTGTAGGGCATAGAGCACTCAGAGCCCTCAGAGCCAAGAGTGTCTTCAAAAACCCATTCCCTCCTCTTCTCCACCATTCCACCTGGACACCATGCACATGGGCGGTGATGCTTTCTTTCCATCCTGAGTAAGCTAACTCTATTCCAGCATCTCCAGCAAGTTTGGCTTGGTGTCTCTGACACTACATCCCAAGATCTTGTGAGCAGATGGGAACTGAGAACAGCACTCAGCAGCATTTCCCAGATGTGCCTGCAGCTGGGCTGGCTGTGCCCATCCCTGCTGTGTCAGCCTGGAAGCACCAGTCCAGCACTTGACAATATTCCTGGAGCACAGCCAATTCTCTGATGACAACGCGTGAGAGCAGTGTTCACATTTTCCATTTCCAGAAAGCCACGTGACAGAAAAGAAGTCAGGACTTGTACTTGCTTTTTCATGCTCAGAGTTTCTCCCTTGCATTCTGTTGAGGTCTGCATCAGTATATTCATTTATAAAACTGACCTGAAGACAAATGCTCACAAGCTTTCTTGCCTTCCCATTGCTATCTTGAAGGCAAGGCTCCAGTTTTTAGCCATATGACACAGTGAGATAAGCCTTACAATAAAAAGCAAACAATGCAAGGCCAGCCCCGGGCTTCCAAGTCGCGATCTCCGTTTGTTCAGCATTTTCCCAGAAGGTTGTTGGAGATACCTGTGGGTATATAGCTGAATGCAGAGAGTCGACTTTGCAGAAGCAAAGAGCACAGCATTCTGGGTTATTAAACCATTTGTCTTACAGCCCCGGGGAAAATGAGTTTGCTACAGAAAGTCACTAATGGACCGAGTTTCCTCATCTCAAGCTTTCTTCTCTGCGTTTCGCAGCATCCTCAGCTTGGCACCATTGTGAGCATGAGCACCAACTTGTGTTGAGAAGAGAGCAGAGACCGAGAAATGCAAAAAAGGGATGTGTCAGAAAAGCTATTTTTGAAACTGTCTCTGGCTCTTGACTGCATTATCTCCAGATCTCCCCTCTACAGTATTTTTTCATCGTTCATGGTAGGTTGAAGGCATTTTTCTGCACGGTGTTAAAAGAACATTGCAAATTCATCAAGAAATTCCCTCATAATTAACAAAACAGAAACAAAAACAGAGTTGAGACTGTCAAAAAATTCATTCTAAGAGTAAACTATACTCTCTATGGCACGGTAATACAATATGCTGTTAAATTCTTTCACTCAGAAGGGAATAAAGGATATTTGAGCATAAATGCATTATCCACAACCCACAATAGCACAGCCTATCCCCTGTGGATAATGCTATTAGTGCTACATTTCAAATTAAAAAGCATATGCTCTTCTTCTTTCAAAAACAAGGGAGTGCTGCCCACTTCCTTCACTTGACTAAAAACAAAAGCTTTTAAAGTGATAAAACATCATTCATTTGATAAAAACAACCATCTGCACCTGATTTAGCTAAGTGTTGGCTTTTAATGACAAATTGCTGGTTGGGGAAAAATTAAATGCAAGCACGAAGGTTGACTTGATTTGACCACAAACTGGTTTCTACTATCCCCACCAGTCCTACCCCTAATTCTGATGCCAAATTGTGACCTTAAAGAACAAATTTCAATCAAGGGCTCTTTGAATCATTTTACTTACAGTCCCACAAACAATCAAGCTCTCAGGCTCACCTCCTCTCTTCTCAACCTATTAGTCTGCATTAGTTAAAGTGGGTTGCTTATTAAGTTTTTTATATCTTCAGAATAATTTGGAAAGACACCAAGGTCTTAATGTACCAGATTTCCATAACGCAACGTGATATTAACAAACATCAAACTCCATCAATGATCTGTGCAGCAGGCATCCTTAAAGCATGTAATTAAAATAATAGAAGATAACATCAGCCATAAAAAAAAATAAAAGAAAGCAGAGGAGGGAACACAACTGTAGTTTTATGAAGAGGACACACTGAGATCGCTTCTTTGAGGTCGGGATGTGGCAGCAACATGGAAACAGGGAAAACGTTGTCTGACAGTGCACCAAACTAAGAGGGACATAATTTTGCATGGATCGTCCTCACAACAAGAGCAGCTAGCACAGTGAGAATGGAAGATGGATGGTTGAGTATAAAGGTGTTCCTTTAGGAATAGGTATGCAGACTTACAGAAAAATCCTCAAGTGTTATAACTATTCCTTAGATTTTTTTCAATCAGTGGGAAGCAACACCTGGCTGCTAAGAGTACTTTTCCTCAGGAGACCTCAAAAGCTTTGCCAAGGAAGTCAGTGTTGGGTTCTGCGCACATTAAACACTCCTGGTGTTGTTCCTATGCCATTCTGCCAGGCATCCCCACAAAAGTGGATGTGCCGTGGTGGGACAGGAGGGGTGTTCACAAAACAATCAGTCCAGAAGCCAAAGTTGTCACTATTTGCTCTTTGTGCTTTCCAGTGTCACCCAGAGTCCTCCACCTACTGGGCTACTTCCACTCTTGCAAGACTCCAGTCTTGGCACTCCAAGACTTTATCCAAGTGGATAAAGTACTTTCTTTCCAAAGCACTCCCAAAGGCTGTGAGAAGTGCTGGTGGCTGTGAACACCACACCTCCCAATCTCTTTTCACTGGTGGATGGCTTGATATTTTCGTGCTGGGAAGTGTGGTTGTGCATGTGTCTGCTGTTCCCGTTTCTGGCATAGCTGAGTACATCCATACACAACGGAACATGTATATTTAGCTGTTAAAAAAATATATAAATCCCAGCATGTCATGATAGCAAGTTTATTTCCCACCAGAACATTCCATCCATTTGGGCAAAACTTTCTGCATTCCTAGACAGTAATAAACCCAAATATATATTTTAAATAACACCAGAGAGAAGAGATTACAAAGCGCTTTTCAGATGCATAAGTAACTTTGGGGTAATAAAACCTCTTGTCCCTACTCTCAGCCCCTGGTAACAGGCAGAATAGTTAACCAATCTGTCACTGCTGCTCCCCAGTGCCAGGATAAAAGTGTGTGCTGTTCCCACTCCTTTGCCAGAGGTCACTGGATGCGACATCTCAAAGACTGTCTGAAGGAAAACAAGCGAGTGCAAACACAACAAACTGCAAAGAGGAAGCTCTGTCGTGACTGGGATGAAGGTGGAGGAGGATGATGTCTTTCGGAGAAGGCAGAAAGAAAAAAAAGTGCATGGTTCATCCAGCACGAGACTACTTTAATCACTTTGCAAGAGGATGGCTGCTCTCAAGGACAAATGGATAATACATGTTTCACTAGGGCTGATAGTGAGATAGCGAGTATCTCTGAATGTACTGATACAGCAATTAAGTGAACTCGTGTCCTTGGGCAGCTGCTGAGGTTTAGGAAAAGAGGAGGTTTAGACAGCGCTTCAAGTCTTCCCTCTGTGCAGCAGGGATGCACAGACAACATGCTACCATGAGTGCTGGCAAGAGCAGAATGCCTTCTGGGGACATCATTCCCTTCTCCAGTGCTCTGCTTTGCTGCTGCAGAGCCCTGCTGCTGACCTGCTTGTTCCCTACCCTAACCTGTACCTTCACAGGGACAGATGGAGGGACACTTTGGTGCCATTCCCATGTCAGACGTAAAGGTGCTCCTTAGGGATGTACAGCAATAAGAGAAACCATGACCTTTTGTACCCTTGAGCTGCTGTGCATCGCAACAATTGAGCTATAAAATGTGCACCTGGGCCCGCTTTCCTGTTCAGCTTGGACAGATCTAATTTATGGGGTGATATAAATGAGATCCTACTTCTGATATCCTCAGGTGCATAGGGTTGGGTCCAGCACTGCCCATGTACACCAGCAGTGCATGCACAGGGGATCTCCAAAGACCTCTAGAGGAACAGCAGCAGAACAAATGCCACTTTGTCTGACCACAGAAACTGAGACATAAGCCCTGCTAAGCCAGAAATCATACCAGGCTTGATAGCGAGATGTACAAACCCAGTATCTGTCTTCTAGCAGGAATGGGCTGGGCACACAGTGAGACATCTGTTAGCTGATGAGCAATGGGTTGCAAAAGTGAAGGAGTGAAACAGACCCTTAATTCCCACTTTCCCCCCAACTCTGACACGTCCGCACGTGTGCACTCACACTGAGCCGCTCTCCACGCTCAGGATCACCCAGAGGGAAGTTACATTGTACCTGTGCAATGCAGTGATTAACTTCTAGCCAAAGGTTTATTAGGCTAATTTTGCTTCTTTCTAATTTATTAGACTCATTTTGCCTTTCTGTGAATTATCCTCCTACAACTGAGATCATTAATCCTTTGGATTTATTTGCCAATTTTTTTTTTCTTTTTCCCCTAGAATTATTTTTCTGTGTCTTAACTTACTTGAATTGTAAGCTTCTGCAGGTTGTCTTTTTTGTTCTGTTTGCAGCCCATCTAGCACTTTGACTGGGGGCACACTGTCCCTCTGTCAGATATGTATACATAATAGGCAGTGCATTGTCAGTACTCTGTATCCCGTGCTCATATTGCAGTGGTTCTGACACAGCCCAGAGTTCACATGCCGTGTGTCCATCCCCCTGATCTCATACACATTTCCCTATCAAAGCCAGTTGTTAGGGCTGAAGCTTAGAAACAAAGTTGAGTTCCCTGTCGTATTCCCCAGCAGTCATTCCCGAGCGTGGGAAAAGGAGGTGCAAAAGCAGAGCAAACAACAGCTGTATTAATTAGGCTGTTATTTTTGGAAAGCATTTTGAGGTATTTGCTCATTGTTATTCGACTCCCTTTTGTGGAAAGCCTGTGCCTCATGACCCCACCTGACACTCTCACCACCATCCTTGCTCTTTCAAGGCATCTTTTATTGCCCAGACAAAGGGAAAAATAGATATTTGGACGTGACCACCACATGGGCCGTTGCTAACATCTCTGCAATAGAAAAAGGCATTGCAGAATAAAGACATCGTTGGTATTACCCGGGAGCCAGGTGTGGGCAGGGCTATCACACATTGCAAGGATTAAAGGTTGCTGGCCCGGCTTCAGGCAGATTCTCAGCTGATGTGAGCTGAAGTATCTTAAACAGAAAAATAGGAACTACGCCTATTCCATTCTGTGACTTCACTGCAGTTGAAGAACACATGACGGGAAGAGATTTTGGTCGTTACATCCAGTCCCTTGCTATCTCAGGCAATGGCACCACACAATCCCACTCATAAACTGATCTAGCTTCATCATAAAACCAGTCAGGCTGCTGCTTGCCACCCACTCCTCCTGCTGGAAGGCTGTTCTGGAGCTTCCCTCCTCTGCTGGCTGCAAACTCTTTCCAGCTTTCAAAGAGAATTTATTAAACAGAACACATTTCAGCTTGCTTTCTGAATGCACAATTTTAAACCAGCTTGGGGGGGGAAGCACAGGATGAAGGCACTTCTTTGCATTTCTTTTATTTCACAAATCTGGGAAAACCTTTGGAGGCCCCCTGCATGGATGAAAGGTGGGCATCAGCTTTCTTTCACCTTCTCTTTAGGCACGATATGCCAGTAACGTCACTGTGGCTGCTGAGCTTTCCACCATTTCACTTTGGATGTTTCTTCAAAGATCATTTTCTCCCAGGAAAGGTTTTTTTTCTGCATAGTGCAATACCCCAGGACAATTAGCAGCAAGAAGAAAACATCTTTATAAATGGTGTGTCCAAAACCTCAGATGAATAACAATAAAACTGCAGATAGTTCACTTGGGAGAGCATAGGATCACTGGGCCAAGCTTGAAGATCATTAAATGCTGAGAACTTCACAGTGAGCAGCAAGATGGGTTACTTCTGCCCTCTGGACCCTGAGTGTGTTATGGCATTATCACATGCAGAATAAATCAGGTGATAACCATTAAAGTTCATCTAACTATGATACTTCACATTGGGTGAGGTCTGCTGATGACACACACAATTTTCTTTATACATCAAACATTATTTTGACCATGTAAATTGGATGACCATAAGAGGGGCACCTGACTGATGCTAGCGTGAGTATGGCTGCATCAGTACTGAAATGGAAACTGGAGTCTGGTCTTAACCTACACCCAGCTCTGGTGACAGGCAGAAGCCCTCTTTGTCCTAGTCCTTACTGACAGTGGGTGACAGCTCTGCCTGTCAAACTGTGTCCTGGGCATGGGTCATTTTGGGCACACCATGGGTCACATATTTAGCCAAGGAGATTTCAAATCCTGGAACGTCCAATATTTTTCACTCTGCGTACAGATTAAAATATTTTTGACTAACATTTTCCTAATATTTTCACTTTGCTGAATATGAAAAAGTCTTAACATCTCGACAAGCAAGATTTCTCAGGAGGGATGTGATCAGGTGAAGGAAGAGTTCACTTCTGGACTTCCATTTGTCTGCAAAAAGCATACCACTGTTTTGCCTGCTTTTTTCTTAGGAGTAAAATGACAGTGATTAAGAGTTTCATTTAGCAAGCTTATGGTCCTGCCATCCAGGCACACACTCCCTGGAGGAGTTAAACTGGAAATCCAAGGAGGCTTCTGATAGCAGGGAGCTTGGAGGAGGTAGGGGGAGCCAGCAATTCCAAGCAAAGCAGGAAGGATTTGCTGTTTGCCATGCTTCAGGTGGTTTTCAGCTCTCTTCTCAGCTCTCTCTTCTTTCCACAAATGTTTGCACTTCCATCTCCGTCACTCCCTCTTTATGTTATCTCCATCCTTGCTCCCCTGTTCTTCAACCTTACTTTTTTTTTCTTTCATCCTGATTCATCAAGACAGATCACATTTTCTTGCTACTCTCTTATTTTCTTCCTTTATCTTGGATCTGTCCCAGTCCTTCCTGTTCCTCCCTGCCTCTCTTGGTTCTGGGGATGAGATGTGCAGCAGCCGATGCTAGGAGCTGAAGCCCTGCACCTAAGATGCTGCTGCTCAGTTGTGTTCTCTGGGAGCACCATGGGGCATGGACATTTAGCAAAAACAAAGAAGCACACCTGCCCCTAACTGGCTTTGAAAATTGACTTCAGAAGCGCGAAATGGATCAATAAAAACATGAAATTAAATTGATGTAAGAGGTTGTGTAGAGATGACAAGAAATAGCTTCACAGACTTGAATTCCCTCTCAGCTGGGATCTCCTGCTCATGGCCAAGTAAATAGGTGCTGCAGTGTATAGATACAGGCAGGGGACAAGGGCAGCTATACAAGTCATCAGGGTCACCAACTGCTTAGACCTTGTGGAGAACCTACCTGAGGTGTCCATCAGTTTTCTACTGAGTGGCAGTGTATCAGATTATAAAATAGTGTCAGAGCAGGGGGTGTACATAATAACTTGCAATAAAACACAGAACTGCAGGAAGATTTTCCCTTATAGGCTTATTTTGTCAACTATTGTTCCACATTCACTTTCTTCCATCTTACACTAAGATACAGATCCTCCCCCTGCATTGTGAGAAGCACCTTTTGAAGACAAAAAAGATAGGATGTGAATAAGATAGTAAAATATAAAACAAACCCTGGAGCCCATGGCTCTACTCACAGGTGAAAGGAGATTTCAAAGGGAAGCATCTGTAATTCAGATTTCTGAACAGAAGCGAAGAGCTCCACTACTGACTTGTTCCACTGAAGAGACTGGGGCTGTGCTCCTCAGCCACTGCCAGTGACAAGAACTTGGGAATAAGCACAGATCATTAGTGTGCTCAAGGACACAGGCAAGATAAATGTACTCATGTATTGAGAGTGGAAGGAGAAAGGGTGAAGATGGGGAAAACATCAATCTGTAAGTGTGCGTTGGTGTACGTGCAGTTTGAAAGGCTGGGCTAGTGAAACATGGCGAATGTTCGTTACAGAGCTGGGAGGGAAAAGAAAAAAGAGAAGAAAAAAAAAGAAAGAAAGAAACCACAGCCACAAAACAGCCATCCAAGCCCCTTCAGCTGCTTAGTCAAATCTTAGTCAAATGAATTTTGCAAGTCACTCAGATGACTCAGATCAGGGCTTTGCTGCCTGGCTTCCTCCCACGATCTCCTCTCATTGCCTGGAGAGGCTGGATCCTGCTGCAACAAGGAAACTGCCTTCAGCTGCTGCTGTCATCCATGTGGCTGGGCAGACACTTGGACACCATTGCTGCTGCTCATACAGTATGGTGGGAGCCCAGCAGAGGAGCACACCCAGCTTGCATCAGCCTGCTGCCACTACAGAAGGGGTTTGACCAGTGTTCCATCTGAGCTGTGTTGGCTGTACTATTGCCAGCTGCCTTAGGACTAGCACATTTCATCCTTCATCTCCTCAAGCAGTGAGCCTCCAGTGCCCACCTCCCATATTTGTCACTGCTGAGGACCTCTGCCCATCCTCTGCTCCAGCAAAAGGACTGAAGTGAGCGCAGCAAGGTGAACTCAATGCGCTGATTTTAATTTGGAGGAGAAATGAACTGTAGTAAGATCCCCATCACCACCAGCAGCCCCCTGTGGTTCTGGTATTTAAATGAGAGCTGCACGGAACAAGGGGAAAACATAATAACAGGGGCTCCCCACCCCCTCACCCCACCACTGTTTATTAAAGGTGAATTCCTGAGGGTGTTTGGAATCTGCCTCTGAGTAGCAGAGATAATAACATTGAAAGCTTTGATGAGACCAGACTGAGCTTCCAAATTTCTGAATCTATATGAGATTTTGAACTCCTGAGGGATTAATATAGCCAGGTGAGAGAGTGGACAGCCAACCTACATCTACCAACCGGTCAGACATCATGTCAGAGCTATGGGAGTTGCTGCGGGCCACAGGACATCCCTCTCTTACACCTCAGGCTCCTTCCAGGCCCTCTGTGAGCCTACAGTCCCAATTCTGAGGGGGAAAGGCAGCAGCAGCAGAGCTGGGTATGAACTGGTGGGGGAATAGGGGCAGGGTGCCAGGCTTGCTGCCCCTCTGTACCTAGTGCTCAGCATTGCGAGCAGGAGAGGGGTTTCATCCCCAACACCAGCAGCATGTCTAAAGACACATCCTTTAACATCAGAAACCACTCACGTGGCTTTGTCTCACTAAAGGATGCTCCCGTGGTTTTCTTCCCCATCAGTATTCACCCTCATCCAGAACAAGATGTAACCACACCCGTTTACCCTGGGTTTCTTCAATCAGATTTCCACTCATTTTGCTTGGATTGCAGGCTGACAGGACTTCTGCTAACTTCCAGGTGAAGATGTACTGTTACAGTGTTTGCCAGTTTTGCTCAAGCACAGCACCTCCAGACTGCATTCTGTTCTCAGGTGGGGAAATGCAGCATTTGCTCTCATACAGCAAAATCCAGGCTGTACTCAAAGCCTTCAGCAAACTTTATTTAAATGTTTCAAAATCCCAGGAGTCTGAAAACAGCTGTGTAGACATTTTCTGAGTGAGCCTGTAACTAGCACACTGCTGTCTAACAAATAGAACCTCTCTTGAGTTAGAGGGAGTAACCAAAGGTCTGTGTCTTAAACTTCTGAATTGTTTTCCCTCTGGCACTAGTAATTCCAAACCTTTGAAAGGCAAATCCTGAACTATATGCAGTATGGAGGATGTAGGTTTCTAGCAGCTATATCTGAAATGACTTTTTCTTCTTTTCCTATATGAATTGAGACAAAGTGAAGTTGTTTCACAGCTCGATTTAAAGTAGAGGTGTTACACAACAAGAAGGAGAATGAGAACTGGCCACTGGATACATGAAGATGAAAATAGTGGAAAGATCAGGACCAGCAACCAGCTCCTAGGACCTGATTTAGGTCCCCTCTGAGGCAAGAAGTCAGTTAATAGGTTCCTCTCAATCCTGGGTCTGGAGGAAAACACAGCCAAACCAGCATATACAGAAGCAGGACAGAAGCAGGGCTGTTCCCAAAGCAAACCTGGTGTAATGAACAGGCGCTGTAAATGAAGCAAAGCCAACAGGACAGTCACAGCTGCACTGTCTTTGCTGAGCTTTGTCTCCTTCTGACCAAATGCAGACATCAGCATCCCTTGTCTCACTGGGTGCCAGGTGCATCCTTGGATCTCTCCTGACGACTCAGGCCCACCTGTTTCACATGCTAAACAGCCTTTTGCAAAAAAGACATCTCTGTCCATTTGTGGTGACCTTTGCTGAGCCATCCTGGTGCTGGCAGTCAAAGGCTTCTGCTGACCTTGAGTGGCTGCTTTACCTTTCTAATCTTGTTACCACTCTCCACTGGATTGCCTGCTGCAGCAGAGCTCCCATAATATTTACCAGAAAAAATGCAGGGGAATGAATTCACAGGGTGTGTGCATCTCCCCCTTTATGTCTCTCCACGTATCAAGCATTCCTGATTTCATCTCTCCTCTACACAGTTTTCTGTTCCCTGGCAAACTTCACCTTTCTTGTACAAGGCTTTCAAACCATTCCTTGTAGGAAACCAGTTCAACCAGGAAGTGCCCTCTTTATAGAAACAAGCAAGCCTCTTGCTGTCAACTGTCCTCAGCAGCTTTATTCCTCCATCCCCAGCTGCCCCTGTTTGGAAGTTCACTGCTGTCCTGTGGCTCTCCTTCCCCCATTAAAGCTGATGGTGCCTGATGTGGTCTCTGGGTGGAGGAGAAGTGATATCTTGGCAGGAACATGCCCTGTAGATGAAAATAAATCTTCATGGAAATACATGCGACGCACAGCCCTTGAGGGGGAAGGCATTAAACCAAAGCGAATGCTGCATTTGGTACAACTGCAGGAGTTGCTCAGAGAGAGTTATAGCAATAATTGAAGTTTCAGATCTTTGTTACTGCTCCCATTTGTGCTGATTTCTCCTCTTCATTTCCATCTTTTCCTACTTCACCATTGATCTATCCTATGAAGTCTCTGTGTGTGTGTGTCCTGAGTTGCCAGTCCAGCAAGCCCTGGTGATGAGTTGCTGATCCCATGAATCACAGAGCTCTTAAGCTCTCTCATCCCCTCCAAATGCATCCCTTCACTCTGGATGATGCAGTGAGCTTCTTACATCTCTCTCAGTTGCCTGGTTACCAGGTTAACACTGATGACAAATGCTAGATGACAGTTTGTTTAACATTGCTTCCTCTGTGATCTGGGCTACAGCCCTCTTCATTCCTAACCTCCTGCAGTGTCAAGTCTTCAGATGCTGCTTTTCAATGTCTCTCTCCAGCAGCCAAACTCTTGCATTCTACCCTTGCTTTTTTCTAATCTCAAGTGTCCTCTGATTGAATTTCCTTGTCACACTGTCACAGACCAGTTTTGACATGATCCCTCAAGAAAATTTGTGATTTAATACCTCCAAGCTCACGAAGACTGTTGCAGGAAATGGCCATGTGTTTCCTCTCCACCTGTAATGGAATAAGACATATCCACACATCACTGATTCCTTGCCTTAGAAGTTCTCAGTCCTGAGGAGACACGTCTGTCTTAATCTATGTTCACATATGCAGTCTTAATGTTGAAACTGTAATATAAAGGAATAATATTAGTAACAACTCACATAACCACAGAACCTCTCTTTTCATCACTCATATGCAGATGATGCCCTTTAAGATACAGGCCACTTCTCTTCTGAATATTTATAAGGTTGAGCTCAATGTGGCTCTGTGTCTCCACAATGCAAATAAAAGAATTTTAAACCCAGGTTTCCTTCTGTCTGATGGGCTTTTGCATCCCTTAATTTAAGCTTCATCCTGGTTTTTTGTATCATCAGAGGCGCTGCTAAGTGTAAGCATCTGTCTTCCTAACACCAGAACTTCTTCTCACAGAAGATAACTTTGATCACTAAATTCTCCCCTAGCCTGGCTCGGTGTGATCCTAGCACACCTCCAGCACTGCAGAGCAGCTTCCTCCTCTAAGCTACAGCAGGACCTCCTTCATCTCATGGCCAGAAGCATTCTACAGCTGAATGGCCATTTGGAGAGAGGTGTCTCAGCAGCTACACAAGAGGCATTGATCCAGCTGGCACATGGATTGACCAATATATATTTTATTCTTCCTGTGCTGGAGCCCAGAGTTTTGGATGAATATGTGCTTAACTATTTATAATTGACCTTTGCACAAAAGAACATGAAATTTTTATAGCCTAAAGCCTCATTTATTAACTTTACTGGAGTGTAAAATATTGCTGTTTGCTATAAATTTGTACCAGGACAAACAATATATATGCTAATTAGTGGCTGTGCAGCCATTCGGGGGCGTATGTGCTCACCAGTCACTTCCAACAGGCAACAGTGAAGCATGGAATAGACAAATGACAATTGAGTAGTTTGATACTCTCTGCTCAAACAGTGAAGTCTGAAGAGGTGAATTAATGGCGTTCATTATAACAAGTCCATTTCCTTTTCATTTCCTTTATAAATTAGTCCAGGTAACATGCTGTGTCCCTGAGAGAGCCGATCAGAGGCAACCTGCTGAGGTACACCTGCAAAACCCATCACTCCAGTTCTTTCATCATTCCTTACTCAGCTTTTCCCTTCCTTTGCCTTCCTCCATCCCACCCATTCATCTTCTCTTTTTTCTCTCTTCCATCTGCCCTTTTTCCTTTGATCTTTTCCTTTCCTTTTGATTTTACATTTCCTTCCTTTAATTTCCCTTTCAGTTCCATCCTTCTTTTCTTATTATTCCCTTTTCTTTATCTCTTGCTTCCTTTTCTCCTTCATACCTTCTCACCACGTATTATCCTATTGGTAGTACCATTGGTATCCCATTGTTTTTTTATAACCTTTGGATCATAAATGCGCTGATATACCTAAAGCTCATCAAAACTCCATATGAAATACAACTACAGGAAGGAAAAAAAGAAGAGGAAGTAAGATGTGTTCAGTTCCTTGTGGCTGAATCAGCTATTTCACAGTTGGCTGGAAGCAAAGAAGAGAGGTTGTAGGGATAATAAGAGGAATTTGTTGGAAACATCTCTAACAGTCCAATCTCTGCAGCTGCATCTGAAGATCTCCTGTTCCTATGTTTGTCCCAAGCAGATCAGTATTTACAGACCAAGAGGTAAGTGGCAAGCTGCTGGTGATGTGTGCCACTGCTCTCACTAGTTGTCTGAGGATGGAGAAGGGAAGGCCAATGCCATTTTCAGGCCAAATGGACCAAACACGGAAGGAACTGATGCTCCTCACCTCCCACCTCCCTGCACCCCTCCAGGATACCACCTACAAGAGTTGCTACTACCTCTACTACCTACTTAATCAGCCAGAACACAAGTGGGGAGCAGCCCAAGTGAGACTTATAACACTATCAGCCACCTGTGGGAACTGCAGATACCATATGCAACATATGGACACAAGCAAGGAAGTACCAATCATTTTAAAAAAAAAAAAAGGATTAGAAAATGAGAACAGATTGCCCTTGGGCAAAGATGTGATTACAAGGGCTGGTGGCAACCACCAAGCCATGGTAAGGGCTGCCAAATGCCTCTCCCTAGCTTTGCCTCCTTGGCTGTGCACCCAGCAGTAAGACAGACAGACACCTCTGTGCCATTCAGACAAGACAGATGTGGCTGTGATGGGTGCCAATTTTGGCTGGCTAATTAATTTCCATTCAGGAAAGTTAATCCACTGCTCTTCAGAAGCCCTCCCAAGTGTCAATGGGGATATGGCTTTCCACAGAACTTTGCCCATTTAAGGAATTACATCCAACTCATTGAACTGTGGGAGATGGTTAGAAATTTATCATCAAAGCATTCACAAGGAAATATTTGGTTTCTAAAAAAAAAAAAAAAAAAAAAAAAAAAAAAAATCAGCTGTAAAATATCAATGTGGCAGAAATTACTTCAAATTTTCTTTTGAACAAGACTCTGAAGCCCATGGGAGAGAGTAATGCCCCAAAATAGCGTTATCTTGAAACAAATTGACATATCTGGAGGATTTTAACTTGAAATTTCTAGCATTTTCACACTATCCTTCAACTACTTTGCAACAAAATTGAGTTTATATTTAACTTTCTATCCTATCAATCCTATTGATACATTGAAATATCATACTGGAGCAAAATTCTGCCTATGAATCACATCTGTATTCTGCTATAAATGTTAAATAGAAGCACTTCCCTAAAACCACAAACTTTCTGCTTGCTGGGGAATAACAGAAACCCTGCTGTGAAGCTGTCCTTGGGTATATGCAAAGGTAAACAAACAAATATTTCATTAACAAAATGGTGCCATAGAAGAAATACCAGTACATCAATCTCTGAGTTCATGCATGTTAAAAGAGAAAAGCTTCCTTTAACGATTTTTGTTTTCTCATAGCTCCCCATTAATATCAGCAGTTTTAAAACATTTGCAGGAATATGCCAAAAGCTCCAGGGCTCTTCTACTAAAAAAGAAACAGCTTCCTGAGAAAACTGAGAGTTTGCTCTCTTCTCACTTAAGGACAGATTTTTGGTGGAAGCACAACATTGGTGTTAAGGAAAAATTACTTGAATTACTCGACTACAATATACCATTCGAGGTCCAACCCTCTAGTGCTATTGGACATCCCTTTTTACTTTCTGTAAGAGAATGGAAAGCACAGCAACGATGGCAAAGCAGCAAGGCCCCAGTAGACAAGGATTTGTTCAAACACAACAGTTGTAGGTGCAGAAACAAAGGAAAGAAACCATTCACCTTCAAAAGGCCTCAGGTACACAGCTACCTTCAGCAAAACGCCTTCACCTCCACTGCCAACCCTTAAATGTGCTCTGGGAAGGGGTGGATCCTGGCTCCAGCCCTTCCAGTCACCCAGGTGCATTGCATACACCTGAGCTCCCCTGGGCTGGCCCTGCCTTCCCATCCGGTGCTCAATCATGCTAAGTCACTGAGTTAGCATTTCCACTACTGTGCATTTGCCAAAAGACATTTCCCTTCTGTGCCTCAGTTTCCCTCCAGCAGAAGGGAGGATGAGGCGTTGCTGTTGAAATAGAATTAACATCAAATGGCTTTTATGCTTCGTGGCAACTTGGGAAGATGAGAGGACAGGGCTGAGTGGAAACACAGTCAGGGTGCTCCAGTGGGGCCCCCAGCTCCAGGCCGTGATACCGTCAGGGCTGCAAGCAGCACATGCCCTGGGTCAGGATGGTGCACCACAGAGAGCAGCAGTGTGAGCTGAGCTAACGATGCTCAAACACCCATTGCCTTCAGAGATTATTTTTTAAATTGCCGATCTTGAGGGAAAATTACGGGCCAAATTGTGTGCTGATGTAGCTCGTCTCAGCTCCAGCAGAGCTATCGTAGGAAATACAGACTGCAGCCTGAGTGTGCCCAGCTTTACGTGTTCAAACAGCGTGAGAGTAGCTGAAAAAATGCATGAGGTTTTTATAAATACATTTTGAATTCTTGTTTATGTGTCTTCTCTCTTTTACATCTTCAGGCTATGCTGAGGTATTTTTTTTTTTTCCAGCTGCATCTGCAGAAGGAAAACAGGGCATGTTTTCTTACACAAAAATGTGACTCTCCGTTAGTTCTTGTTTCCAAGAAATGAAGATTTACCTGAAAAACCAAACAAAGCTGATAACACTGGATAGGAGGGTGAAGGATTCACGAGATTTTGAATAGGGAGCAATGATATGCAAGTTCCATCCTATTAATCCTTTGTATCGCAGATGCTCTCCTCAGCATCCTCCTGGGCACTCTATTTTACAGCATGAGAATAAGTTGGAGATCTCCACGATCCTATTGGCACTTTTCCTCAGTCTCAGCAGGGGGATGAATATTTAATGACTGAAATTCTCACTTCTGTCAGCCATAGGCCAGGCCCGAATCAGAGCTGGCAGCCCCAGCCCCTCCATCACGTCAGCGATTCGGTATTGTCCCACTACATTAAATTCATCAATAAAGAGTTTAAAAGACCTTCCTCCCATCCTTTTTATTGTCATATAGGAACTGAATTATTCATGTCTCCATAAGTTTAAGCGTAAACTCAGCTTTATGATCAATTTTCTTTCCTTTTTTTTTGTTTTAAGACAAAGAGTATATCAGCGAAGGTCATCATTATAAAAATACTGATCCACTTTGTACCTGGACAAAATGTCATTGATTTCAGAGGTGTTGTGGAATTTCGCCCTTACAAACATTTCCCATGAAGTCTTGTTCAACAAGCATGTGGAAAACCTCCTTCTTCCTATCTTTCAGAACAACAACGGAGTGGCAAAGCCGATAGGACATTTTCCTGTGGTTTTGAAGCTGCCGAACCAAACCTTCCTCCAGCCCTACAGAACCCCCCTATGCTTCAAGTGGCTTTCTGTGTCATTTCATCCCCAGTCAAATTAATAATGCCTAAGATTGGAGTGGCTCAGCCAGTTCCAGAGCTAAACGGCTTTTCTGGACCATGTTCAGCACCCAGCGGGCCTGGCAGCAGCATCGAGTTTTAACTGTTGTGAGGGAAGGGACCACTTTCCCCTGACTACTCCCACACAGTGCTTTTGCTGCCACTGCTAATATTTGAACAAAGTGTTTGCCAATTACGTTAATACAAACAAGTCCCCTGGATTCCAGGGAAAAGGCTGTGCAAACCCGAAAAGAAAGAGATGCTGGAGGCCTGGCTGCTCTGCAGATACTGGTGCCAGGAGGCAAGAGAGGCGAGGCAAGGACAAGACAGAGGAATGAGCCTTTTCCAGCAGGGACAGTCTGGATTTGCTTAGCTTGGCTGAGTGATGGGTGGCTCCCCAAACTCACCCCGGGGTGCAGATAGATGGATGGGATAGCAGAGACTACAGGCTGGTGAAGTGCCCCCAGGAGTCAAACACTGACTCCATGCCTTTGATTTCTCCAGATATATTCTTTCTTGAGTAAAATTTATCCAGGTGAAATAAGATATTTTTATTTTCCATCTCTGAGTGATCTGCTTTAGTGTTGAAGGTCGATGTCCTTTAGCTATACTTCATCAGGTAAGTTCTCCAATGTGACTGAAAGCACTGGACATGAGGGCAGGCTCAAATCCCTACATATGTATATACAAGGGGATAGAAGTCACCAGCATCTTATTTATTGTCTATGTTCTTCAGCATCCATCTGGAAATTGTAACAGTATGTATGCTTGCCTTTCTTCTGAATTGCCCTGAGATGAAACAAGCTGAGCACCTCCAGTGGTGTGACAGATGTTAGAAGACAGCCCCAGCCCTCCACTGCCCTCTCAGCTCCTTAGCAGTATCCATTTAATATCCTAATGCTTTAGTTCATGCAGTTCTTCCAGTCCTGGCACACACGCATACATGCCCACATGCGCATCCTCGCACTGAAAACTGGCACAGACCTTGCCATTCCTGGTCCTGTGAAACAGCAAACACTGCACAGCTGGTTTAATAGTCTCTAAAAGGCTCATTTGGAGCTGTTCAGGAGCTAAGCCTCATCACCATGGCACAGAGGTCTGCTCATCAAGCTGTCACCACTAATTGCCACCTCCTGCTACCACAGTGCTGAGGTCATGTCTCTGGGAGCAGCAGGAGGGGTTCCACCTGTGCTCCAGCTCCCATCTGGGCTGCTGAAGGCACCCAGACAGCACAGCCAGCTTCTTTGCAACCTCCTGCTACCCCAAAGTTTGTGATTCTCCTATTCTTGTTTCAGCTCCAACCACCCATCTATCTCCAGCCATTTCCTAAATTATACCTGAGCTGCCTCCATTTGTTTCCTTCTGAACCTGCTCCAATGTTGTGGGTTTGAAAGTTCATCTCCAAACTGGTCATTATTGGCTTTGCCTTCCACTTAGGAGCAATCATGAAAAACAGGAGGAGTGAGAAACAAGCAAGAGTCCTGAGAAAGAATAAACAAATTACATGCCATCTGAGCTCAGAAAGGCATTTTCCAGCCCAAACAGAAAATCCAGCTTGCACGTTCATTTCAGATCAGAAATAGGCATCTGTTGCTTTTGTTTTGTTTTGTTTTGTTCTTTATAATGAGTTATTCTTAAGAAACGCAGAAATGTAGACGAGGAAGGAATAGATGGAGGTAAAATCAGAGCAAACTGAAAAGCTCAAAGGAAGAGATCACCAAGTCAGTGCCCATGGTGCTGCTCCTCCACATGGGAATTCTCCTTGCCAGTGTTTGCCTCTGGTTGTCCACCTCTCCCAGCCTCTCCTCCTCTATGAATCAATTCCACATCCCAGTGCTCTGCTCCTATACCCACCTTCTGCTCAGGCTGATGCTGCTGCCTCACTTCAGCCTCTCTGTGCAGCATTCCTTACTTTGCAATCCTCAGTGCCACTCCTCTCATTCCCCAGATATTCCCTACCTGTCCATTTTGTCAATCAAAATTGGCACTTTTGCCTTTACTTCCATGCCCCTCAGAAGCTGCAATTGCTCATTTAATCCCCTGACACTCTTTTCTTCATTGCAACAGTTTTTTCTCCATTATCACAGAATCATAGAATAACTCAAGTTGGAAGGGACCCATAAATATCAGTGAGTCCAACTCTTGGACTCCATTGACATCTCACCCTCACTTTTAGCCCACACCCCTAACCATAGCTTTCCCCTTTTAGCCATTCAATCTCAGACTTGTCTATACACCACAGAAATACCAGCATAGACACTTCTGCCTCAGGGCCCACTGCTGTGCTGACATTACATGCACCATCACACTGGCTTTTCCCTCTGGAGCTCACTAAAGCATCCCCTGGGTGACCAGCTCTGCTCTCCTGAGCACCATCCAAGCTGTGTTCTGCAGTCCTAGCACACACAGAAGGGAGTTTCTTCCATCACACAAGCTTTCTTCCAGTGCTCAGCTCCTGAAGCATGAGATTAGAGGAGATGGAAGCTATAAAAACTCACTTGCAGGAGAAATGCAAGAAAAACCCAGCCAAGGTCAGGGCACAACTGGCACTCACCCAATGGCTGTAAGGGCAGCAGTCCCTGGGAAGACAGCAAAGCACACTGATAGGTGGGTAGGCAGCTAGCTATGGATATCTATAATTATCAATTCATGCAGATAAATAAAAATATAGATTCTATTCCTTCCTCCCTCATTTCCATCAACACCATTTTTTCATCGGGGGGTGGGAATGGCTGTGGATCTGCAGCAGATCTGGAACAACATCTCAGCAGCCCAAGTGACAGCAGACTCTGAGAGCTTAAAAATCCACCTATACAGATTTCTTTCCATGCTTATTTCCAGTGGATCTTTAAACCCCTGTGTGCAACAAGATGCTAAACAGAAGGGTGTTTCTATTGACCTTGCTCATTCGAAATACATTGAATACCACAAATAAGACCCCTATAAAAGTCCACAGAGAGAACAATTCATTGGTGCAAAATACAATCAGGAGCAGCTTGTTTGAGAGAAGTGTAAATGGGAGGAGATCAGGCTTTCCTGTAGAGTTTATTAGGAAATCTCCTGATTAAACTCTGATTTATATTTCTCCAATAGAGAATTTCCTCAAGGGGTAAATCACTGCCATGATTTCCTTATTACAAGTTCCCCCATAGCCACTGGTATCCCAGGGAGGGAGGTGTCCCCTTTTGCCCTTAAGGATGGAGAACAGAGAAAGAAAGTAAAGAAAACAGTGAAGAAAGTAAAGACACAGCAAAGAAAACTGCAAAAGGAGCTGATTACCGTGTCCTACTTGCAACAACAGAACACCTTGCCCTCTCCTGCTGCTGGTACAAGACCAGCTGGGCACTGCTGTGACTTAGCAGGGCTCATTTATGCCTCCTTCAGCGCCCAGAGCCTTATGGATGGCTGCAAACTCCTTGACAGCCCAGTGGAACATTTAAAAGAGGAGTCGCGGCATTTTCTTTTTAAAGAGCTGTTCTGTCTCCAGCTAAAGTGCTGTTGTAGCTCACTTCTGGGAGGCAGAAGCCTCCTCTGGCTGCACGATTCTGCTACTTCAGACTGGAGTCCCTGGGGAACCACCATAAACACGCTGCTGTGACAGCCTGATCGCCCCCAGCAGCCTTTTGGCAGTCCTGCTGTTGCCTGGGATGGGGATGGGGGTGGGGATAGCATGGCATGGGTAGGATGCAGCCCCAGGGATGGCACTGCTTTTCACCCTGGGGAAATCTCCACACTGGACACCAGCAGCAAGTTATTTCTCTTGTCCCAAAGCACCAAATTATTGAGCACTCAAGCACAGGCAGCTTGCAGCTATTTTGCACTTGAGCAGCAGCCGAGGGAGCTTCCCTGCCCTGTGCTGCCACGTGGTTCATTGGCACCTGAGGAGCTCCAGCTGCTGGCTCCCATTCATTCCCTGCAGCCTCTCCACGCTCCCCTTTGTGACCCCACACGGACCCCTCACTGTGTGCAATGGCTCTTCCAGCTCTCAGCAGCAGAATGATTTCTTGCAAAATCAGGCTGGGCGTTTCTCTGCAGACCTGAGATGCTTGCCATGGAAAAACACCCACTCACTGGGTTTATTATCTGCTGTGTGATGTTTTGTGACAGTCATCATCCCCAGCCCATTTCTGACCTCCTTCAAGTCGATAACCAAAACAGATGTCTTACTGTTAAGGACTGCAATCCTGGGCTTCCCTTTGCAGAAGCACAAGCATGTAGACAGAAGTGAGGGGGAGAAAAATGTGAAAAAAAAAATGAAATCCTCAAGACTTTCACACTGTGAACCATAGCAACAGCATTGCAATCTCTGTCCTCCCTTTGCTTCCTCCCCAGGGGAGCAGGTCCCTTGCTGAGCTGTGTGTTAACTCAGGGACCAAAAATGTGGCAATTTGTTATGGCAGCTGCTTCTGACTTGGGAAGGACTTCCATGGTATTTCTTGGGATTCTGAAAAACTCCAGCCCTTGCAGTCACAATATTTTGTATGGATCAAATCAATTTCCCCTTTCTCTTTCACATATATTACTTCATTTCTTGCAAACATGATTATTATAGGTCTGCAATTTGAAAAAAAAAAAAAATATTAGTAAGGAAATCTAAACAGCCAAAGAGACAAAGCAGAAATGCATACAAACATTCTGATCTTTTTCCATGAAATATCATTATCCTTACAATGAGATCTTGATTTTTATGAATCTGCCACCTGATTATCGGGGCTGGAAGTGCATCTACCAATTGTGAGCAGTTGAGCTTCTTCACAACAGTAAGCACTAGCTGTGGTAATGAGGATTAATTGGTGGGATGGGGTAATGACCCAAATAATGGGATGCTTGGGATCCTTTAGATCTCTGTGGGTCTGGCAAAGAAACTGAGGGTCAGATCTTCAAGGGACCAGCAGGATGGGGTCATCATCATCTTCATACAGAGCTGATGGGATGGATTGAAGCACGGTACTGTCAGCAACCAGCAACCCTGGAGAGAGCAATGTGGACATCATACCAAGCCACCTTTCACTCCCTGCTAATAATTAATTACTCACTTAAAACTAGGTTTCATCTCCTGGCTTTATGTCCGTAGGAAACCACTATGTTAGCCTGATTTCTATGCTCATTATCACATCCCAATCCTAAATAAACATGCAGGTAAATGATAACATCCATCAAATGACCACACAATGTGAAAATCCATCGCAGGGTGTATTTTTTTTTAACAGCACCATTGAACATATTAAAAAGGTAGCAGAGCAGTAACCTTGAGATAAATGATAACGTGGTTTTATTTTTTATTTAGGGAGAAAAAAAAGGATGACACAGTTTTATCATATTTATAATAAAAGTCATTGACATAATAAAACACTCCCATCACATCAGTATTCATTTCTGCAAATAGAGCGCTGACGTTTTATAATATTAACACGTGTTATAAATGTCACTGATATATTAAGATTTTCAGTCTCTCTAACCAAAAATATAGAGAGATGAGTGAGGAAGAGATGACTAATTCTAAGAGATTAAAGGGAACATTTTCTCATGCAATTAAATCATCTGCTGATTGTGAGCTGAGGAAAACACACAGAAGTCCTGTTCTGTGACTGCAGATTTTACCACCAGCACAGTGATTACCTGGGGCATGAGGATGGGAGCGCTGGGAGAACTCTGCATGTTGGGAATGCAGGAGTTGGAGAGATGTTGCAGAGAGAGCATTGCATAGCAGCAGGTCTGTGCTGCTGGGGCAGCTCAAGCTGCTCAGAACCCTCACAGGGGTTTTTGGGAGCCATGCAGGGCTGGAATGAGATGATTTTGAACATCTCTTCCAAACCAAGCCACTCTGTGACTCTGTGATCCAGAGCCAGAATGAGGTCTTCATTGCAATAAAACCCCCCCAAGCGAAGAGCTGTCAACAGGGCTAGATCCAGGAATGTAAGCTGCTAATGACGAAGTGATAAACACTCTGAGTACAGTTAAACAAGCAAGGAATGACAGAGTCCCTCGATACTACGACTAATTCTTTCTAATAAAACCTCTCTACGTTTAAAGGATCCCATCAGCCTTATAGGTCGAATCAGGCATTGGGCCATCAGCTGTGCTGCCCTTGGTTACTGCAGGAATGGCTGATCACAGCAAACCCTCTGAGGTTCCTGCTGCTTTGAAGGGGTCCAGAAGGGTTTATTTAGGTCACTGTCAGGGTTTCCTCCCCCAGGAGCTCCAATTACAGCTGTGTCAGTGAGGAAGAAATGTAAATCCGTATCTGCAGATGAACTCACCGGTGCCAACAAGAACCATTTCTGTTATAAAACATCATGTAGAATGACAGAGACCTTGGACAGCAGAGAGCAAGAAACAATAAACATTCCACAGCAGGGAAATGAATTCCTTCCCTGCCCACCTTTCCTTTTTGCTCCATCGAATAGGAATGGGGAGGGCTGGAACAGCAGGACCAGGGCTGGGAGACAGAGGGAGAAGCAAAGGCAGCAGAAATGGAGATTTTGTACTTACTAAAGCAAGCTATTTTTCAACCTGCGTTCAGCTCTAAAGTTCACTGCTGAATTATTAAGTGTGGCAGGCTTAGAATCTGTTCCAGCAAATAACAGCTGTATTTCTCTGGGGGAGCACAGGAGTCCGAACCTCAGGACTGTGTGTGGAGCAGAGCAGCTCTGGTCCCAGCCCCCTCACACCACCCCAGGAGGTGGTCCAGGTGCAAGGTTCTGTGCTTCATCCATGCCCTGCCTCAGGCCTCTTTGCCTCTTGTCCCAGCCCTAAAGGAACCCAGAAGTGGGGAAATGGTGCAGTCTTGTAGTAGGCAGTGGGGGAAGCAGATGGTACAGATGAGAGGGGTCCAGGCTCAAGTGAAGATTCCGTCTTCTCTATGTGAGATGTTTACCATTGCTGATTTGCAAGAATACGACCTTGAGGTTTCAATGTGGTTGTACCACAACAATGAGGGGAAAGCCCAGAGCTGCTCTGCCACTCTCAAGCCAGCATCACTGAGAAGAGGGTGTTTGATCCCCACTGCGAAGATTCCTCTTGCTACTGAAGTGCTGAAGACTTAATTATGTTTTCAGATGATAGCTTAGATTCAGGAGCACAAGCAGTGTTGTAAAACAGGGAAGCTGACTCAATGAGACACCGAAGACAGCCCAGCCCAGCCCCTTCAAATGCACTGCACAAATGATTGCTTTTCCTACAAGATTAAAAACTGAAGCAACATGAAGGGTTAGTATGTTTCACAATGAATTCTGATTTATCAAACATGATTAGTGGATTATGAATATGGATGGGATTTCTAAAAACAAAAGAAAGTTCATGTGGTTTATCTTTCTTTAAAAGATTAATTTAAACTCAAGGAGCATTAGCAGCAACACAAATATATTTTGTGTAAGATCAGGAAATACAAAGAGGAAAAAGTAGATAGCAAGGGAAGAGAGAAACAGGAAAAATCAGGTGAACTCAAGTAGGATAGGTTATGTCATAGAATCATACATTCATAGAGTCATAGAATGGCTTGAGTTGAAAGCGACCATCAAGGATCATCAAGTTCCAGCCCCCCTGCCACATGCAGGGCCACCAACCTCCATGTCTAATACTAGACCAGGCTGCCCGTGGACCCATCCAACCTGACCTTGAACACCCCCAGAGATGGGGCATCATAACCTCTCTGGGCAATTTGGGATGTGCAGTGATTTGCTGTAGCCTTACATAGTAAAGATAGTCTTAGAATGCAAACGAATTACCTGAAACATATTTTTACTTCCGTTGTTAGCCCTTGTGCTTCAATGTACTCCTGAGCTGGTGATCCAGATAGATGGATCTGGGTAAGTTCTCTCTCAGCCACGCAAGTTTGGTTTCCTCCTCCTTTCCCCTGACACAGGCCTGGTGTGATGAGGGGCTAAGGGCCAACGAAAGGTCCAGCACAGCTCTAGCAGGACATCCTGGTAGAAGAGGGGAAGAGACCTTTCAGAGCACAGAGCTGGATGCAAAGCTCAGAGCTGTGCCCTGTGACAGTGATGAACGCATCTGGGAGCTGACTGCAAACTCACTAAGGCCATGCTTGGCCAGTTTGGACCTCGCACATTGTAGAGGTGACCTTCATCTATGTTTTTAAGCCCAAATTCCAGCTCTTCTGTCTGCCTTGCTTCAGGACAGCTTCCAGGAGCTCCTCATGAGGCAACACAAACACCAGTGATGATGTTTTCATGCTATGGATGAGAGAGCTACTCCTCTGCTGTGAGGGCCTTATACTTCCAACAAATATAATATTTATCAAGATAGAACTCTGTCTAAGCATACAAGGTCTCCCATGCACATCACCATGGTATCTGAGTGTCTCATTTATTATAGAAACAAACAACTCACTTCAGAAATGAGTTAAGGTTGCTAAGTGACAACAATGTACTTACTTACCACATCATTTGCAAAACCCTCACACTTAAAAGCAAGAAAATGAATGATTAAGGACTCCTGAAACTCTATACTGCCCACATAATAAATATATATTTTTAAGCTGAGTACAAAAAAGTGCACTTTTTGTTTCAGCCAAACAGCCCTTTGCTCGACCTGTGAATTGTTTTCTCTCTCTTTCCTCCATCTTCATGTGGTATTTTTATTGCACTGAATTGCATGTGCAAACATTTTCTTTAAGGAATATTCATAAGTGGAAAATAAGATTAGCCAGTTCAAGTAATTCCAAGTGCCACTACTATGGGCTAATGCTGCCTTTGTAATAAGCAAATACGTGCAAATTTTTATGGGAGGAAAAAATAACACTGTTCATTTGCTAATCAACATTAATTTTGTATGTGTGCTCCAGATTTTTCAAAAGGCTGTTTTCTGTTCCAGAATTTCTAGAAATACTGATAGAATTCTAGAAATACTGATAGAAAAGTGTCTCACTTGGGTTACGGTTGAGGTTATTGAGGTGTCTTACAACACACGTTTCATTGTATTTGTCAAAACAGATAATGGGTAAAAACAGGTAAAATCTGAGTTAATCTAAAGTTAAGGAGAACTTTGACGTCGTCTTTGGGTGGGTCAGGATTTCACCCTTAATATGTTTTGTATAAGCAATAAAAGATGTATGAAGCTCTTAATTATTAATCTCCTGGCTTTTAAGCGCTTGGGTTTAGTACCTAATGCAATGGGGACAGGTGCTGCTGAAGGACCAGTGCTGTTACTTCATTGTAATCTGTTTGAGAAACAAAACTGCTGCTTGTTTCAGGCTTTCCAAAATCACTCAGATGTTTATTTTCTGCTTTTCTACCTTCTATTTTTGCATGGATTAATTAAGGTGTAGCGCTTCCTTCATTTGCAGCACAGCAGACCTAGGTAGCACGGGAAGACATAAATCTACATCCCTGGAGGAGCCTCCCAGGCACTGGGGCATCCCCACTGTGGCTGTGTCCCCGTGCAGACCCTTGGCTGGAGGCAGTTCTCTTGCTGAGCTGTGCAACATTCTGTATTTCCAAGAAGACAAGATGTAAAGGAGAGGGCAAATTTCTCAAAGCATTCTCTTTCCCTTGTCTATGCCACTGCAGTACAGGCAAGGAGAGTTTCTGAAGGATTCTGCGCCCATCAAGCTGTGCTCTCTTGAAAAATGCAGCCACTCACATTGAGGCCTAAATGGGAGCTGGGTAATGTGGCTTTGGTTGCTGGAAGAATCAGTCAGTGACAAAAGGGCAGTCACAGCAGCTCTTCTCCATTAGCTTCCTCCTTCCTTCAACAATATCAATTATGGAAGCTCTAGCCCAAGGTCCCAAATAATAGCTATTTCTCTACAATATTACTATTTTTGCACATAAAAATGCCTTTTGCATGAACTACTGTCAAGGTCTAATCTAATCTATTTATCTGTATTTACAAGGCACTTATCTATTGGAGTATCTAAGTGCTCCATACAAACACAATGCTGTTAGCCAAAGATGGCATTATTCCAGTACTCTGCATCCCACTGAACAATCTCCTGAGCCACGATTTTCTCTCTTGGAAAGCACAATGAGAGCCTTGGTCACGCAAAAAACACTATGGGCCAAAATGGTTGGCAAAATGCTTGTTGATTTCAGTGGATTTAGCATCAGCACACTTTAAGCTGTGTGCCTCCTTGTGCTGGTACAGTAGAGGTCTGTGCACAGCACCATGTATTAAAGCATGACCTGGCCTCCTCTTCCTTGTCCTATGCACTCCTCTACCACAGCAGCATTTCCAAGCCAGCAGTGGGCCCTATATTCCTTTCACTTGAAATCTGCCTCTGAGATATGTGATATGGTTAGACAGGAAAAGAAAAATAGACAGAAACCACAGGTCATTAACACAGCAGTAGATAGATGCATTTTTAAAACTAAACCAGAATAAATTTCTAGTTCTCCCTCTCCTTCATTCTTAATTTCCCTAAATGAGATACCTTCTGTGATGAATTCTCCCCAGGCAATATAAAACCAGATTTTACTCTGATTTTGGCTGGCTGGGTCAGACCAAAGCTGTCTGAGAAGGCCCATACATCACAGGGCAGGCAGGAGTGATGGAGAAGCTGGACAGCACAGCAGGAAAATGAAACCCTGCACAGAGAAAAGTGAAAATGAACAGATTTTGGTAGGGGAGAGATGAGGATTCTATCACCAAATTCCCCGTGAGAGGCAGTGTTGTGTGAGAGAGAGGAAGAATTGCTTAGCAAGGGGTGAAAGAAAAAGAGGTTATTAGAAACCACTGCTGAGAGTCCCACTGTGGAAATGCAGGTATCCAGATCCAGCTAAAAGTGCAGGCAGGTTTCCTAGCTGTGAGAAAAGGCCTTGTTCAGAGTAGCTGTCATTGCAATCTCCTAATTGGAAATAATTCAGATCCTGTCTCAAATCAAAAAGCCCAGAATTAGCCCTCATAGCCTCCACCTGGAAGCGTCTCCACTGGCATTCAGCTCCCCAGCAGCCAACTGATGTCCGCTGCATCCCAAGCACACTGCAGGAAGGGATGCTCAGGAGGAAAGGGTGAGAGCTGTGGGTGGCCTTGAGAGCTGGGGCCCCACTGAGATGCCAGGAACAACCAAGGGTAGGGACAGTCAGGAGATGCAAGGAATACAGGAGAATAGGGAGGGGGACACAACAAGGCAGCCCTGCAGATGCTCCGCATCACACACCATGGGAAAACTTGTTGGGATCAGTGCTTTTTGCTGCTTATGTTAATGGGTCCTTTGTGCTGTTCCTACGCTTGTGTATAATTAAGATGAGATTTATTTGTTTGCTTTAGTTTTTGCATTATGAGGGAGAACACGGAGAATTGTGACAATTGTAAAGAAAGATTATGAGATGAGATAAGCCATTTTGAGTGGGTTTGTTTGTTTGAGGGGGAACAAACAATTCAACATGACAATTGAAAATATTTGGAACAGAGAAGGGTAAATCCCCAGAGAGCCTTGGAAAGTGATACCCAATGAGATGAGTGCTTGTGGAAGGAAAAGCTTTCCAAGAGAGCTCGGCTCCAGAATATTCAAAGATACAGGTTTTTTGAGTTCCTTACAACATCTCCCTTTGGGCTGAATGTGCTCCACACCACCAGTAACATTCCATCGCCCCACTGACCTGTTCATGGCACTCAGATGAGGAGCTGGTGGTCAGCTGCTCTCCCCAGCTCCGAAGTCCTCAGATGCTGCAAAGAGGACAGAGGCAGAGGAAAAGGAAAGGTGGGATGGACAAGCAATCCATCAGACAAGAAAGGACACTGTGTGCCTTTGGTAAAACGTCTGTATCACCACAGCAGTGGCAAATCGTCCCAGGAAGCCTGGTCTGTATTTTGTGGGCAGGCAGTGGATGGAGCTGCTTTGAGAGCCACAGACCCAGACTATTGCATAGACATCAGTGTATAGGGAGAAGAGTACAAAGACCATCAAATGCAAAACGTTTCAGGGTATGCACAGTGTTATGCATTACCTTCCCTTCTGCATGTTCCAGGCTTCCTTCTTTTCATACACCAAAGTACCAAAGCCCTGAAACTGGGGATTACAGACAGTGTGTGAAGTAAGCTTTATTGCTGAAAAGAGTTTAACAGATGCTTTTAAAGCACATACATCCTAACCTGAGTGCCTTGGAGCCATTTCAGTTCTAGTATTGCACTTAGAGGTTTTTTCACCCTGGAATTTAGGAGACTAAAGAGACCACGGGGAAGTGTGATGCATCTTGATAACAAATTGGACCTAATCGCCTGAGTACCCTGTGCCTGGGGCAGGTGCTGCAATGAAGCTAGAAAACACTGGGAAAAGCCTCTCCCATTCTGTTCGATCTGCATGATGCTGGGCTGGAAGATGGAGTGAAGGGAGACTTTTTCTTTAGACATCATCCTTTGCTGACATTTCTTAACTGAGTTTAGAGTAACTGGCTGAGTTATTCTAGCTTTTCTGGGGAAGTTTCACTAGCACACATTTTGCTTCCCATCTTGGATCTTAACTAGCCAAGCAGATTCTTGTATTTGCCTGCTTATTTCTTAGGGTAAGCATTTAAAAAACACCAGCATGAGTTGGTCTGCAAAAGCACCTGTTACTCCTGTCACAGCTTCAGACAGGAGGAGGGCAAAGGAAACACCTATGCTCTCCTTACTGATATTACATGAGTACCCTTATGTCTGCAATATTAGGCTGCTTTGCTCTGAGCATGGTGGATTCATGACCAAAAAGATAAACCTTGTCCTAAAACGCTTATAGTGTCAGCAGAAAGAAGGTGAGGTGGGAAAGGAAAGGCTAAGTGGGCCAAAACGAATCTCTGGTGCACCGGCTGGTTTTTAAGAGCCCAGTGGTCACTTCACTGCTTTTTTAGGCTGTCAAGGTCTGCTCCTAGCAATGTACTGTGGGTTTCCTCTACCAGAAAGCAGAACTGGCAACAAAAGGATGAGAGTAAGGAAGAGACAGCAAATACTGTGGTTTATGTATATCTATATATGAACCTCGCTTTTTCTACTGAGATATACACATTGTCAAAATGTTCTCATCATCTCCCCAAGTAAATATCAAACAAATTGCTAAGTTTTGCTCTTAGGGAAGACAATTCGTGACTTGCCCAGATGCACTGCTCCCATCCTCCCAGGTACCCAGGGAGAGAGCTGCTATGGGCTGTGTTCTAGATCAGTGAAACACGCGCACTGAGCACTGGGGCTAAATTGTGAGAGCACTGGGGAAGCTCAGGACCTGAGCCTTCTCTCTGTTCATCTGGACTCAGCTTGGCAGCATAAGGTTGGATATTTATGCTGACAAAAATTAAGGGCAACGCAACATAAATCTAGCTAGGACAACTCTTAAGAGAAATCTTCTTTTTCTGGCTGCAGTGGAATTCAAACCAACTTACATCTTTCCTTTCACTTTGATTACCTATACCCTCCTTTTCTTTCTCAAAGTCCCAATCCAGTATTCAGTTCATGACCATTCTATTCCCAAAATCTCTTCTGTAAATTACACCAATCCCGTTTATAAATTAGTTCTGATGTACTGGACATCAAGTAAAAAGCAAATAGTGTGATGGTGCCTTCACCTGGCCATAATCCTGTATCAGTATCATTTTATTCTCCCATCTAAATCAGCAGAAAGGATCTATGCTACCATTTCCAGTGCTAATGGTTCCCCTGTTATGTATGTTAAAGATGGGACCCAGTAGGGTCTGGTACACTATGGACATTGTCAAGCCATTCTGTGGCCTAAAATCCACACAGGCTACAAGGTGGGGTTACAGTCCCTGATAAAAAAAAAAAAAAGAATAAGAGGAAAAAATGCTTAGGAAAAGCCTGGAACAGAGCTTGATAACTATAGCTGAGTATAGTGTTACTGGTCAATTTTTTGTTCACTGAAAAAGTAATTTCAGTGCACCAATTTATTTTGACTCTCTCAAATAGCTAATGTGAAAACAAGAGCAAATAAGAAAGATAATATCCCACTCTGGCATTTTAGAAATGAAGAATCTTTTCAAAAGAAAGCAGTGTTTTCTGTTATCCAAATTGTACTTATTTGTCCAAAGCCTAAAGATTTCTAACGATGAAAAGAATTTTTATGCTTGGCAGAAAACAAAACTTTTCCATTCAGCGTAAGAGAAATTCTCTCTCCCTTTTATTTTCCCTAAGAAAGGCAAAGGGGAAAAAATGCACAATCCATATTTGTTTGCATGAATCCTAACATTTGTTTTACCCCTTTGCTCTGCCCAGGGAAGAAGGTAGAAAAATGGCAGCCTTGTAGACATGTTGTGCCTAAAGGATATTCTACTGCAAGGGATCAGGTTGCGTTTCGAAGCAGGAAGCTCCGATTTTTTCTCCTTTACCCCTTCACAAACACACTGCAAATGAGCTTTATAAATCAATCAGATGCCAAGGACAGAATTGTTTACTGAGATGCACATGCTTCATTCCTAGGGACAAGTCCTCGGCGTTCGTGATTCTGGTTGGGTGGGACTCGTACCCAGAGGGGCTGTGGCAGAGAAATCACTTTCCATTTGTGAAGACACTTACTTAACTACACTCGACAGGAGTGTGAGGACAGAGCTGGAGGCCTTGAGCCACTTGTTAGTCAGAGAAGACTCCAAAATGCTTCAGTGTTTGGAGCATCAGCAGCAAAGAAGTGGCAAGAGCTGGAGAGAGCACAGAAGACCAGGCAAGTCCCTCCCAGGATGTCTACTCTCAGATGCGTTCCGAAGAGGAAGATTGCCAAGTGGGAAGACGTATTTCTACACAGGCAAAATATTTGCTTACTCCCCCTGTCTGATCTCATTCTGTATTAAAATGAAGAGTACCACAAGATGAAGGAATTTGCTTTCAAGGATATCCCGTAAGCAGCTATGCAAAATTGTAGGTGCTAACAATTTACTTGCATTTGTTTGTGTTATCTGTAACAATTTCCCTTTGCTACAGTAAGGCCTCCTGTGATAACAGGAATAGTAATAACAACAACAATAAACAATGATATGAGTGATCTCCATCACAACTTGCAACCAGCACTTCCCTGCTAAAATTAAGAAGTGCTAGAACAGGAAGAAATAATGTGACACAGACATATGTGCAGTATCCTGTGCTGAGGACATAGGAATGACACAAGATTTGGTTTCTTTTTATAAAAAAAAAACCTCTTAAGCTAATGTACCTGCTCAAAAATTCCTGCAGAGCATTTGACATCCCCAGCACTTCTTGCAATGCTCCCCACCTGCTTGTAGTCACAGATGGGCTCCATCTGCCAGCAGAAAACTGAGACTCTGTACCCAGGCAGCAAACTGGTGTAAGGATAAAGAACAGCCAGGAAGAAGCTGACCTGCAAACCCATGCAGGGCCATGCTGTGAACCCAAGCATGTCATCTGGTCTTCTGGTGTCTACTGACCCTCTTGGAAATAAGTGAACTTATGGGAAATTGCTGCTCCTGAGCAGCAGTAAGCACAAACCTGGGACAAAATCCAACACTGAGCCACAATGGGCTGCAGAAAAACCCCTGACAGTCCCACTGCTATATGTAAACACAGTGCAACGCATGGGAGGAAAGGCTTTCACCTCTACATCCCAGTCACCAGGCTGCTCCCAAGGCATTCTGGCTCTGCAGAAGCAAGCTACATGCCCAAGGGGGGAGCATGCTTCCAGGAACACTTGGGGCTGAGCACTGTGTCATGGTTTCTTTGGTGCAGCACAGGCTTTTATACTCAGTCCTCTGCTTTCTCCTGCACTCCTGGATTTCCTCAGGACACCCTCTTGTAGAACACAGTCCTCAAGCTGGGGCATGTGGTTAAACCTTGTATTAAACCTGGCCCCATTTCCTTTGCATTGCAACTTACACAAAATTTACAGGTGAAAAAGTGAAGAAGAGGAGTGGCTGCCCAGAGGTAAGTGATAGGAAAATCCCAGCTACCCAGCAACATAGCTGAGTTCCCCAGCTGCAGTGTTCCATGTGTCAGACAGAGGTGGGTGATGTTAGACAGATTCCTGCTGTGCCGTCCCCTGGTTTTTCAGGTCCCCCCTTCCTCTCCAGGCTCAGAAACATCCCCCATTTCAGTGCTACCCTAGAAACTGTCCTCCTGGATATCTGGAGATGCTTTTAGGATTCCCCTTCTTAAAAAGGTTCTCACGTCGGAGGCAGAGATGTGGGAAGGAACACAAAGGGCTCTGACTCTATTCATCCGCTATCCACCCTGATTAATTTTACTGCTAATGACTCTCCAGACATGGTGATGCATGGGGCTCTGTCGGTGACAAAAAAAATTGAACTTCTACTAATTAAGTAGAACATCTTCATAGGGTGAAAGGTTTTGCTAACGAAAGTAACTCACAAAGAATTATGTTGGCTAGAGACTGCCGCTGAGCTCACATGGTGTAAGGACAGAGAAAGGAGGATAAAATATTTGCTGCAGCTACCAGGCCAAGATTCCAGCCCCAGCTTGTCTCTGCACAGAGCCTATAACATGATTATGTTGCATACAAAGGAAAGCTATGAAGATGGCAAAGGGTCTAGAGGGCAAAGCGTGTGAGGAGTGTCTGAGGTCCCATGGTTTGTTCTGGCCAGAGGTGAGGAGGATGAGGGGAGGCCTGAAGCTCATCATGGCGCCCTGCAGCCCCTCATGGCATCCTGCAACTCATCATGGCAGCCTGCAGCTCCCTACAGGGAGCAGAAGGGCAGCTGTAGGATTCGAGTTTGGGTGGTGCTGTGTGGGGCTGGGAGTTGGGCTCGGTGGTCCCTATGGGTCCTTTCCAACTCAGGATAGCTGGTGACTCTATGATTCCTAGGGGTGCCATCAAGATACTACACTGAGTGCTCTGCACCACTGTCCTGTGCAAGAAAACCACCTCAAATGCAGATGAGTGAAAACACGGCCTTCATGAAAGTACCACATAAAGGATTTAATGTGCAAACGAACAAATATTATCCAAAGAAAGCTGGCCCTGGGAAGTCAAAGAGGAGGAAAGCTCTGTTGTGCTTATATACAAAGAATTGGTGAATGATGGAACTGCAAACTGGTTGAGACTTTGCTCCCCAGTAAGCTCTGGGAAGGAGCACTTGAAATGAGGCAGTGCTGCAGTCACTGGGCAGTGGTGACTCCTACCTGATGAAGATATGCCTATGAGCTCTGCAGCCTTGCCTTACTTCTTTCCCTTCCCCTCTCCCTTCCAGCTCGCTTTCCACTTGCTGCAATGCTCATTACTTTAGTAATTCTATTGTCTCCCTTTCGTGGAGAGATTTGCGGTGTTTTAACCAAGAAACCTACATTAAAATATTGAAATAGATCATTAAATATTTATTTTCTTCAGCTACTTGTAAAGACAGAAGGAAATTGGGAAAAAACCTGTCAGAAAGGAGCATAATATTCACACTTTTTTGAAGAGGCTGTTTATGGTTATGTTGCCTGAGGGACCTGCAAAGACAGAATCACAGAGGCCATAGCGTTAGCTTTTCCTCCATGCACTCTGACTCCCTCTCCAGTGGCCTTTTTTTATTCTAGGATTCAGCTTGTTGTGCTCATTTCTCCCCTCTCCTTATCCAGTATAAATCACAGTTAGCTCTGTTTAGGCTGGTCAGTGAGGCAGCCATATATTACTTTGCTCTCAGGATGGAAATATGGGGACTGACCCCCAGCCACGTGCCCCTGAACAGATATCCCACTGTGGTCCCTGCTTCTCCTCCCATGTGTGCTGATGGACACCAAGCACAGCTCCAGCAGAGGCACACAGAATCTTTGTGACCCCTTTCTTTAGCCCAAGGTGCTCACATCCATCTTCTGCACAGCCTGTTCATTTCTTTCCTTTCATGGCAGAAAAGTGGAGTTGTGGAAAGATGGCAAAAATAACCTTCACGGGTGGCAGACAGCTTTGGGAGCAGGGAAATGCTCCAGGTTTTCACCATTAGACAACAGCTGCTGTCCTAGGAGCACACAACCACAGATCTCTGATAATGCTCAGTGCCTGGGACCAGCAGCACAGGCCGGTGTGACCTCACTGGGCGTATCTTCATTAATTTGTCCCTTACCATGGCTTAAGGATTTCCTCTGGGATTACAAATTCCCATATCTAGAATAACAACCTCATCTTGCACAACCTGAACAACCAGGCTGAGAGCTGCAGTCCTATTGCTTCTCTTTAGCCCAAACATTCATCACGTGTGATGCCATGGGGTATGCAACTGGGACAGAATCAGTGTGCCTTGAGCCATGGAAATTTCATCCTTAAAAGGGATGCAGTCTCTAGATGTAGAAAAATTGAAGAACACTTTGCTGTGCTTCTCCACTTCCCTTATAAGCATGCTCCCTCTCTCCAGGGTCAAGCACAACATTTCTAGGGTGCTTAACGATTTATTTACAGCGGCATTCTTCGCTCTGCACTCCCACATGCATGCACATTCCTGGACAACGGCTGGATTATTGTCGCCTGACTTAAAAATCATTTCATTTTCATCTGCAGGTGATGGATAGTACCAAGGGAGCCAAATGATTACAGCCACAAAACTAAAATAGCTCAACTGTTTGTGAAGCAGTTGGCCAGCACAGGCAGCAAACACAAATGCACTGGAGATGCTTCTGCGCGGATTCACTGGGCAGCTGGGCTTGTGGGATAAAGTGTGGGTATGCAGGAACCCCTGCTTGGTTCACCTGCCTATGCAAATCTATGCATGAAAGTCAGGAGAATTTTCTGTTAGGGAGTTGGAGCTCAAAGCAGCAGCACTGACAGCAGGCACGTTGTGTTCAGCACCTCAAGGTCTGGAGGAAAAGACACTCATCAAGACCTATTCAAAGAAAGGCAGGGCACACAACATTTAACGCAGAGACTGATGCAAGTTCTGTCTGCAACCTTTTTTTCTGCATTATCTGGCAAAAATGCGTTCCTCCTTTCGATAATATATCAAATGGTGCTCATGTCCATTGATAATGCAGCAGATAAAAAGCAAAAATAGAAGGAAAAACGTGCAGAAGCAATACAGAAAACACTGAGTTCTACAGCAGATGGGATTATTTGGATTTTCTGCCCCATCAAGTGCCCGTCCTCCTCCCCATCACTCCCTAAAAGTGCTTAAAGTATGTAATTTACCTTTAGAAAATCAATCACCTAGTCATTTTGTTCACTGAATCCCCACTCATGTTCGACTGTATTTCTGGTGTGCAGAAATTAAATATTTCACCCCTGAGTCCCTGGTTTCAAAAGAAGAATTCTTTCTTCAGGACACAGTTTCAGTGTAGTTTTTTGACAAAAAGCAGAAGCACGGAAGCTACAATGCAAAGTTGGCACTCCCAATGCCAATTTATAATAATAATAAAATGAATTGTTTTGAGCTGCTCCATGCTTTGCTGGGTTTTCGGTTCTTTTTCTCTTGTCTGTCTGGGAAATGGGGGAAACTCTGCCAGGTGTTGGCCCAGGTATATGGGAATGGAACAAAGAAGATTTCTTTGAGACACAAATAAGATCCACCTTATGCATGACTCAGGATCTCATGTCAGAATTTGGTCCATTTCAAAAAGAACACAAAAGGCTGATCACAATGAGCAATAATCCAAAAATAAGCTGGCGAGAGGAGCACACTGTGGATTTGAGTGGGGCATGACAATTAGAGCTGCACAAGATAGTCACAGGGACGAAAATAGATCCAACTCCAAGTGGAAGGTGCCTTTGAAATTTGGGATTTGCATTTTTTTTTGTGCTTTCAACTCAAAAATAGCAACTTGGTTAAAATGAAAAGGCAAAGTGTGAAGATAAGAATAAATATTAATTTATTTTAACAACAATATATCTGAATCTGGAAGAAACCCAGAAGTACTTCTTGTGCAAGATTTAACACAAAGGATTGAGCTTTGTTTTGTTTAGCTTTAACAAATCTGCTTCTAATTCTAAACTCTGTAAAAGAAAACTGTAGCTCCTTTCTGTTCGCCAGTTAGAGAAAATGCATCTCAGATTAAGAAGATGCCCAATGCCATCAGTTCCTGTTCTTGATCTTCCACTGACTTCTCAGATGGCTTCAGCTCTTTATGGGTAGCTAGCTAGTTAGCGGGATTCTCAGATGTACTTCAGAACCTGACAGCAAAACACATATTTTCCTGGCTTGTACTTTTCCCTCTGCATCATAGGTCCTCATCTGTACCACGTGGGGAAAAAAAGACATGCTTAGACGAGGTATTGCTAGGAATCAGAGAAGCTTTAAGGGCTAGTGTCATCACCATCTTTGAAAAAGTCTGGTGACAGAAAATAACAATAAGAAATAAAACCACACAACTAAGTTTTCTCTCCACTTTTCACCTGTGACAATCCAGCCTTTTGACTTTGTCCGACAGACACTCATTGCAAAGAGGGAGATGGGGGCCTCTTGGATATAGTGCCCATCCAAAGTAATCCAAAGATGATATTTGCCATCCTCTCAATTAACATTTGAGACTAGATAGTAAAGATTCTCCTCACAGCTAATATTTTGAGATTTTCAACTGCTTTCTAAATAATGCCTAGCTCTTCTGAAGCTTTTGTTCTGTTACGATAGCCCCAGAAGGTCACTACATCCAATGTAGGATGTGAGAGCTGGGGCTGTTCAGCCTGGAGTAGAGAATGTTCCAGGGAGAGCTGAGAGCAGCCTTTCCCTATCAAGGGGGGCAGTAAGAAAGAAGGGGAGAGACTCTTTAACAGGGTCTGTTGTGATAGCAAAAGGGGAAATGGTCTCAAACTAAAAGAGGGGAGATAAAGATTGGGTAAATGGAAAATGTTTTTTACAATAATTGTACTGAAGCACTGGCACAGGTTGTTCAGAGAGGTGGTGGGTGCCCCCATCCCTGCAGACAGCCAAGGTCAGGCTGTTGGAGATATGAGGACCTGATGGAGCTGTGGGTGTTCATAGGAGGGGAGTTAGACTAGATGATCTCTAAAGGTTTCTTCCAACTCAAATGATTCTATGATTAATCCTCACCTGGGTCCCTCTTTCAGCACTCTAGCTCTTTGCAGATAGGTTCTGCCTCAAGTAACAGCAACTTCATGCTTCTCCTGTATTTATTCTGCTACTTGCCTCTAACAACATTTTCCAAGGTATATTAGGTTGTTAATACACCATTAGGACTTGCAGCTGATGCTTGAAATTCTAACATTTTCCACATTTTGTAAGACAGCTCATTATGAAAAGTGTGCTCCTGTGCTGGTGGTTCTGTGTAGCTTTGCCTCTTTCTCACACTTTTGTCCCAGAGCTCCAGATCTATGTTGATACCTTTGTGATGCTTTAACACCTCTCACTTTCAAATCCTTTTTCACATGGATGAAACAGAAGAGTTTCCTCATAAGAAAGATCTCAGAAGAGGTCTTGTATTTATTGTCCTTGAGGCCATTCCACTCTAATTTTCAACTGGATTTGCTTTGCCCAGTGATCCATCCAGTCCTACAAACAATTAGATGCAAAAATCCTTAAACCACATCCCAGGACAGCAATAAGGAACATCACACAGGCAAATCTGAATTGCCAACACTCATCAGTTTATCAGCTCTCCAGGATAGGAGATGAGAACCAACGACCAAATTTTCCATCAACTTTCATGGAAAAGGAGAATCTTGCTCTTATCAGGGCTGTGATTTGATTTCATTTGTTAGAGTAGATGGGGCAGCTGGGTCTGATTCTGATTGAGATGAACAGCTCCTCTCTCTACCCACTCCACTTTTGACTCTTTTGCATTCTGACATTTATTTGGAGAAATTGGGTCATTCTGGAGTATTTTGGAATGAGGCAGCTGACACATTTCATGGTTGAATGCATGCTATGGCCAGGGCCATCTTCACTTACCTGGTTTTCACAGAGACCCACTGTCATCGAGGAAAATTTGGAGACATATGCCAAAATCAGCCAATGAAGACTCACTTCAAGAAATAACTCAACCTGAGTGTTATTTGATGGGGCCAACAAAACATTCTCCCTTGTAGAAGAATGGTTTTCTGGCCCACCAAACAGCACAGCTGCCAAGCTTCAAAGCTCACTGCAGCACTGCCTGCCTTGCCAGCAGAATTAGTGCCCGCAGAGCTTGGACAGTTATGAGAGAGCAGAGAGAAAGAAAAGAACCAAAGAAGGTATCCCTGACCTGCCCAGTGCTGTCTCTTTCACTCACCTGCTACACATTTTTCTCTTGCCAATGTTTTTTGGGACTGTGAAGAAGGTTCAAAAGTAAAGAGAAACCCCCCCTGGGATGGAAGAAGCAGAATATTCCTGAGTTGCTTCCTGCAACGATTTGTTTGTTCACATTCATGCAAGATTGGGTATCTCACCCACTGCCTTAGAAATGCTGATGACAAGCACAAATCCATCCTGCCCACAATACATGCAGAAATGCTCTGGGCAGCTCTTCTGGTAGGGATGCAGACTTCTCTAGACAGATGCTCTTTGTGAGGATCTCCTGTGACAGTTTCTATCAGATGCCTCTGATCTGAGCAGTCACTGACTATTACAGCACAGAAACTTTCTCTTCTACCTCTCCATATCCCATCATCAGAAAGGCACTCTGGTTATTTTATTTAACACCCTTTTTTCGTCTTTCTGGGTTGACAAATTGCATGAGACATACAGAGAAAGGGTGTGGTGCTTTGAGTTCAAATCTGAGACAAGAAAAATGTCAGGGAGCTATTTTTACCTCTGCCTTAGACAAAACACACGCCTAGAGTGGCCAGTCACACTATTTCCTTTCCCTTTCCCTTTCCCTTTCCCTTTCCCTTTCCCTTTCCCTTTCCCTCTCCCTTTCCCTTTCCCTTTCCCTTTCCCTTTCCCTTTCCCTTTCCCTTTCCCTTTCCCTTTCCCTTTCCCTTTCCCTTTTCCTTTCCCTTTCCCTTTCCCTTTCCCGTTCCCCTCCCCTCCCCTCCCCTCTCCTTCCCTCCTCTCCTCTCTCTACCCCTCTCTTTCTTCTCCTCCCCTTATCCTTCCTTTCCCCTTGCTTTCTGAGAGCCATCACTATTTTCTTTCTCTCCTTCCTTCTCCCTTCCAAATAGACACGAACATGGCAGAAAAAGAGATCAAGAAAAAATCCACTACCACTCCCAAACCATCCACACTTAAAGCCAGCTCTGAAAGTTTGTTGCGATGTCAGCAGGAAAAACAATATCGGCCTCTGAAAAATTAATATGGTGTTCACTTGCTATCTAGTTCTCTCTCTGCTTGTCAATAATTCTGTTCGTTCCACAAATATTAAAACTGTTTGCCAGAGCCCTTAATGTCACAAGAAGCTGGTGCCTGAAAGCACGATTACTTTCAACTGCAAATCATATTTAATTTATTACGTGACCTGATGTTATTGCTTTTATTGATGAACTGTACGGTGTAAAATGATTATTTGTTAAAGATTTCACTGTAGTTAAAAATAAATAAATAAATAAATAAAAGAAAAAGCAGAAAATATTTATTGCTCAAAAAAAGCTACTTGTAAATGGTTTTTTCTGAAAAGTTTCCGGAATGGGAGTTACTATTATTACCTGATTTGGGGCTTTATACATTCTTTGCACTGCAGAACAGATCCACCTTTCTCCATGACTTAAATTCAATCTCCGTACTGAAATGGGAACAGGCAGCAGAGGAACAGATAGGATGATGTACATATAACTGTTCCACACTCTGCATCATTAAATCTAGGCAGTTGTTTGGGCAGTACTGGGATTTGTATCTAAGCATAAGCTTCATCTTTTCCTTTGTATTACTGTAATATGATAAGAGCTCATTGGTCATTTATACTGAGAGAGTGTCTTTTGGGCCCAAATCTGTTAAGATGCTACATGTTGGCAAAATGAAAGATGAGATTCCTGCCTTGAAAGGCTGTATACTCTGATTAGAAACGGTAATAAAACAGGAATATTGTTTTCCGCTTGATAATTCTTGAGGTCCCTTCCAACCCAAGCCACTCATTCTATGATTCTATGATATGAAGAACCACGGAGCAGTGACACATTACAATTAATGCTCATACTGTATCTTAATTTCAATAATGATGCTATATTTGGCTTCCAATTGGCTAGTCTTTTCACTGGCTGTAAAAGGACACGGGAATCTTAGGTGACTGTTCTGCAAGCTGGTGGTTGAGTCATTGGATAAAGCCCCCTGTCCATTTCCCATCACTTTAGGCATCTAATTCAGAGGTATGAATGGCAATCCTGAAGAAAAGAAAAAGCTACAGTCTCTTTTGGGCACATCGATGGCAAGAGGCTGTTGTAGTCCACCTCTTGACATTTCAGCTTCTAAGGACAAGACACTGACTTGCTACTCTGAAAGCCATCAGGACCTTTCATTGAGTCTCTACGCATAATACATTCCTATCCTAGACCCAGAGACAAAGGCTGTCAATACCCTCTACAAAACCAACAGAAAATCCCCAGTGGAGTGTCCCAATAGATTGCTTTAGTCATAATGCTATCCTTCTCTAGATGTAATTGGTTTCCATTGTTAATTGGGGGGTGGAGGAGTGAAGTTCAGTTACAAGGAAATGAGTAAAAAAATCAAAATGCAAAGAATAATGCATGACTCAGTTTCAAGGTTTAGAAGCACATATTATCTGCTGATTCCTGAAACCATGATATCAGCTGGAGTTTTATCTCAGGTTTCAGTCAGGTAAGAACACATCACTTTGAACAGAAGACATTTTCCAGTCTGCCACCTAATAGAGATGTCTGCTGTGATTAAAAGGTGTGCTGTATTTCCATAATACACTGAAAGAAATTCAGCCTCAGTAGAATTCTTGGGATACTTTGGTATTGAATCAGATAAAATGAAGAATTCAACTTGCTGCTGAGAGACATTTTTCTTGTTAATTGGTTATGCATAATATTCCTGATGGCATCAATATATGAAACAAGAATTAAGAAATAAGGAGGCCTGACTGCATTAGTGTCTCATAGCTGACTGCAAATGCCAGTTGAATACATGGTTGATGGGGCTTTTCTAAAATAGCTCTTTTTCTGTGGGCTTTTTTCTCTGAAATTCTTGGACTTGCTGCAGTTTTTCTTTTCAGAAGTACCTACATAGAATCTCCCAGTTCGGTCCATCTGCCTGGCTCCAGCATAATGAAGCAAACTGTGATAATTTTCTTTTGGGGATTTTGACCTAAGCCCTATTTCCCTAGGAGAAAGGAAATGCTGGGGCTAAAAACAGAAATCCAACCCAAATGCTGTGCATTTTGCAGAAAAACTTAAGTGATAGGAGGGATTAAACTTGATGCTTCATTACCTTCATGACCCCTACCACTTTCTGCCTGCTAGATGCCAACAAGACCTTAACTGGGATTCTGGGAAACACCACAAGAGATCTACAGCTTCTGATCATATAAAAAGATCAGAGTAAGAAATAGAGATGAAGAAACAAGGAGAAATCAAGATTGACTAAAACAGATGAGCGGGAAAAAAAAAAAAAAGAAGGGCTATAGAACTGATAAGATTTCTAGAATGCTCAGGGAATTTAATTCATTCCTAAGACAGTGGTGTTTATCGAAACAAGGATCTTCCTGCTCTGCCATCTGAGTTTCCCACTCTAAGAACACAATTTTTCCCCTTCTCTTTTTTAGCTCCATTTCTTCTTTCTTTCCCCACCTCCTCACTTGCTCTTCAATAGCAGCGTCTTCTAAATGACGGCTTCTACTCTCCAGAGCAACAACCAAGCCATGCAGGGCACTGGCGACAAAAGGGAGATGCAGAGGTTCAGGATCACTGGTTCTAATCGGGCTTTACATCATGACAAGTTCTCCCCAGAACATGTTCTTCCTGCTGTCAGCCCAACCTGTTCCTCTGTAGCCTCCCACACACCTACTGGTGCACAAACGCAGGTCTCTGCCTGGCCCAGCTGAGAGGATAATGGATAGTGAATGTTACCCATTCTTACTCTGAAGGAGTTGTAAGAAGCCTCCCAGTTACCTGTTTTCCTTGGCTTACATCCCCACTCTGGATTCTAGCTATCCAACCTGAACTCCTGGGTAATTAAAAGGAGAGCTGATACAAGAGTTACGGGCTTTGTTTTTGTTTTTGACTCTCTTGCTCATCTCCAAGGAATTTAGCAGACTTTATTTCTCAATTGCTTTTTTGATTTCTTCTCTGACGGCATGCTCTGTGCCAGGGACGTGGCATTGACCTCCAGCAGCGGAACTTCGCTTTGTTCCTGACACTGTCCCAAAGCGATACGCAACTCATTGAAAATCCATTAATTCTCTGTCTGCGCCCTATCAGATTAAAACTTCCCTTCAAATAACATTTCAAATATCAGTAGCTTCGCCTTAATATCTTTCTTCCATAACATTTCTCACAGCTCCGCACACACACTTCTCTCCCCTGGGTAATTCCCTTTTCTATGCGTATAGTTGATTCTTTAAGAACACACAGTCTCTGCTCCCAATTCTTGCTGATCTCTATTGCATCTCACTCTCTCCTGTTTCTCTCTTTCTCTTTCTTCTAACTTCTTATATATTCAGAGGTGGAAGGTCTTTTCTGCCTTTCACAAAGTCTCAAATTATGGCCACAGTAGAGATTTGCAGCTACCAGAGATTTCTTGTTCGGCCACCTTGCAAAACTCAACTATGTGATTGGCAGAGCAGCAAGGCTTGAATTTGTTGGGTTTTGTATGGGGACACAGCATAATGTGTTTCTGATAACGGCGAGGAGCCAGAGAGCTCCTTACCAACAACCAGTTCATTGCCACTCTATTCACATCCGACCCCTCATGGACAAGCTGCAGTTCCAGGGACCAGGAGCATCCCACACCCACCAGCCTCACAGATGGGCCTGCGCTGTGACTCCACAGCATCTGCCACATGGCTTTTGTGGGTGGTAGCTGTTTTTCATTTCCATCGTAGAGCCCCAGAAGTTACGGATGCAGCACGGGGCTCCTGACTCAGTACATCCTCCCCTTGCTCAGCCAACACCTTCCAGATTTGGAACAGCAAAGCTTGGACGTAGGTTCAATGTTGGTAGACGTGGACAAGTGTAGGAGAGGCAAAATGAGATGACAAATACTTGATGCCAATAGAAGCTCTCCTGACGTCATTGAAGACCTTCCAGCCCCTGCCCTGAAGCAGAAATTATCCCGGGGCCACTCGTGTTCCTTCTGGTTTCTCCTTCCCATGTTAACACCTGTCAGAGTTCTTGTCTTAGCTCCCTCGCTCCCCGAATTCTCCTCCTCTCTCACCCAATGAAGGTCTGTATGTGCTTCGGATGGAGTGGGCAGCGCTGACAGGCAGTCAGGCCTCATCTCTGCAAAAATAACAGGTGGTGAGAGAAAGCATCAGGTTCTTCTGTGCAGGAAATGGTGGTATCCCATAACAATCCACCCACTGGGCAATAAATGTGCTTACCCAGGTGGTTTTGAGGTGCAGGACTTCTACAGGTGAGCGCTGGGCCTGTCACCTTCTTACAGCCCCAGCAAAGTCCCTTTGCTTCGTTTCTGTACTCCTGACATTTTTATCCCCTTGTGCAGACTCAGGTAACCTCTGTGCAGTTTTCCAACAGATAACTGTGGTCAAAACACCACAGGTTCCACTCTTGATGATTATACAGTATTTTACGAACCCAATTATTAACACAGCTAATTGCTTTTCTCCTGGATTGCTAAAGCAAGTAATTTTTGTGGGGCAGAATTATCTACCATGGTCTGAAATATTCAAGAGAAACAGCCACAAATCTCTGCACGTATTCATTCCATGTGTTTGGGATGAGGTTGCCCACAGAGAGAACAAATACTCCATATGGATGTAAACCTGTGCAAAGTGGACTCAGATGAGTGAGTATTTTTCAGTGCATTATTTATCAGAGGTATTTGTCTTTTATTTTTGCTTACGGAATTCCTCAGATCATTATTTTTTCTTACAGTACTTCATTACTCAAGCGTAGTTGGAGATTTTGGTCTATGTATGCATAAAGTCTCTGAGAGTTTGTAGTTGGTCTCAGGGCTTCATTTGCAATGAGCCAGTTGAGTCATATGCCCCTGGTCTTATTATCCGTATTTGTAGGAAGTTGCAATCACCACTGTATAGCTGTGCACATTAATTTTGAAATTCATATTTGTCAGGAAAAATTCTGTGGCGCAAATGTTTATTGCTGTTGTTGTTATTATTGTTTATTTTATAATAGCAGGAGGAGCCCCATTGTCCCTGGCCTCCTGGTGGACACAGAGGGGTGCAAGGCAACCGAAGGAACTTCATTATATGTTTGGAGGATGCATTAATACCAACATTACCTTCTGTCTGACTTTTTTTTTCCCCTGAACTGAATACTTAATTCTTCTTCAAGGACCAAACTTAGCATATGCAGGCCCTGTGTGAAATCAACACAGCGCACTCATAGAGGAAAATTACATGGAGGGGACTATTGGAGGCTGGAATTATGAAAGTCATTAGAGAAAAAAAAACAATACATGCTGACTCTTTTCTACTTCTAGGCATATAACAGGAGACCTGGTTTAGTGGCACAAACAAAGGGAGAATTATATGGATCTGCTTCATTACAAAGTAATCTTAACAGAATTTGTTTTGCTATTTCCTAATCGTTCCATCATTATCACTTCAGTCAATAATCAGATTGTGCAGTTGGCTTCCACGTCGTTTTGAAGCTTGAAACAGGTAAGGGACTCTTCTATACTAAAACTGCTCCCAAATTCTGATGCCCTAAAGTGGAAGGTGTTTCAGAAGGAAGGATAGCACCCTTAAGGGCAACCTGCCCCATCCTTCACTGCGCAGAGCACTGCAACATGGGAGACTATACCTTGGAGCTTTTAAAGCTTGGTACCCTGGGCTTTTTGGAGTAAGGACTGACATCCAGAAATATCCATCCCTTTATGATGGCTACAGTTTCATAAGGAAAAGAAAAAAGCAGTCAGGAATCTTTTTTCATTCAAAATTTCTCTGGGTGGGAACAGAGGGACTTCCTGTGATGACCAAGAATAAAGCAGCCACAAACTGGAAACGAAGCCCTCTTTGAACAAAAGCTTGGATCCCCAAAACCTACAGCGTACTTCTTAATTAGCTCTTCCATAAAATATAGGCAGCATATGCTATTTAAAGGCAGATATTGGGTTTTATTTGCTTGCTTGCTTGCTTGTTTGTTTGCTTCTGAGCAGCCAAAGCAAACTTCTCCTGGGACCTGCTTGATTCCTCTCTGCAGTCTGGGCTGCAATATTGATCTAGGAGAAAAGACGTGCGCTTTGTGCACATGGGGATGCGAGGATGTGTGAGCTGCAGGAGTGCAGATGCGATGGGGCCAGGCAGTGCTGACCCAGCAGCCCCATCCCCTCCCCACAGCACCTCTCCTCCTCCCCTCTCTGACTCCCAGCTCATGTATCGCCATTGCTTTAAAACCCAGCTATAATTTTCTGGCTAATGGAAGACGTATTGACAAAAGTTGACATTAAGTGGAACTAATTACACTGTAACTGCTAAATAACTAAGAAATAACTACCCTGTAATTTATGGTGCAGCACGGACTCTGCGTAGCAACTTTGGGAGCTATTCCATGTGCACAGAGCTCACCCAGGCATGTGCTGCAGAACTTCTCCCCTGCCAGTAGGATCCAGTCGATGTGAAATTGCCAGCTCTGCAAACACATTGCCCTGATTAGAGCATAAACCCACAGCACTCAGCGGTTGTGCTCTGTGATGATGGGATAAGTAACCGCTAAGATGCTCTTCCCAGATCATTAATTTTATTTCTGGTTTTCATTTAAAGTCCTAATCCTGGTTGGAATGTCCTCCCTCCCTTCAAGATGTAGTCAGTGGTCCATGCCACCTCCTGCATCCCTGGGCTGATAGCTTTGCGAGGAGATACTGTGGCAGGGGTACATGAGACAGCTGGTGTCCAGTTGGGTTTGCTGCCTGTTGCAATTACAGCAAGCAGTCTCTTTCCTCTACTGAAATCATTTCTCCAACGAGGCGTTAACCTGGGAAAAGGAGAAGGCATCCCTCACATGTTCACAGAGAGGATGGAGCACAGAGGGACAGGGGATCCTCTCCCATACATCACTGTCACACTGCAATATCAGTATCCAATTCAGAAGATGCGTTCGAATGTGCCTTGTTCCTTCTGATCAAACTCAAGATTTCTTAAGGCTCATCATTAAATTTGATGAGAAAACTGGCATTCTGTCTCCAGAGAAATTTAGCAACTAAGCATTTGTTTATGTCTCAGACAGGACCAAGTCAGAAAATATGCTTTTCAAGTATGTCTCCTCAGAAGTTATGCCACCACCTACTGAAATTCTTCATTTTTATATTACTGAGGCTCCGTTTCGTTCTGCAGTACTGGATCACATATAGATATGCAACAGAATAAAATTAAGATTCTAATATAGAACTGAAAACAAGTGGGAAATGGAGCAGAAAGCAGCCAAAATAATAAAAAATTTTAAATCCATTTTGATTTCAAATTGATTCAATATTTTGCCTTTGAAATGTCATTGGAATTAGAGTACTCCGATGAAGCACTCACATTTTACCTATTACCCGAAGAACAGCCTTTTCCCAGGGGCAAGATGTTCCCGCAGACCAATTTGCAGCCAAACGCGAGCCACAAAATTTTTAGGCTGGAAACTCTTTGCAGCAGAAGGCAATACTCTGTGCTTTGGTTGTACAGCACCGAGCACAGCAGGGCAGGACCCCAGCCACCACCTCAACACACAATGCAAATAATAGATCCGTCGGTCAGGGCTTTTGCTGACGAGCCCCAGAGGAGGATATATTGTGCATAAGAAAAATGGAGAATTTATAGGTAATGAGAGAAGAGAGAGAGAGAATAGTCAGCCTATGTTGGAGATGAGAAGACAGAGAAAAGAGAGTGAGGTTGCAAAGACAGCCAGGTGGGGAGAAACAGAGAGAGGTGCCATTTGGCACCTGCTTCTGCCTGATTCGTCCCACCTCCATTATCATGCACCAGAACGATTCATTCTTCTTTTTTCTTTCCAGTAAGCGTAATAATGTTCCACAGGTGAAGGAGTTATCTCAGCTTTTCTCTCTTTCAGCAAAGCTAACACTAGGTACATGAAATAAAGGTTATCTTGAAAAATAGACTCTGCAACTTGCATACAAAAGAGCCCTTTCCTGTGACAGGGAGCCTTTTCTGAAGGGGTCTGCTAGGTTTCATGCTTGGAAGGAGGAGAAGAAAAGGGAATTGAGTGCTTGGTCCCCCTGCAGGTCTCCAAGTTGTCTTAAGGGGAGGAATGGGAACATTCTGCCTCATGCTATGTAAGGCAGGTGGCCTCAGGGATAGGAGGAAAGGCAGCATTGTTGGCCATGCCAGAATCAGAACCAAATACATCTCCCCTTCACTCCCAGTCCCACAGGATGCTCTGAGAGCTGCTCACCAACGGGCAGAGCCTCTCTGCATTCACAGAATGGCAAAAATATGCTAAGAGGAGGAAAAAAGAGACAAATTTCACATGTGCTTTGTGCCAGCATCCCCATGCACACAACATAGCAAGCTTTTGCTTCTCACTGTTTCCAGCATCCAGTGAGACAGTGCCAGTACTGCGACTCCTCTACCTGCTGCTGGCCCTGCAATAACAGCTTCATGGGTGCTTGGATCCATCCGCTTTGCAGCTGAATCTGGGCAGTTTTTAAAACAAACTTCGAAAGAACGACTAGACAAAGATCTAGCTGTAGTTTTTAATGAAAGACCCGTGTGCACTAACACACTTTGCATTGTGCCCTGAAGCCCATTAAGTAACGCACTAAGCCGTGCTAAGTGATCTACAGAACACGGCTCTGATTTTCATAGTGCGGATCAGAAGGAAGGAGGGCCTCTTCTGGGCAACATCACCAGGGACCTCAGGTGTTTATTCAGTATTTTAGTATTCACTGGAACAGATCCCGGCGTGTTCTTTCCCGATTTCCTCACAACAGCCGCCTGTCATCTTCATGTTCTTGGATAGCTGTGAAGAACTTACAGAAAGGATGTATTTATTTTACTAGCAGCTCCTGTCATTGTGATCAGCACTTGGGTGAAATGCGGATTTTTATTTTTGTTGAATTTTATTTTAAAAAACACTAATAATAATTCAACAAAGCTTCAGAAGTTTTCTTCCTGTCAAATTACTGGAAGTTTCAGAAAATCTCTAATGCTTGATAAAACGATCAAGTGCTGACATAGCCCAGAGAGATACTGCAACCCTTGGCCTACTCACGCAGCTTTTTCAGTCAAAACTTCTTTTGCTTTGAAGGCTCAGGCCACCGGTGTGGATGGTGGGGAAATGCTGCTGTTTCCAGAGCAGAAAATGGGGCTCTTTCCAAGTCCCTTCCACACCTCTGCGGCTCCCTTCCCATTGTCTGCAGTGAGCCACAGTTCAAAGACTGTCAGAGCACATAAACATGACACAGCAACTGAAAACATCAAAGAGCATTATGTTTTCCATACATGGGGAGTGACAAGCTGCCTAACTCTTTACATTAAAAATTCAGACAAAAAACAATTCAAGAAAAATCAAAGCAAAGCCTCCCAGAGAGAGGCAGATGTCACACGTTTCTATTATGCGCTCTTATCTCTTCTTGCCTTCCAAAGTGGCCTCTAAATTATTCTCCCAAAAATATATATGAAACCTAATCTGCAGTGGTTACGTAGCTATCTCTAGAAGAATGATAAATAAAGAGAATAATATCTGGAGATTCTCAACTTGTGGACTGGGGATCTCTTCCACTCCATCAGGTAAGTTAAGAGGAAACCATGAGACAGCAAAGTCCATCACCACATCCAACATCCATCTTCCTCAAGTGGGATCTAAGGAATTGGTTCTGGTGCTAAGGAGGTGATCAGGAACACGGGAAAAAATAAAGGAGGCAGATGAGGAGAGAAATGACATCCTCCATCTGGCAAAATATGGGAATATGTCATATGCAGAAAGAAGGATAAACAAAGGAAAACCTGTTGGTGGAAAGTACATGTGCTAAAAGAGCAGAGGCAGAAGACTGCTGAGTCACTGCCATAGGAAGCCTTGGCATGGGCTGGGCACACTTTACAGAGTGATGGAAACTTCAATGGAAACGTTTTGTTTTGACTCATTGTGAATCAGGATCAAACTTGACGAGAAATTTTGGACCAAACAAAGGGGAGTGGAAGGGATTTTGAAAGTCTTTAAGTGTTTCAGAACTTTGTTAAAAGCTTTATTTAAAGTTTTTTCCGCTAAACTTTTCTTTGTTTCACAGCAATGTTTTAATTTTAAAAATCTGCTTAAGGGAAAACTAGGTGAAGAGGTTAAATAACTGAGAAGAGAACTTCATTTCTTAAGCAAATGCAGCGCTCCAGATAAAACACAGGCTTGGAGTTCTCTTTAAATTGTTGCTTTTCCTTTCATTCTCCTTTCAAACATATTTTCAAACCCTAAATTATTTGATTTGCAGTGGGCTTTGACCTGTAACACTTTTTTTTTTCCTAAGCTTTTTTTTTTCCTCCCAAATTTTAAAAGAAACGTTTTAACTCTAAACACTGGTAGCTCCTGGAAAAATACACGGCTCTAACCATTGTTTGCACAGGACATGAAAGAGCTGAGACACCATTAACAAAGTGATCAAAGGCACTGGGGGAAGCTTGGGGACAAACTCCTGCACAAGCTGCCAGTGGAGCGCTGCCGCCGCTTCACACCGCGTCTCCATTTCCAACCTCTGCACACCCTGCCTCCCATTCTCCAAAACGTCAGCGCAGATTGAAATGCCACCTACTGCCTCCCGGTAAAGAACCGAAGCCTCAGGTAGTGTTTCTGTGCACAGAACACCTGGTGACAGCCTCAAGCTTTCTGCTTCTGCAGCTCGGGATGCAAACCATCCACACTGCGTAAAAAACCCGGTCCTTTGGGCACTGGCATGCGAGTGACTGATGCTCACGCACAAAAACACCTCGTTAATCCAAACCAGAGGCAACCGGCCTGCGATTCGACTCGATTTGATTATTATTATTTTGTTGTTCTTCCGTGGGTGGTGTTCTATCTGTTCCTACTTACAAGCTGGGGGTTATTTGAACTGAGTTATTCATTTATTTATGCACTTCTATTATCACAAGAACCAAACGGCAACCTTCAAGAAAACGTGTTTGCGAAGCAGGGGGGTGGGAAGACAACAATTTGAAGTCAGAGAAAGGGGGCTACATCTTTATCAAAAGACAACATCAAATTAATTTCTCTCTGGTCTCAGGAACTCATGTAAAATTTATAGGCTGCTTGCTAATTTCCCTGCAGTGCCAGCAGCTTGCAATTCAGACGAGAGGGGAGAGGAGGAGGAGGAGAAGGAAGCAGGACACCTGGCTGCTGCCCTGGGTCCCCATGTGCTCTGACCTTGCTGGAATTTGAGATCTGCAGCCTTCAGGAGCTTCTCTGCCTTTGGCAAGTCACAGCTTTCTGCTGGAAGCACCAAAACCCTGATATCCATACCAGTTCTGCACCTTAGATCCAGGCAGGAATGCTCTCAGGAACACTGAGATCTCCCAGAATAACCAAATGCTTTTGTTAACTTAGCAAAAGGTGGGCTTTTCTCCAGCAATGTCTGCAACAATGCAACACTGCCAGCGTAAAGCAAGCACAATAAAAAGCCACCTGCAGGGACTGTGTGGATTTCAGTTTCACCCCAAACTTTGCAACTCTCACAGAAACTTATCGCATTTAGTTCTTCATTTTAAAGACATGAGCTGGCAATACTGCAAAAATTCCCAGTTGAACGAGAGTACATCTTTTTAAAAATGCCTCGAGGCTTGATTTAAAAGCTCCAGCAGCCCACCACTTCCCTGGTTAGCTGTCCTAATGCTTTGAGAGCCCCACTAACCAAGCACGTGACTCGCTTTTTCTTTTTTCCCTTTTCTTCCTCCCCTTCTCAGTCTCAGTGTGGGTAAACTCATCTGTCAGCCCAATGCTCACCTGGAGATGAATGCTTCCAGCCTTCCGTTCTGCTCCCCAGCCTCCCATCTCCCTGCCAGCTACAAGACATCATATACATTACATTCTGTGATTATCTGATCATAGAATCGTTAAGTTGGAAAGACTGCTAAGATCACCAAGTCCAACCACCAACCCAGCCCAACCCACCATGCCCACTGACCACGTCCCTCAGTGCCACCTTTACCCATTTCTTGAACGCTCCCAGGGATGGTGACTCCATCATTCTCTGAGCAGCCTGTGCCGATGTCTCATCACTCTCATGGAGAAGAAATGTTTCCTAATATGCACCTGAACCTCCCTCAGCACAACTAGACCCCATTACCTCTTGTCCTGTATAAAGAATAGAGTAAGAAATCAGGTGAGTTATTTCCCACTCACCTCTAGATTTGACATCTGCTTATCCCAAGCCTACACTGTTGTGAGAAGGAATGTCCCTGCTTGGTGCTTAGCTGCCCACAACCCACTGGGTGCTCTCTCAGACCAGGAGGGGAGGACAAGCTCTTCTGACAGCTTCTTTCCTCCCCAGCTACAGAAAGAAACACTGTGCTTCATAAACACACTTCAAAAGATGCTACACTATTAAAAATACATGGGCATCACGTGGATCTAAGCTAAATACATATGGCCTTTGATTGCCTGGCATTTCCAATTCATACAGGAACATTACTGCAATGCATTATTGATGATCAGTAGCATTTCACAGTCTCAAACTGAGGACACCTTTCCTTTTACTCCCTTCCTTGTATGCAGCACCCTTCTCTCAGTGTCTGAGCAGTTTAATTAAGCTGTGATTAGCTGCAGATGCAATTCTGGCAGCCACTGACGTGGCTGTGCAAACACTGTGGCTGCAAGCTCTCGGTGCTTGCTGGGGCACATCTGTCTGCTGTTTGGTGGGGCACATCTGTCTGGGCAGTGCTGCACAGCTGGATGGACGTGCCCGGCTGGTGCTCTGAGCAAGGATGAGGCAGGCAGCAAGCAGAAAGCAAAGAGAGGGAGGCTCTGAAAGGGCTTAGGGTGCAGGAAGCAGAAGTAAGGAGGGCAACTGGCTGCCGGCTCAGGCTGGCAATGGGGAGAACTTTCCATAGCTCAGCCGTGGCTTGGGTCAGTGTTCATCCCATCATGAGTGACCAGCTTGCAGCCCTAGAGTCACACTGTGCTCCTTGGAGCAGCTGCACGCCAGGGCTTGGTCTCCTCCTTGGAAACCTCACACCCAGAGACCTTCAGTTTTCTGGACAAACCCACATCCCTCTTCTCTATTTCTATATTCTGCTTTTGAAAGCTCAGACGCCTTCCCTGGTCTCTCCCAAGACACTTTGGCCACTATTGCTTCCTTCCTTCCTTTCCAAAAGCCCCATGCACCGCATGTTCCATGCCCCCCATGTGCCCCCCACATCACACACTGTCCACATGCTGTCACCATGCACATCCCTGGCTGCAGTGTGGAAATTCCACGGAAGAATGCTGGCATCCCTCCCACTGCTGGCTTGCTAGCAATCTCTGACTAAGCCTCCCTCCACCTTTTATCTTTTTAAAATGAATTCTCCAGAAGCAAGAATTTAGGAGGAGAAGAAGAAGATTTGGAAAGAGAAAAGCAGAATCATTACAGCTGAGAAACAGCTCTTGAAAGTTATTAGCTCATGACTCATCTCTCTGAAAGGAGCTAATACCTTAATTTCATATTTCTCTGCTCAAATGGAGACCAAAGCATAAACTGAAATGAAACTTTACACTAATGGCTTCTTAATTACACCCATCTAAAAGCAATTACCTGAAGTTTAACAGATACAAAGTTAGGGTTGAGGCGGCCACTGGAAGGTAACTGCTGGCTGGGAAGGAGTGGGCTGGGGAGAGATGGTGCAGTGTAGCATGACAGCATGGCATGGCATGGCATCATACAGCATAGCATGGCACAGTGGCCAGGCTGCTTCAGCTGCTTCAGGCCCGCACCCAGATACTGCTCAGCTCCTGAAATCTCTCCATGAAGACCTGCCTAACACCAGCCCCCTTATCTGCATAGCAAGATTCCTTGGGAATCCACAGGTGCCAGTAGAGATTGGAGATATGACAAGGGAAAGGACAAATCCCTAGGAAATCAGAGCTCCTGCACCCTGGCTCCTGCCTTGCACCCTGCTCTCTGTTTCAGCCTCTTTCTGTTGCCTCTCCTGCAGCAGCGCAATCCTCCCCACCAGTTTCCTACTGTGCATCTTAAGAACTTCTTAATACTTATTGAAGGTTTTGAAATTATCCACAAAACATCGCCACAGGAGATCAAAGTGGTGGCACTGCCGTTATTGCTAGGACGGTTATTATTGCTGCTGTGGGCAGATTTCAGCCGTGCTTTATTCACGGTTTAATGGCTGGGCAGTGACAAAGGGACTTTGCGAGGCATACAGCCTGGAATACTACATGAACTGTGCAGGCTTCGTGTACAACCACCAGGAATGGATCCACTGGTGCTCTGGTCACAACGGGCAAACAACCTGTGTCCCTCTTCTTTTATTGCCATACTGTTGCTGTACATGGCTCTGAGTGAAATCAGTGCCATGAGACCTTTTGGCCAGCCAGGCTTGTGAACTCATCACCTTTCTCTTCCTGAACAAGCAAGAAAACCTTCTCCTTGCTGTTATTCCTTAGCAGGATGATAATGCTGGGAAGGGAAGAAGATTAATTTGGCTTCCCACAGGAAAAAGAAAAAAAACAAACCCAGATTTCTGTGTATCAGGAAGATGCTGCAATTGTTGGACTTTGACTAAAAAGGAGATGGTGAAGCTGATTTCTTCCTTGGTCACAATTTTGGTTAAAGTGTAAATCGTATCTGGAGCAGGCCTGATGGCTGAAGCTGTTTTTATCAAGCTTGGAAGAGATCTGCCTGCTTCACCAGCATGAGGAGAGCTTGGCATTGCTGGGGCCAGGCAGGAGCTGGAGCTGGGCAAGCTAACGACATGGCAGCCTATGAGCACTGGCAGGAGAGAAGCTCTGAAGGTCATCGTTTTTCTACTGGATACACAAAGTGGGGAACAGAGCAGATCTTGAATCGTCTCTCGCTCCTGTCCCTATTGATACAGAGGAATGACCCTAAGGACACTGAATAAAACATTCATAGCAAGGGCAGGGTTCAGACAGCTTTATGGCTCACATAAATGCTGATGACTTTGGAAAGAAGCAGAGAGTTTTGTGAGGAAGGAATCTGGGGAGGAACAGCTGCTGTTCACTGCCCGTCCCTTCAATGCCAGGGGCTCCCCATGCTAACTCAGACCTCTGGGGCTGACCCCAGGCCCAGCAGAGGCTGTGGGCAGCAAGGTGAAGGCTCAGGGCACCCACATCATTTTGTGCATCTTGTGCCATGTCACACCACTGAATGAGATAATACAATTATTGGATAATTAAACTCATCAGAAAACGTTCTGCAACGGCAGCCTTTTAATTGACTTCCCCATTAACAGATAACGATCAGCTCCTGCTCCTGCCAGGATGACCCCCTGCTTCTTTTCCCTCTGGGGACAAGCAGTTGACCTGAAAGGGAAAAAGCACAGCTGTCCCACACTTACTCATGGCTAACATATCCTTCCACTGTTCCTCCCAAGGAAGCAACAACCTGAGACTAATAGAAAGGAAATAGAAGGTTTCTTGAGCTAGCTGCAAGGGTGGAGGGCAAATCCAACCAGAGCAAGGTCTGATTTCACTCAAGTTAGACTTCTCTGTTCCAGAGCTGCCCAAGCAATACCCACAGTACACCCACAGCATGCCCATAGCACACCAATTCACACCTATAGCGTGCCCATAGCACACCCACAACACAAACATAGCAATCAATGTAGCTGCACAGCCCCATCTTTCTCTCATCAGCTCCCATCTCTCCCTGGCACCAGACCCAGGTCCTGCTGACTCTCCTCCCTCTGTTCTGCTCAGCAAAGACATCCAAAGAACAAGAATGCAATTTCACAGCTCCTTTCAGGGCACCAAACACCTGGTGTTTCTTTGCACTGGAACTAAAGTTAAATATTTCCACCGTATTTCATGACATGGCACTGAGCTGAAAGTGCTTGTTTTGGAAGAAAAGGTTTGAATTCCCCTTTTTGAGTTTGTTTCTCTCCAGCTAGGAGTGATTTGCTACCCTCACAAAGACCATTGGCTGGAAACTTTCTCAGGACAACACACGCTGTGAAACCTTGGTGTAATAGGATCGTCACATGAGAAAGATTTCACCCACATGCAGAGCTGCTAGTGCTTGGGAAAAATGCAGAAGCTATTGCATCTGAGCACAAATCTTGGTTAGGATTGCAAATACTTTTGTGATCCACACTGTATTCCCTACTACTGGCCCCAAACAGCCCCCAAGTCCCCTATTTCTCAGCACTGATGGAGCATCAGTTAATGGCAGCTGGGCAGAGCTGGTGGCTGCTGAATGCCCATCAGTCAGCAGCTGTGTAGGTTTCAGGCTCTTCCCACTGCCAGCTTGACAAGTTGGGCTGGAATTTCATTAACTTCCCTTTCCTACCATGTAAAACTGCCTAATTTGTATAAAAGTTGAGGAAGAGTGACAAACGAAGAGACAGAGAACATGAGTGCGGAAACTTGGTTTCCTTAGGAACCAGTTTTAAAAATAAACCAACTTTCTGCTGGGGATGTGATGCCATCCTCAGGAGCCCAGGGCTTTCTCCTGCCTTAAGTGCAGCCTTTTAGAACGGGGAAGATGTGCTGTCCCCACACAGTTTAAAAACAGTAATAATCCAAAAGAGAGGAGCTGCTACTATGAAATAGTTAAGATGATCTTAGGTTGGTTCAACTGTTAAAAATTGGTGCTGAAATCTGATTGAGACCAGCTGACACTTGGCCTTCCTTCCTTTTAAGCTCAAGGAGGGAAGGTTTAGATTGGATGTCAGAAGGAAGAGAGAGTGGTGAGGTGCTGGAACGGCTGCCCGGAGAGGCTGCGGATGCCCCATCCCTGAAGGTGTTCAAGGCCAGGTTGGATGGGGCCCTGGGCAGCCTGGTCTGGTGCCAGATTTGGAGGTTGGTGGCCCTGCAAGTGGCAATGGGGTTGCAACTCAATAATCCTTGGAGTCCTTCCCAACTCAAGCCACTCTATGATTCTATGATTCCTTGTGGAAAAGGAGCAAGCAGCAGATTTCTACCAGAGCACCGATTCCCTTCCAGAGCATTAGCTGATAAAGGGAGCTCATTTCAGGTGGCTCTAAATGCAAATTTCAAATCGAAATTAAGAGGAATTGTGGTGGTTATTGTGAATTTCTGAGGTGTGTGTGTCCTAGGAGCAGAAGGGAGGTAGTGCTGTGAGCAAGTAACCCAGGCCAGCAGCAAGGGCGGCTGCAGAATGAATCTACCTGTAAATCATGTACATTGCTGTCACAGAAGCACAAAAAGAATTAATTAATGTTGGCAAACAAACTTGGAGGCACTTCACAAGAACTAGCTTACAGAGGTCTACACGTTCTTGCCCTGTTTTTGTTGAGGGCTCAGCTACAGCTCAGTGCAACCAGGGGGTCTGGGCTGCCCCTCACAGTCTCGAAACTATTGCTGGGAAGTGAAAGAGCAGGAAGAACTGCCAGGATCCATTTTTATTCCTTTTTCCAGGTAGGTGGCTAAAGACAATAATAATCCTGAGCTTCGACCCTCCTAAATGTTGCTTAGTAGAGAAGGCAAGTGACCAGTAAAAACAAAAAGCTCCAGTGTAGCAATAAAGAAACAGGGAAACAGCGAACAAACTGGGCTTCTCTGGCACATTATTTTACTGTCTAGACTGGCTGTCAGATGTTGTTTTGCTGTTCTGCATGCCTAGAGGCCATACGAAAGCTGGGATCCCCACGTACAGGCTGCTTTGTTTAATGAGAGACAATCCTCGTCCCCAGGGATCTGTAATCAAAATAGGCAGGACAAACAAATGAAATAAAGTTTTCATCCCATGTACAGATGGAAACAGGACCCCAAAGAGATTAAGTGGCTTGCCTGAGGCCACCCAGAAAAGCCATGGCAATGCCAAGGGAAAAAACAAACACATCCTCTGCATCCTAATGCCCAGATTTGTCTCCAGGACCAATGATTCCCTCTTTCCAGAAGCATCCACAGAGATCCCAGTTAAGACATCACTGCTGTACTCCTACAGCTGCATTCCTCCTTGCTACGGAGCCTACGGATGCTTTATTTCCTCCTCAGAGTGGGCGAAAGCCCTCCCCAAAGGCACAGGGAGGAGATGCTGAAAGGGTGGGGGAAGAGAAGTCGCCAGCCTCTCTGACGCTGGAATGTAAATAGTGTTTTGCAAAAGAGCCATTTATCAGTGAAATTATAGAATCTGTTTGAAGATTCCCCTGGAGGATGTGCTAAAAAGATGGCTTGTATGGAACTTAACGAGAGGTTTCCTGCAACACGTCTGGGCTTCGTGTAGGAAGGAGCACTTTGCTGAGAATTAAATCTGCGTTGGAAATGTTAATAAATGCAGACACATGTTCTTGTTTGTAGGACGCGCTGTGCCTCCTTTATTTATTTCCTTCATTTCGCTCTTCTGGATGTAGCTACAGTGTCAGCCCCTTTCCCTGACACATCCCTGGGGACGAAGCTGCTGTCGCACTGTGGGAACCCTTTGGGTTCCTCCCTGCCCATCCTAAGACTTCCTCCAGCCAGGAAGTGCCAAAGGAACCTGGTAGATGCTTCAGCTTTTGGGCAGGCATCAGCCTGAACTGAGGACTGAAAGAAAGAATGAGGGGTAAAGGCTCAGGAGTAGATACGGGGAAACTTTTCTTCTACTTCTGATCAAGGTGATGGGAAGGATTGTTTATTAGCACAGGGATGGAAGGAACCAAGACTGGTTTCCAAGCTGAGCTGTAAAATGGAATCACAGTTTCAAGTTGGAAGGACTCAAAGGGATCACTGAGTCCACCTTCTGGCTCCACACAGGACTACTCAAGACCCAAACCCTACTGAAATACTTTTTCCTCCTCTTTGGAACAGCAACAAGCCTAGATAGAGCCTCAGCTTTTCACAGCTTCAGTCTTTGCCATGGCTCTACCCACTGATACCTTCAGAGAAGAATGCCTGTGAGTGGCCTGAGAGCTGACCTTGATGCTGGATGCCAGCCTGCTTGGGGCTGGACGTGCCCCAGTGAATGCAGCCAAATGTCATCTGCTTATTGCTTCCTCTTTCCACTCTGGCAGCCCCACCAGGACAGAGGTTGCCCTGGTTTCTGAAGCATACAAGGTGCTAAAAGCCCAGCTGAGTTATCTGGCTTCCTTGAAAATCAGGTATTTCTATTAGACCTTCCAAATTCCTCTCCCAGCAGTGTTCATAGGAGTCCCTATAGTCTGCAGGGAGATTCAAGTACAACGGAATCAAACATGCCTTTCAATGAACTGAGACAGTGCTTCAGAGAATCCATCAGTTCATGCTTTCATGCCTACACAGGGGTTCTTTGGGCACCCCCTGCACCCTTCATCACAGCAGCAAATGCCATAAGGGGCACAAAGGCCGGCTGCTCCATGTGGTACCCTCAGTGCCAGTCTCCTCTCTAAACGCATTTGGCTAATCTTGCTCCACATAGACAATTAATTTGATCAGCTCCTTCCCTGTCAACTCTGAGTTAATCATCTTGTCTGGATGCCTAATATTCTCCCTTTACTCCTACCTAGCACAGCACCGAGCCCCCAGCATCCCCATCCCTACATCCCAGCTTTTTGTGGGTCTCTGGGCAGTCTCCTAGCACCCCTCCCACAACTCTGCCTGCTGATGCTGCTCCCTTGCCCTCTCTGGCTTCAGTTTCCAGCCGATTTCTTTCTCTCTCGCTCTCACTCTGTTTTGCTGCTCCTCTTTGTTGGCCCTATTCATTATAGAAGAAGGGAGAGATTAATTAGCCAGGCCCCGTGTCTGTCTGAGGGCAGCTCAGTCTGACTCACAGGCCCGGCAAAATCCAGGAAAGCCAATGATTGAAACTCAGCCTTGGAACTAATCTTTTTTCAGTTCATATTATTCTCCCTTTCTGTAATTTAATTTACAGCGTAATTTCATATTCCCGCTCTAAAGCAGAAGAAACTTGCTCTTTATACATACAGATATTTTTATCCTGCCAGGTTGGGTTTGTGTCTGATTTTATTTCTTTAAACAAGGAAGCTGAAGTCACTTTGTTTCCTTGAATAGAGTAGGAGGATAAATCTCTGCTGGAGATGTGCTGAGGCATCTTTCCAAACCATGGATCTTGAGAGGGGATGGAAGAAAGTGTTTCAATCAGGCATCTTGGCACCTGTGCCTGAATGAGGAATTGGCCTTCAAATGTTTGGAGTATTATCCACTGAAGTATATTACACTGCTTTAGCAAATTTACATTTTATGGTTCCTTCTGGAGATGGAAGAAATATTTACAAGTGTAGGAAGCTGCTGAAGAGGTCTGAGACCTTTACTGTATTGTTAATTAGTTCTTTTCTAATTAAACTCTGGTTCACAACTGGGAATCAAAGTCCTCAACAATATATGAGTGACCACAAGCTAGTGGCATGCAGATCTGAGCAGGGAGTCTGGTGGACTCTTTCATGGCTCCACTGCACTTTCCAGGTCTTTCACAACCCAAGCAATAACTTCGCATGGGAAAAAAAAGTTGTTAAAATAGATGGTGAGCTGTGGAAGAACAGCAGAAAAAGAAACGGACACTCCCTCATTCTTTTTTGTTTGTTTGTTTTGCTGAAGGCAAACAAGCCTTCAGCTCAATGCAAAATCTTCCATCTTATACCACTGTGTGTTTTTGCCAGTAGATTTGGAAATTCGTTCATTATTCAAAATTAGCAGGTTAGTTTTGGTATCAAAGCATGTGAATCTCCCTTAGCACCAGTGGTGCATTTCAGGTATTTGCTCCTAAGAATCAAATCTCTTCACTCCTCAGTTGCACTCGATGCATGCCATAATCATGCCTCCTGGTGAAAGCTATGTATTCATAAACACTTTTCTTACAATGCAGCTTCTTGTATTTTTCAGAGGGAATAACAAAAGCTTTTTCCAACAGGATGATTTCATTTATCCCCAGAAAAAAAGAACAAGATCACGTTTGGGTCTCTACAGAAGTGGAGATATTTGTATCTTTGAGGTCAACAGCACTTTCTTTTCCAGTGGACTAGAGATTTCTTTGATGAGACATATGCACTACAAACTGGGTTGAAAGTTTCAAGCATTTGAAACTTTGCCCAATTTTTCTTTGTCAGCAAATTCACTTATCGTCCTAACTGCTATAATCTGTTCTTGAAACATCAAGAAAAATATTTTACTGTGGTGGCCGAACAAAGAGCTGGCTCTATCTTCAAGGTCTGATCCATATCTCAGAAACGAGATTGTCCCATAGGCATCCTCTTACCTGGCCACAACAACGCAGCTCCATTTCTGTGACCACGTCACTTCCAAAAAAAACCTCTTTGCAAGAAGTTTACAAGATCAGTTTTCCCATTTGACTTTATTTGATGGGCCTGGCCTCAAGTTCTTCTATTAGACTCAAAATGAGAGCTAATGCCATGCTGAATGGCTTCCATCTCTATTCCAGCACCTAGACGATTGATTCATCTCTGGCCAAGCCAGTGTGACAGATATATCCATCCATCCAAGGACAATTCCCAGGTAGGACGGGCTGCTAAATGAATGCACCAGATTGCAGCTGACACCCATAATGCTGATTTTTCCCTCTTCTTATAATCATAATGGGATCTCAGCAATAGAGATAGATTTGCTAATTTCCATCTCCACTCACTTTCTCCTTTAATCACTGTCAGGCATAAATTAATTTCTGCTTAAAGAGCTTTCAGGGAGTGATTCTGTCATTGCGTACAGCACTTAAAGGTCGTAAGTCAGGATAATCCCAGAACGTTTCCTTCCCAATCTGAGATTTCAGAGCTACAAATGTCATTTAATTTTTTGTTATCTCTACATTTTTGCACCGAGCCACCTGGGGACAACGTCCTACTGAACTGATTGCTACTTTGCACCAGGATGTAGGTATGACATATTTTGTACTATGTGAGAAGGAGCTAATTGGCAGCACCCCCCAGACACTAATGCAAATTGGCCTGAGTACTGGGGACACACAAATAAGTGCAGAACAGCGTGAGACCAGCAAATCCAATCCTCTGCGAAAGAAGGAGCACTCTCAGACTCTGGACCCACGTCTCTGATGAAACTGAAGTGTTGTTAATGCCTGATGGCTCAAATGCATCCTACTGTCACTCCAGAGGCTAATTATTGACCATACTGCCAAGATAGATGCCCAGCAGATGTACTGCTACAACCCTCCCTTGTCCTTCTCTGGTCTGCAGAAAACGGGTATTGGCATGAATTTATTGCATATAAAAATAAATCATCCAAGTAATGTCACAAGACATTTGTTTAGGGCAGGGGAGAGAAGGAGAAAAGTTGAGCTCTCAGGACCCAAAGGCAAGGTGCTACCAGGTTGCTCGAGTGCTGCTTCTTAAACCTCCATCCCAAAGCTGCATTTCTCTCACCTCTGTCAACCAACAAAACTAAGAGCACAATATTGCACCTGCCCATCAAAATGGAGCCAGCAGGCTGTCAAGAGGACAGCTCAGACCTTGTAAAGACCTAAACTGCTACCTTGAGGACCCTGTCTTTCTTCACTGCATCCCTGATGTTGACTGCACTTCACAAATAAGGTGGTTTAAAGGTGTTTAAATGTAGGCACGGTCTATCTGAACTCTTGCATGCTGCTCTGAAGATACAGGCGGGGGAAAGCCAGAAGCTAACTAAACCAGGAGGAGTAAAACCATTAAGGAAAGACATCATTTTTCTTATATAAAAAAAAAAAAAAGCTTGTGAATAAATTATCATTCCCGCTCATTAAAAATTCAGTGGAGATGAAACTGTATGTGGTGATAATGAGCAAATGTTTATATTTGCAGAGAAGTGTAACTGCATGGATGGAAAATTATTGATTTATCCACAGCTTTAATACATTTTGTGCAGCTACTTGGATGGATGTCTGTCCAGCTGGCTGCACAGCCAGTAAAGGAAGAGTTGTCATGAAAAATAGGTACAACTTATTAGGAAATATTTCTTCAGGAAAATTAAACTAGTTTTACTGTATCTTATATAATTATTCTCCTAAGAGAAGCAAAACTGAAGACAATATATATGCTATTTTCTCTTATTCCCAAGTTTTTACGTAAAAAAACATAGAAAAACAAAATCCCAGCCTTTCTTCATAAAGTTTCAATTTGCCTGAAAGTATTCTTTAATCATCAAAAACATTTAGCATCAAAAACATTTAGCAATTAAACATTAGCAATTAAATAACACTCCAATTTGAGCTTATCCATTTTTTTTCTGTTTTCAATCCAGACCAGGTTATTTATTAGGTTACTTATTCCATTCCCCCAGCACCTACACTCACTAGCAGGAGGCTGTGAGAGTTCAGAAATGCCCAAGATGATTTTTTCCCTCTGCACTTTCACATTGGTATTCTGTGTGCCTCCTCTTCAGCAAGCCTGTTTTATGGAGCCCAGGCAACTCTGGTCTTCCAGCCTTTGGGTTTCCATCCCTTCCCTTTCCATGGTGCTCTCTCTTTCCCCACCCTTCCCTTCTCCAACATCACTTCTCCCGACCAAGCTTCCCATGGCCCAGCCAGTCCTCACCTTGCAGGATCCTTGCACGCTGGCTCCCCTCCCAAGAGGTGGCCTTCAGCAATGCCCTCTCCTTTCTCCACCAGCATCATCTTTAAGTGTTTTCAAACGATGCAGTTTCCAGGCTCCCAGGCAGCCAGTTGGCACCTTTTCAAATGAGCCACTTGAATGGCAAATGCAGAGATACACTGGGATAAAATGAGCTCTTCTTATTGATTTTCCAAACCAATATGGCACTGACGCTGCCTCTTTGTGCCATTTCCCTCCTCTGCCAGGAGGTATTCACACCCCTTCCATCATTTTAATTAGACATTACACCTGACACAAATGCCGAGTTGATTAACCTTAAAGGAGCTGAATAGGTTCTCTGATCATTAACACGGGGCCCCTGACATGCTATAACTCATGCTAACATGTGCTGTTGCACAAACTCACAGCTTCTTCAGTTCACTCTCCAAAGCCACAATGCAATGTAATAACATCTACAGAGAGCTTTTTATGAGACTGTCTCACATAATAATGCTATAAAAGCAAGATTTAAAAGATGGATGGCCCTGGACTCCACAGACTTCACTTTTTAATGTTTACATAAATGCACCTTTTCCACAGTGTTTTTGGATAACAGGCCTTCCCATGTTGCGAAGTGAAGGCAGCCACCAGCCTCCCATCCCCAGATGTGGCTCAGAGTGCTCTGCTGGGACCCGTCTGCCATCCCCAGCTCCTCCTCTGCTCTGATGGAGAATGCAGGCACAACACAGCATGCAAACACTCATTTGTCACATCCACAGCCCTCCTGAGCATTCTACACTTGTAGGAAAAGTTTCTGATGTCAACAGAATCTCTCCAGCCTTAATATGCCTTTGTTTTACCACACTAGAGACAAAAGGAGGAACATTAAGCTGAGATGTTTAAGAGCCCGTTGCCAAAGGAACGTTTTTCTGCTCAGACGTGACTTCCCACAACACACAACTACCAGCTTTAGTTTGCCTGTAGCTAGGATAAGCCCAAATAGCCCCTGGCTGACACAGACCCAGTGCAACCAAGTCAGTGCAATCTCACCAAGAGAAGCTGTGCCTTGCATGAAGTTGATTTTATGGCCAATAGCCATATGAGAGTAAGTAGCCCAAGGTGCACCAGCACCAGGCTTCTTGGTTCAGCCGTTTGGTAGAATATGAAAGTTACCCAGTTTCCCTGCCCTCGTGTCCAGGTTACACTTTTGGAAGCAGCAAGGGAAGAGCTGCCCCTTCTTTGACAGTGAGAGAAAGAAAAGGGACACGAGATTGTAGCTGCATCTACCCATGTTACGGGGTGTGAGACAAACTGAATAATAAGTAAATGAATTCTGTGATTGGGCATGGCTTAATTGACTTGGGCCAGAGGAAGGCCCCTCATTCAGCAGGCAGAGCTCTGCAGAGGATGAGGAATTGCTGGCGATGTACGAGTTGTGACAAGATCTCCCGTTAGTTAGTCAGCAGCACTGATTTCCCTGTGCCTTCATCTCGCTCATTTGTTTGTCCTTGCCCTCCATTAAAACCTGTCAAGCCTGCAAACAGCACAGTGTCTTTTTGATTAGGCTGCTCCTTCAACAATGAGCCAGGGCTAGCAGAATTCCTACCTACAGCAGAAAGGTGTGTGTGAGCCTATTACTAAGGTGGTCAGGAAAGGAACTTTCGAGATTGCTTGAAGATGTCAGCAATCACAGAACCACAGAACCACAGAATCATTAAAGTCGGAAAAGACCGCTCAGATCATCAACTCCAACCCCACTCCATCCCACCATGCCCTCTGGCTGTGTCCCTCAGTGCCACATCTCCACGCTTCTTGAATACTTCCATGGATGTTACCCCACAACTCTCTGGGCAGCCTGTGCCAATGCATTACTACACTTTCTGAGAATAAGTGTTTCCCCATATCCAACCTGAACCTCCGCTGGCACAACTTGAGGATATCACCTCTTGTCCTATTGCTGGTTACACTGGTTACCTGAGAGAACAGTTTGTGGACCAGAACTCTTCTACTGCCCTCACGTCCCTGGCTTCAAGGTCTGATCAGTTCTAGCTGCCAGGCACAGAGGCCAAGAATTGTACATCTGGAATATGAAGGTGCCTGCTGCAATCCCACATGGCAACCCAGCAGAACAGGGGAGAGGCAGCCACAGCTGGCTGCAGAGCAGCTTCCATCAGAAACTCTGCACCAGGCAGACAGATGTCTGGCCAAGCTGACTGAGAGGAAAGCTGAGCACAAACACATCTGTGGCAGCGTCAGACAGGAGCTGATGTTCTACAATAACAATGTTGTTCAACCCTTTTCCCACTAAGAGCAACGAAGCTAACGTTCCCCAAGGATAGGCAGAGGAGGAGGAAGAATTGCCATGCGTTTCAGGCTGGCAGACCCTAGGATGTTCTGTTGCACATAGCAGGCTCTGTACTGCTCCCACCTGCCTCACTGTTGGGTTTGAGGCCCTCTAGGCACATGGGGAAGTTGAGGGATGGGATCGAGTGTGCTGCAGTGCTGGAGTTGCACAGGGACAGAGTGGCAGACCTGAGGCTGAGGAACAACCTGTCAATTTGCTTTCATCCTTGTCTGGGTTTGCGTGGTGTGTAATGGGATGATTTCCTGAAGGGCATTCATGGATTTTCTGGACATAACAAATGTATCCTAAATGATCACTTTTCCTTTGCACGTGCCAGGTTTCTTTCTCTCAGTGAAGAACAGCTTCATCTTTCCCTTCTCTCCTCCATTCAGACAGCCTGCTGCAGGAGGCCTCCTCCTTTCCTTTATTTGCATAAGTGATGATGCAGCCATCCTAATTACCACGTGAACCCACTGCTCCCCCTCCCAGCACCTCCCTGCTAGCTGCTGCTCTTTTCCTGCTATGGGTTGTGATGGCAGATGGGACCGGAGCCTCCTCAGCCCACTGGCTCTTCCTTGAAGAAGAAGGAAGTGACAGCCCTGCAGGCAGCCGGATGTGGCAGCATGACTAATCTGCCAGCAGTAGCATCCCAAAGGCTTGTATAGGATTGTGCTTGCCCAGCCAGCTTTAACAGGGAAAAAGGGATGCAAGCAGTGGGTGCAGCACTGCCTTCTCCCGGGCCAAGAACATCTCCCCCACACCTACTGCTGGCCTGTGGGGATGCCTCCAGCCCTTCCTTTTGTACTGAGGTTTGGGGAAGTCAGCTCTGGAATACACAGCTATGGGTAGTGGGGCAGTGGGGATATTTGCAAGTTCATACATATGGAAGGGTGACCTTACCAGCTCCACTCAGAGCTCGCTCTGCAAATCAGATATGATTTGCAATCATCCATGGCCACATTTCTCTCCATTTCACCCTCAAGTCCTGTCCTTACAGCATTGCTTACATATGTTTTTGCCCTTTTTTGTTTGTTTGTTTAATTATTATTTTTAATTTATTTATCTGTCCTACTTCTGTCCCTATCACCCATTACCTCAGCAAATTAGCAGTTACTTGCATTGCCTTTTCTGCCAGACATCCCTTGCCTTTAGTTAGGATTGGTCCTTTCATGCAGAGGAAGATGGATTTTGTGGTGCTATTTATCCGCTTGTAACAAGGCTGCCAGCAGAGTTCAGACACCAAGAACTGCACCCATAGCATGGCCCAGCCTGCACATAGCTTTTTCTGTACATAGCATCAGATGGCCTACCCACGTGGCCAGCTCTTTCTGTATGCCTGGAAAGGCTCCAAAGAACTGATGAACCAATTGGGATTATAGACAGGAGTGAGTTTAGTTACAGTCCCTGGGGGGAAAACGAGGCCTGTGTGGAAGGAAGTAGGACAGGAGGGATGAAAATAGTCTATCAGGAAAGCAAGCCAAAAACCTGCCAGAACCCAGCAAAATGCACGGCAGCCTTCTCCTGTACTGCAACCCCACGGGCCCCAGCAGCCCACAAGCCATCGGCTGAGCTGTCAGCAGCTCTAGGACACCCATCTCGAGCCCCAGAGCTGCAAAACTTGAGAAATACATTTGGGGGTGTGGAAGGGAATGTGGGAACCACATCGGTGTTAGATGGTGGTGGGACAGTCTAAGCTCTGAAAGTCCTGCACCAGGCCCTGGTGCCACCAGCAGCAGCAGTACAGCCCCTCTGCACAGCAGTCCATAAGCAGCAAAGGTGCCAACGATCCCTTCCTTCCCTGCTTTGAACCCCACTCTCCCCACAACACATCTTTCAGTTGTCCCGCTTTCCACGTTCCAGGTTGGCAATTAGAATTTGCAACCTCTGAGCTTCTCTGCAAACTGATGAGCTGCTAAAAATACAGCCCCTGCAGGCACCCATTCAACTTCTATTTCTGTGTTTTTTATTATTTATTTTTTTACTTCTTTTTTTTTTTTTTTTTTTTTTCCCCTAACCAATTTGAGATGAACAAAGCACTTCAACAAAGGGAAGGAGAAAATGCTGTGATTGTGAAGATGGATTGCTGCCATTTACTTTGTTCATTTTAATTACACAAAGTCATCACTTAGTAGGGAGCCTCAGGATAGGAAAAGGAAGAGAGAAGGAAGAGAAGCCTCCATATCCCACCTCTTTTTAGTCTATTTTAAAGCTTTACTGCCATGCTAGGTATCAAAATCTGAACTAGCACTGCTACACTGACATTACATTCATATTTGTAAATACTGCCATGTTTAATAGGCAACACACTTTTCACGTCTTTAGCCCCTAAAACCACACAGACCCAACTCCCTACAAGACCCATGCATGACTTCTTTGCAGTCTTCTGCTACCCAGTCCCCTCCTGCCACCTCCCAGATAGGCTCTAGCTGGGGTCTGAGGCTGGAAGCAATTAAGAACCTTGAGGACACTGATACAAGATAGAAAAGTACGCACTGATGCCTGAGGAGGGCTAGGAAGTGGCTTTTTTTTTTGTCTTCTATTACCTCATTTTGCCACCTGCAGCAGACAACATTCCCTTCTGTGATCCCCTGGAACCGCAGCTAGCAGCAGCTCTCAAAGCATTCCTCAGGCTGACGTTGCTGTTGGGATGAGCCATTGAGCTGAAGCACCCAAGACCCCAAGCTGGGGTTGAGCAGCTTCCTGCCCCAATCCCAACCATGCAGGCTTGGCTGAGAGCTCAGGAGAGCTCCTGGCACCCCTTCAGAGAGCTTGTGCAAGGAGCAATTGCTTCTGATGGGACCGTTCCTGATGTCAGTGTCCCCAGATCCGTAAGCTTTCTTCTCTCTTTAGGGTAGCAGCAAACTTGCTCGTTTTACCCATTTTTCTGAGTGCTTGAGGTTCTGTGTTTAGACATTCTCTCCTCTCACACCAATTGCCACCTTGTTCCTTGTTTGACATGGATTTTTCTCCTCTGTAGTTTTATCTTCAGAAAGCTGCTGCCTTTCTTGTTTAACTACAGGGCTTACAGGCATTAGCCATGTGTCCTTTCCCTCTAATGCCTGTGGCTTGTATTTCCATTTGCTCTGTTGCTTCTGGCATCAGTGCAAGTTTCTCACAGCCAGAATCAGGTCCTTGCACTGTTTTTCTCACTCCTTTCTATATTATTTTTTTAATACACTATTCACGTTTTTGACAATTAGCAGCATTGTCTAACCTGCAAATCTTACAGGCTTCAACTTCTAACTCTAAGCTTGTGCCCACACTCTCTTACTACCTACCTCCTTTCTTTCTGGACTGTGTTCAATAGATAAGACTCTCACAGACAACATGCTGCTACTGTTGTTGTGGTTGTTGCTATTTATCTTTAAATATTTACAGCATTTCTTCCAAGATTTCTTTCCATTCCTTTTCAATCTCACTTGGTAAAGATGTTGCATTAACCTTCATGAAGAAAGTTCTGTTGTCATTTTTGTTTGAATCGTTCCTTTTTATTATTTTTTTTCGGGCACAGGTAGAATTAGATTTAGATAAGGGTCAGAATTTCTATTTCTGAGAGAGCTCTTAAATTTACTTTCAAAGCAAATCCGATTCCTGAAGAAATGCCAGATTTTTGAGGCTCTTCACGAAACAACTTCAGGAAATTTTTAAACGAATCAAAGGGTTTTGTTTGGAAAATATTTAAAGAAGACTGAGCTGGGAGGTGGACTGAAACAGAAAAATGGTCACTACCATGAATATTGCTTCACTTCGCCATTAAAAGTAATGCCAAGAAATCCAGAGGGAGGTTGGGACTAGATGATTCTGAGGTCCCTTTCAACCCAAGCCATTCTATGATAGAACTCTAAAATTGAAAATAATGCTGTAACAGGGTTAAAGCTCTAGATATGAGGTGAATGTGGAAGGATCCAACAAGATATTACTCAGAAATATGCTAGTCCCTGTATTTTTCTCTACCATTCCCCCGGCATCTTCATTCATTGCCTTACCCTTATCCTGCCCTTGGCTTTCATGGGCGTCTGACAGCTGTGCCATCTGCATTACCTGAGGGTGTCCTGTCCCCACGGTTCATACAAGTGCTTCCTCCAGAATAATGCCCATCTGGGTGTCAGGGAAACCACAGGGCAGAGAGTGAGCTGGGTGACAAAACATCACAGCAAGAGAAGCTCCATGCCCAGAGCCCAACCACACACTGCGTGGCCCTGCACAGTCTGGGACTTGGTCTTCCCCTACTGATCCTTTGTGCTTGCAGCAATGCTACGTGTTGTTTCTCATTGCTCTGAGCTACTATCAACACCCTTCTGGACAGTGGACACTTTGTCCACATCTGCAACTTTGATAATCAAATAGTGCTACTAGTGTGGATGCAGCTTTTGCAGAATATATTAAGAGAAAAGACATTGCATGAAAGTTTTTTTGGGGGAATATCCAGCACGTATACCTGCAATCAGACCTAGATAAGGCCAGGATAAGGATTTTGCTGCATAGAATCTGAATGGGGAAATGAGGGAGTGAGGAGCACCGCATGCAAAAACAAAGCCTTTTCCTTGTGCTGTAGCTGCACTCCCTCGTGCCCCAGCCCCTACTGCATAGCCCAAACCCGACCCCACAGAGCCAATGGTGTTTTGTCACTGCTGTCACTGCACTGCCTGCTTGGCTCCCACCTCAGGCCAGCTCTGCTGAGAAATTAAACCTGACCAGAGCCATGACCTCTCCATGATTCCCAGAGCTGCCCAGGACTTTTAGCGGTTCTGACAGCTTTAGCTTTGCTTTGCTGGCCTCTCATCCAGGGGCAGGTGGCCGAGCTTCATGTGCAGGGGATGAGGCTGCAAGCTGGCTCTGCACCACACTATGCAGTGCATCCCACCTGGGCAGCCTCTGTGCTCCTAGCTCCTGCATTCCTTTCCTTGCAGTGTCACCCCATACTCTATCTATGCAGACACGAGAATGGGAGTAGCTCTTTAGGGAGGAACAAATTGGGGGAAGATATGAGAAATGAGGGGGTAGGTCCCCTTTTCCTGCAGACTCCCAGCAGTCCCACGTGGCTGTGTGAGGTGGGCAGGCTGGATGCTGGCTGGATGCTGAGTGCTCCCTCTCACACTCCACAGCTGCAGCCAGCCCTGAGCTATTGCCCAGCCAGGCTCTCGGGGCCAGCATGCTTGAGAGAGAGGTTACGTGGAGGAAAATGACATCTCTATGTGAAGAGCAGCACTTCATTGCTTCTCAATCCTTCTGCTGACGCCAGTTCACAGCCTGCAGCAGATTCTAGAATACACCTAAAAATAAAACAACACCTGGGCCCTCTGCTGCTGGACAGAACAGGCACAGCTCACAATCAGCAGGGCTCGTGAAAATGCTGTGAGCACCAGGGAGCAGGCAGAGGGTCAGCCCGAGGCTCTCTGCTTCTGATGCTGATTGCAAACATGGGCAATGTCTCCTATGGAGCACGTCTCCCTGCTGCTCTGCTCAACATTGTCATTCCGGTGTGCATCTTTGCTTCGATCGCAATCATGCGTAGAGGCAGAAGAGCAATGCGCTGTTAATGCATTGAGCCCACCAGAATGGAAAGCATGCTGGGGAAAAATGGAGCCTTTTCTTAATGAGCATGGCATTTTTGGTACATTCTAGACGTGGTTTCTATGAAAGTAACAAAATATGAACAGCAGAATGCTGACAGACTGTATACCTGTGTGCAGGCAATGGAGTACAGATCTGATCTGCAGGATGAAGGGGTGAATGGGAGACAGACTACATAGCAAGGTCTGTTGTGAAAGGACAAGGGGAAATGGTTTCAAACTAAAAGAGGAGAGATGCAGATTGGATATAAGGAAGATTTTTACAGCAAGGGTGGTAGGGCAGTGGCACTGTTTACCCAGAGAGGTGGTGGTGCCCCATCCCTGCAGATACCCAAGGTCAGGAGATGGGGCTCTGAGCACTGACGGAGCTGTGACACCCACAGGGACACCCCCTGTGCACTGCAGAGAATTGGACCAGATGGCCTTTAAGTGTCCCTTCCGACTCAAACGATTCTAAGTGCTGTGTGTTTCATTTCCTACACCAGTGACTCCTGAGCTTGGGGCCACGACACTCACATGGTTCTAAGGGAGGTTGTGTGCAGGAGGACAACATTGGGAAATCAGCTCCTTGGTGGCCATGTTTCACACAAGCATTGATATGTCAGATTGACAGCTACCTAGGAACTGCCAGACAGAGCCTGTTTGTGGCCACATTTTCACAAGTGTGTGCAAAATCAGATTTCTGAGACCTCCGGGATGCTGTTTGTAAACATTTCCATGTGAAAAGGAATAAAATAATTTATCTCAAAAGATCACAGAGGAATGGCAAGAAGAGAAGTGAAAAGCTTGTCTGATCTGCAACTGCAATTCTGATAAAAAATTCACTACTGGGTGATTCAGGAGAAGGTTCAACATACCTGCTCATCAGATCCGATCTAACACATTTAATTGTGCATTTCTTCCCATGGGAGGTCATTTCTGCCTAACCCTGTCTGATAATTAGATTATGTTGCAGAGATTTAGTCATTATAAATTTCAACCTGTATCATGTTTTGTCTGGACAGAGCTCTCAGTGAGGTTGCAAACTCTTTGATTCCTCCTAAATTATTCATTTCATTAATATCCTGTGACAACAAATTCCACACTCTGAGTTTATCACATACATGGTGCCTGTGTCACCCGTCTTCTGTCAGCCTCACTTCCTTCTCTATGCTGGGCTGCCAGTTCTCTGGGGCTGGATTTCTCAAAAGGAGAGTATTTATGGGCTAAGATAATCACCTCTGCAGCACCATCTATCAATGCAGGCTTCATATTATTCAATTAGCACTGCCAGAGCTTTAGGGACTCAATGATCCTTATGGGTTCCTTCCACTTCGGGTTATTCTAGGATTCTGTGACATGCTCAGGCTACAGCATTTATGGGAGATGGTGCTTCATCCTTTGAGACACAGATGTGTCCTCACAATGTTATAGACCTGGAACCATGGGCCAGTACTGACTCATAAACAAATACCAAGGAAAAAATGGGGGTGTTTTGGAAAGTATTTTGGGATGTGTTCTTCTCATAGCCTTACCTTTTCAGACTGCACAACCTAGGCTGTATCTCAGGCACATCCTTTTGGGGGAGAGACCTACAGCACCAAGACTTCTTTCAGCAACATGTGTACATCCACCCTTGCTTTTTCCCTCTCCCAAGATCTCATTTCATGAGAAATGGAAGCAATCCCATTTCACAGCACATGTTTCATACAGAAGTATGTTTCAACCCTTGAGCAAGGGAGACAGTAGCTGTTACCCTTCCTTCACACCAATTTCCATGGGTTTTTAGCTCAGATGCTGAGCTGCACAAAGCATCATCCAGCTCTTTGATGACTTCCACCCTTCTCCTGGGAATTATCACTGAAAAAATGCAGAGCAAACATCCCAGGAAGAAAGCTGCAGGGAGCTCTCCCTGCATATATTGGGCAGTAAATGTGTTGTTTCTCTCACTTGGGAACCAGGTGGGAAAAACAGAAGTAGAGAAGGTAAAATTCGAGGTAGAACATGATGCCATTTTACATGCTACAGTAAAAGGATGGATCTCATCTGTTCAGGAGCACTGAAAACCTGTCACAGCAGTTTACAAGGCAGTGTTTAACTCAATTTCAGTGAATATGCAGAAATGTTTCTAATAATAAGTTGTCAAAAGAGCATGGGATCAGACAGGAGGGAGAACAAGGAGAAGGGAAAGCTTCCAAAGCAGATCCAGCGCCACATCCCACCTTGCCCTTCCCAATCCCTGCTCTGGAGCAGACAGGACTGCATTCACCATTAGCTACCTCTGCTCCACGCTTCCCTCTTCTCTTCATTTCCTCCTCCCCCCAGGATATTTTGGCTGGCTGGAGTTTCCCATTAAGGCAGCCACTCTTGTAGCAAAGGGAGATGACATGATTAATGCCATTCCATGGGGAAGGCGCTGAGTGCAGGAGCCGGGCTTGTTCTCATCACTGCTCATTAGTGTTTGGCCCAAAGAGGCAGCAGGCACCTGGTAGATACGGTTCTTCCAGCTCTGCCCTGTGCTGGCTGTGAGCTTTTAGGCCGAAGAGGGAAGGGAAACTTCTCTCTCTTTGTTTCTTTGCAATTTGGTCTGTGCCCAAATCTTGGATGCAGGCAACAAGGATGCAGTGGTCACCCCACAGAAGTCATGTGGAACACACAACTCACATTGTTCTCAAGGAAGATCACTTTCATTTCATATCTTAATAGGCCATAAAAACAAAAACAAAACAAAAAACCACAAAACAAAAAGCAAAACAAACAAAAACCAACAAAACCAAGATCTCCTGATTTTTAAATTGAATTTGTTGCCTTCAGCTTCCAGACACTGGTTCTCTTTATGGTTTTTCAGATCGAGGAGTCTTTTATCATCTATTACCTTGTCCTCATGCAGGTTCCCATAGAGAGCTCCAAAAGTTTCTGAGCCTTCCTTCCCCACATTGAGATGTTATCATTCTTGGGAAAGCAATGAAAAGCAGCAGCTCTGACAGTGATCCATGTAAGCTCTTGTTTACATTCTTGTGGGTTTTGTTGGTTTTGTGTTTCGGTTTGATGTTTTTTCCCCAGGTTATCCAATGCCTTTGGACACCAGCAGTTATCCCATTTCAGATGTTTAAGGGCTCTCCGTCTATGATGAAATTAGCACAATAAAGTACCAGAGGGCTGGGAATTACTTAAACAAAAGTCAATCCATTATGTGCACACACACTTCTAACAACCAAAACTGCAGTCTCCAAGAATAAAACTAATTCTGTTTGAAAAGATGTTTTTCTGCAAAATCACGTTGAGAAAAACCCCTTGATTTTCTTTCGATCCTTTGATTCTTTATAGATTGGCATCAGCTTATTTGGCCCCACTATTTCGCCCAAGACCTATCACATAGCAACAACAGCAACAACCTTCTCAACCTTTTTTCTTTAAGTTATTACTCTACAATGCTCACACAGCCGCTTTCCATGGTGCAAGGTTTATTAGAAGCTAAAGTCAGCAGACCAAAAAGTTGTTCAGCTAATTCTTCAGAGTCCTCGTGCAAGCTTTCTGAGTCTGCTGAGCTTCAACTGTTCCTCCCATCTGCGTACCTGACTTGTTTTCCCAAGTACAGCAAAGCACTTCATCATCATATAATATAAATGTCCAACTGCTTCTTCCTCAGCACCAGAATTGCTTCTTTGCATGTGAATGTTTCTTTTGCATTTGATAATTTTTCTGCTTCCATCCAGGAGTGCTTTGCTAGGATTTTTGTTTTCCACAGGCAAACTATCTCATCCCTCATTAATTTCCTTTGTGCCCCCAGTCATGAATCATTTTCTTCCCCTCAAGTTTTTAACCCTTCTTATCCACGCTCTACGCATTCCAACTCCTCACTGGCACTAATCCTTTTCCATTTCCCATCTTGAATTTTCATAAGAATTGGTTTCTAATGTATGGATACAGATTTCTCACTGCCATCTTCCATTGTAATGGATCAAGGCTTGGATTCCAGCCAAACTTGTCTCCTTACTTCATATGAAATTGTGGTGCTTTGGCCATTTAATAAACTCTTGCAGAATCCAGTTTGCAATCAGCTGTTTTTCTGACTGCAGTTTCTCTTCTAATCAAATCCATTTGTAACTTTTCAACTTTTGGAAATTAATGCTTTTGAAGCAGTAAATACACTTATTACTAGTTATGACTATCCTCTGTTCGCCCATATTGAATCTTTCTCAACTATGCAAACATCTGGTAAATAAAGAATAGAGGAAAATTGTCTAGAAAGTTCTTAAAACATAACAAAAGCAAAAAAATAGTAAGACGTAAAGCAACAGTTCCTTAATCAAGGATTTTGAAATTAGAATGGTGGGAAGTTTGAAACTGAGACAATAACATCACACTCCATGACACGTAGCACAATATCTCTGGTCAACTCAATCTGGTGCTTTGGCTTCAGTACTGAGCGTGGGCTTGGGATATCATTTGATGAAATTTCAGTCTCGGAAACATCTAGGTCAAAAGAGAGCTCCCAAACTTGTGTTAGTTATTCTGCTCAGAGCAAAGCAAATGTTGAATTCAGACCAGGCTGCTCCAGACCTCAGTTAGGTCTTGTGGAGGGATAATGTCACTGCCTGAGGACTGGCAGCTACAGCAGCTCCTGCCCCAGGCACAGATGCAGCCCAGTGAGACTCTCCACACCCCTGACCATTCTTTATCCTACTGTTCAAGGAATTGAACCACTGCTTAAGCAAATACAAGCTTCCAGTCTAGCAAATAACTTATCCCATGTAATGGATCCTCTTTCCCATGTAATGGATCCTCTTCTAGAAAAGCTACAGGAAGTGTCTGAAGTGATGGAAACTTTTGGAAAACTGTATTTTTTTTAAGTTATTTTCAGGCTTCTTACAAGACCTCTCTCCTGTCTTCTCTCTCCTGTCTCAAGAAGTCTCAAGACTTCTCTCTCCTGTCCCCTCCCTGCTCTAGTACCAGGTCTGGAGGTTGGTGGCCCTGCCTGTAGCAGCGGGGTTGGAGCTTGATGATCCTTGGGATCCCTTCCAACCCAAACCATTCTATGATTCTATGCATTAACACCCTTTAGACTGCATGTGAACAGTGCTTACGGAGCAAACTGTTGTGCTCCCCATCTGTAACTGAGGTTTGCTGAGGATCACTTCCATGCTTCACCTGGACTCAGTTACCTGAGGGGGGAATGATATTCCTCCACCAAAATGTATGTGCTAATTTCGCTCCCTTAGTTACAAGACAGCCTGTCTTGCTCCCCTTGAAAGCAATGGAGACACTTTGACTTAGTAGTTCCAGGGGAGACTAATTGTTTTAATTAAACTTTCTTTTAGTATCCGAAGTCAGACAGCTTGAATGCCTCTCCCTTGATCTAAGTGCCAGAAGCCCAATTTCTGTGTAATCAATCACATTAAGCCCTGTATCTTTTCATTCCACCTCTCCAACTTTTACCTACAGATTTTCCCCTTACATCATGCATTGCAGCCGCTGGATTTCAGGAATGTTATAAACACATGGTGCAAATTCTGTGAGGAGAGAGAATGGTGATTGTCCAAACGAGGACCCAGTCACTTCTTTAATGTTGTTAGCCCTTCCAGACCAAAACTTTTGCACCATGAATTCCATGCATGTCCTTCCCAATTGGAATAGGAGATCTGCTCTGGCCCTTCCTTCCTTCCTCCTTTCTGCTCCTCCACTTTTTTCCCTTTTTAAGCTTGCTTTGAGCTGATATTCAGCTAACTTTGGTAAGAAGTTGAAGTTCCATCAGCTGTGAGGAATGAAACTTGGCGACCACTCAGCAAATTCCTTCTTTCTTATGCAAATTACCTTGCTGGGATCAGGAAGTGGCCTGACACGCAAATCAGACACAGGGATGAAGAGAGATCGTTATCAGATCTGTGCTCCTGACTTAGATAAATAAGCATTGGACATGATTCTCCACTCATTAAAGTGTCTTCCTCAGGAGATGGCTGACAGTTCATTAAGTAAGACGAAATGTTATTATTTAAACTCAAGACTGATCAGACCGGGTGGAACTTAGTCTTACTGTACTCCTAATTGTCCTGTGCTGACGAGCAAGTTCTTGAGAATAGTCCTCTGAAGTGGCTGACTCTCACAGAAATTAAGATCCTGCTGTAATTACAACGAACAAGGGCTGCCATTTAAACAGTAGAGCTGTATATGTGTTTTGCAGATTCAGTCCCAGTAACAAAGCTGAACAGCACTGCAGCTCCCAGCCTGACTTGTGCAGAGCTCCTTGCCCAGGATGCTGTACACTCAAGACCCAAGCTCCAGCCGTGTGGGCTCCACGTTCTTCACACAAATAACCACTTTTCTTCCTCCCAAATCCATTGCTGCAGTCAATTCCAGTCAACACAAGTTGCCCCGTGGCCTGCTGGTGAAACAGGACCAAGAGGAACGCCACAAGCAGCCAACCCCACCTGGCCATCTTTGTTTACGTTGCTTCTTTTCATGCCCCAGGTTCAGCTTTTTAAGCTTGGTCTCCAAAAAGGCCCTGTATCTGATTCAGGGTCATTCATCTTCAGGACAAGTGTCTATTGATCAGCTGTTATCCAATTTACAATAGCTATGTAATACAGCCTGAACTCCGCAGGCTCAAGAGGGAATTCAGTGTGAGGCCAAGGAAAGCACCTTCTATAAAGTCTTCAGGGCAAACACAAAGTGCATTACTAGGTGCTGAAGCATTACAGCAGAAACCCCAGGCTCCCACACAAGGATGATGTGAGAGCAACAGAAGCACAGCCAGGAAATAACCCCCACACCACCCCCACCTGCAGGGGGGTGAGGACACATCTGACCACATTGTGACAGCAGAGAGAGGAATGCATGCCCAAGAAACCTTACAGAGAGAGTCTATTAATGCCTTCTAAACCCTCTATAATATGCAAGGGTTATATATATATATATATATATATATATATATATATATATATTTCCCCCCTGAACACAAAGAGCAAATATCTACTTTCATGAAGAGTGACCTTTACGGTGCACTAGGAGAATGAAAGAACAAGGCAAGAACAGAGGCACATCTCTGTGAAAGGAGATGCACAATGTGTGCATTGACTCTCAAGGTTGGTGTTGGACACAGCCAGAGAGGGTACTTGTCTCTACAGACCGCAGAGCTCTTCAGAAGAGGTGTGCTGCCCTGCAAACAGAGATGCGCTGCCAATGGGGCTCTGAGGCAGCACAGGGGCTGCCTGGGTACTTTTCAGTGAGCCTATTTTTCTTTGGAAAAGTCCACTTCTTTGAAATCAGAACTGTTTGGAGGAAAGGGTCAGGTTTAATAAATCCTTTCTTATTATTTTCCGTCCTCTTTTTATTCCTTTTTAAATAGAAGGTGCTGTCAGTTTCTTTGTGAGGCTTTCGTTTTTTTCTGGTTTATATTTTCTCCTTGATTAAAATGCTTTCTTCCACCATTACAGCTAATTAAAAACGAAGCCAGAACACCGATGTGACCAGAAAGACCACAAAATGAGAACATGAAACAGAAATGCTTCTGTTGCCCACATCAGAATGCAGCTGTGCAAAAACTTCAGAATCCTAAATGTTCTGATAGATTTGATAGATGGGAAAAAAATGGCAAGCCTTGGTATTTTCCCTGGGACAGGAAGGCCTGTTTCATCCCTGTTTCATGCAGCTGTGTACTTTGCTGTTTCTCGTGTTAATCTTACAGGACGTGAGCGCTGATGTTACAGGTAAAGGAACTATTTTGCACCTTCCTCTCATTTCCTTTTCCTTCTTTGATGTTCACCACCCACTACAACATTCTCTCTGATATCATTCTCAGGCTGAATGCGACCTGATTCCCATCTCACGCCAATTACCCTGACATTGTCGGAACAGAGCTGGTTTGCACTAACCGAGGAATATGATTATTTTGTAGTGATATCAGTCCTCTGCCTCCCCCTTGAGACTTCTGGCATGGGTGAAGGCTTGGGATGAAAACGAACTCCTTCCCACCCACCCGCTCTAAAAAAGGGAGGGGATTAACTCCTGCATTTGATAAAAAAAAAGATGAAATCATAGCTGGAAAAAGTGGATTTCCTCATGTTATTCATGATACTGAAGAAGTGAATCTGTATCCCTTCCAGGCTACATTCTCTTTTATATTAGAAATGCAGAACAGAAAGGATGATGTACAGCCTGGCAAAGCCCATTCTTCATAGGCCAGGTCCCACCAGTCACGGTGGCAAACAGAATTAATGGACTGCATTGGTGGCAACTTCTCAAACCTGCTTATGACCAGCAATGATCGGGGCTGAGAAAGATGGAGGGGAGGTGGGGGAGCCCCCCTGGGCACCCCATGGCTGTGGGTTATCAAGGAGTGCAATGGCAGGACAAGGGAAATGGCTTTAAACTAAAAAAGAGTAGACTTAGATTAGATTGAGGCCTACATGTAGGAAGGCAACTGCCCAAGAGCTGTACTGACCCTGGCCATGTTTAAGAATAGGTCTTTTAAGATGGATCCACTTGAGCCTCTATACAGAGCTGCATGGGTGCATCCAAGGGGAGGGCAGCATGCAGCACAGGAAAAGAAGAATTGGCTGGAGAAGGGCAGGATCCTCCTGAGCTGTCTTTGCTGCCAGGGGAATTGTAATGCAGAGCCATCCTCTGCCTTGTGCTTAGTCTGTCTTGTTTACTTTTGGACAAGGGCTGTGTTTATGAACAAGCAAGTAACTGGCATATGTTAGATACACGTCCAACAAAAATGACAATTAGGGAGAACCAGAAAAGTGGGATTAGAAGTTTGCACCAGGTCTGGGCTCATTCAGATTCAGAGGTGGACTCACAGCTCTGGCTGCTGCTCTGTTTGTGCATTTGTTTGTTCTCTTTTTTTTTCTTTTTTTTTTTTTTTTGTGTTTTGTTTCATTTGAGCTAATAAATACAGGTCCAGATACGAACGATCAGAATCTTCCCAAATTTCAGGATATGACATTAGCTTTTTGATCTAGGGCCTGTCTGGACTCGAACCCAAGTAAATGGATTTTTTTTCCTTGTAATAACTGTAAAAAAAAAAAAAAAAAAGTCAAACTAATAGTGCTCCCCTTCTACCTTCTTAAAGTACAGGGTTGTAAACACATCTGATTCGGGGCCTAACATGTGATGAGATTCACAAACAGTGATAATATCTTCCATTACAGCGACGGATATTGTTAGAAAGAACTTCAGCAAACCTCATTTTCTTTGGGAGTCGCATCATCTTAACTGCAACACGTTTGGCATATACACAAACTGAGGGGCTCTCAGCCTCCGGCGGGTCCTGCAGGCACAAATCCATTATCACAATATCCCAAACACTGGAAAAAAAGCTGCAGGGGTAGCGGGGAGGGGAGGTTTTTATTTGTCTATCTTTTATGTCTTCAAATTGAATCTGACACAACACCCAGATTATCTGCTCAGCATGAAAACAAAGGAAGGTTGTTTTCTTTTCCTCTTTTATGAAAGTGGAGGTGTGTGCTAATGTCCTGAGGGTTGAGTGTTTCGAACACCCATTACCATACATTAGCCCTAAGATATTGGAGCTGCCAGCATGCAGTTATCTGCTCTCCCACCCCGGGCTGCAGACCAGGGGAGGGTCTCACTGATGTGCACCCCACCTGGCTCACTGTGTGCTTGGGGATATCTTCATGTGGCAAGCCAAGAGAGAGCCTGGTTTATTTGCACAATGATCTGTTGCTGAGTGAGCGAGAACTTGAACACCATGTTCTTACCGAGCCGCAGTCTGATGTTTGCATGCAAATATTTGAAGTGTGAGGCTTGGAGATGTGGGGCAAGTGGAAGGGAGGAGGAATGCTCAAGTGAAGCCTGAGCCCTGTTGTTGGAAGCCATCCACCCTTGTTCCACATGCTGCGAGACCTGGGATGCTTCTTCACGTGGATATAGACAGGGCAACATGGCAGCACTTTGCTATTAAATACTCACCATGCACTGGTGCAAATGCCCTCTCGGAGGACAAGGCAGGAATTGGCCAGTTGTTTTTGACAGTCTTGAGCAAAGCTTGTAAACATGCATGCATATGTACAGGATAAGCCTCCACATCATTAGGAAACAAGCATTAAAGCCACCTTCTCTTCTACCTGGGTACTCACAGAGCTTCCTAATCCCTGTCACCCACCAGGATGTATTATATTCATACTAACTAATTTCACAGCCAGTAAATTACAGACATACCCTGACTATCTTCATCTCATTAGAGAAGGTTAATTTAAGCAGATAATCAACAAAAATACAGAAAACTAGTTTGGAAAGCGGATTTTGCTGTGTCTCTGGCAGACAATGAATTCACAACCCCAACATCTGCCACCACTAGAGAGAAAACGCTGGAGGAAAGAAAAAAAAAAAAGGAAGAAAAAAGAAAGAAAGAAACTCATTTCTATTTCATCTGATGAATTGCGAATTTCCAATTAGCATTTTAATTACTCATGCCAGACTTTGAGCTGGTTTGATGATTACAAGAAACTCTATGAGCAACAAGTCGTGTTGCTTTGAGAACACGTGCTGGGGTAATTCACAGCTCTCTTACCAAAGCTGGGAAGCATTGCTTCTCTCCTGCAGCATTAATGACTCCTAGGTTCTTATCTTTGAGTTTATACAATTTTTCGTGCCCCTTTGTGCCACCCAAGCAAATCCTACAGCAATACTGTTGTACTTGATGCTTTTGGCTCATATCTTGTAACAAACATTCTGACAGGCTCTCTTCACTACATCATCAGGCAAATCCTGTTCCAAATCCATCACTGGGACCCTACACATGTGAACCCATATCACTTGCCTGAGAAAATCCTGCAGCAAATCCATCCCAGAGCATTGCAGACACGTTCTCCGTGTCCTTCACCTGAGCTAATCCTACAGCAAACCCGTCCCAGGGGACTGATGGATGGGCAGAAGGTCTGGTGGTGATAAGTCACCGCATTGTTTGCTCACACCATAGAGAAAGGACAAGGCATTATTTCAAGTACCTGTGCAGCATCAGAAAATACCAAGTCCTCCTGGAAGGTCTGTGGTTACCCTTGCAGAAGAAGATCACGGCTCTGACTTTCCTGATATTTGCATTCTGCTCCTGCACTGCAGTAACTGTGCTCAGGTACTGCATGGGACAGGATTCCAGTGTGAGCTGGGATTTCAAAAAACTGCTTCATCAGTGCTGCTATTATGGACTATAAATGTCCCAGTGGATTCCTGCATTGGACTGGAGAGTGAAATTGTTTCTTGTGAGCACAGTCATAGCTCAGAGGGGGGCTAGATTGCAGGATCAAGTCAGCAGGTAGCAGTGATGGTGCAAGGGAGGATTGGGATATACACTTCCATAGCAGGACATGTAAGCAAGGACCTTTTGATTTAAGGAGACTGTCAGACTTTATGGCAGAGTGGGGGCTCTTTTTAAGCCTGCAAGAAGCTGCAGGCTTTGCATCCATATAATTTCATTGCTAATAGAAATGCTAACGCAGACCGCTCCTCTACTTCCAGGCACTGGCTTACACACCTCAAGGTTGGCCTCGAGGAGAAACGCTGGGTGGTGGAAAGATGGATTCAGCTTTGATCCCACAGCTCTGTGCTGAGGACCTACAAATACTTCAACAAATGTGGAAAAGACATAAACAAAAGTCAGCCAGAAGAATCAAAGCACTCAGAAACGTCAGAGACTTCATGTAGAGACCCTGAGTTGGGGGTTGGGTTTCTTTATTTTTCTCCTGTTTTTTTTTTTTTTTTTTTTTTTTTTTGCTCTTCTCTTGGAAAGACTTCATTTTCTCTCATTTTTTTCCCCATGAATTCTCAGCCTTATGAAGATGTAGGATGTCCACCATACAGCATCATTCTGTGGTGCCAAAACACCTGCACATCATGGATGTGCACACATCATCTGGGAAAATATAACCTTCTATCCTTGGTAGTAATTGCAAAATACCAAAACCAAATCTGTTTACTTGGAAGAAAATTATATATGGGACAATCATTTATTCAGAAGGAAGAAAAACAAGCAAACGACCCTCAGAACATTCATGACATGAATAAAAGTGGTATTTTTGAGTTCTTGACAGTCTGATGAATAAAGATAAGGTCTCTGCCCCATCAGAAGGTCCTTTCTGATGGAGTTTACAAAGCAAACAGAAGGAAAAGCTTAGGAAGCAAAGCAGAGTTGTGGTTAATAAGCAGGCCTGAGTGGCAGCTTTGGTTTCTGCACTGCTCTTACACACAGGGCATGCCATGATGCCAAGTGTGCACACAAGCACTGATGCAGGGCAGGGACCGGTCCTCTGGACATCAATAAGTTGCCATTTTCTTTCTTCAAATGATCTTGTCAAACAAATCCTTCACTGATGGGGAAACTCTCTCTTTTCCTTTCCACATCCTACTGTTGCATTCTCCTCCTTTTGACCTGAATGAGGATGCACTAACCTGCTCCCTTCTGGCAATTTATTTTCTTTTCTCCCCAGAGTTCTAAGTGTGGACCCTGTGCAGTCACTTGGAGAAGCTTCACAGAGTCACACAACCACTAAGGTTGGAAAGGACCATTGAGATCCCCAAGTCCAACCCCAACCCCATCCCACCATGCCCACTGACCCTCAGTGTCACATCCCCATGGTTCTGGAACTCCTGCAGGGATGGTGACTGTCACTCCTTGGACAGCTGTGCCACTGCCTGACCGGTCCTTATGAAAACAAATCTTTCCTAAAAAAATTTCCCAATGAAATGTAACACACCAGGAGCAATGAAGGAACAGCAAGCCAAGCAAACCCCTCAGGGAAATCTACGATACTCAGTGATCTGAAAATCCAACTGGAGGCAACATTTGCACAGTTGCAAACACCCCTTCCTTGCTTCCCATGCACCCCATCCCTTTTTCCAGCCCCTGTTTCCCTGCAGCGCTTTGGGAGGGTTTCCACAGAGCAGCCAGGGGAGCACTCCACTTTCCATCCCTGTACCAAACCAGGGCCCAGAGGAGTTTATTATATTGTAAATTAGAACATGAAAAGCTAATACATTGTATACATTTGTCAGACAGAGAGAGAGAGAGAGAGAGAGAGAGAGAGAGAGAGAGAGAGAGAAGAAAAATTCTTTGCTGCCAGGTTCCTCACAGCAAATCTGTCACGTTTGAGAGAGGCTGCTGAAATAGAAGTATTTACAGACAGACACAGCCCTGGCTCAGAATAGCAAAGCTTGCTGCTGGCCGCTTCGGGGCTGCTTTGGGAGCCAAGATTGAGTTCTCAAGCCAAACAGCATAAAGACCCACCGTAAGCTACCTCAGCTCTTCTTTTGTGGGGCTAAAATGATGCAAAGCACAGAGCTATAGCAGAGTCGCCTTGTGCAGAAGATGAAGAGGCAAACTGAGATGTCCTCTCAGCCTGGAGGGATATCTGAGAACACTGACATCTGTGCCTACCATGGGCATTTCAAAGGGCATATCCAGGGACATGGAGTCTCTGCTGATGTTTGTGCTGTAGGTCTGTATGTGTCTGGTGCTGCTTTGCAAAAGAAAGGGGGAAAATCAGGTTTGGGATTGGATGGGATGGGACGGGACGGGAAGGGACGGGACAGGACAGGACAGGATAGGATAGGATAGGATAGGATAGGATAGGATAGGATAGGATAGGATAGGATAGGATAGGATAGCCTTTCCCAGTCCTTTGCACACCCTGTCCCTATTGCAATCGTTGATGCATTTCTGCTGCCTGAAGGACTGAGCTGTCAGCCACGTCCAGTGATGATGACTTTCATATCTCTCCCTTCACAACTCAGAATTCAGGTCAGGAGGGCATTTCTCAGACATAATCTGCCTTGAAATAGTTGGCAAGTCAGAATTAAGATAATGAATGGCAGAAAGCAATCACAGTTTAAACTTGTTTCCTGCACAGATGAGAAAGCAAAGGAGTGAGGTGCTGGAAGGCTGATCTGTCTGAGGCTGACATTCATCACTTTATCCAGGATAAAACATGCAAGATGGCAGTGGTTATTGGTAACAGTTCAGCTGAAATTGCACACAAATGCTCCTTGTTCCAGCCTGACCAGCTCCTCATGCAGCTGCTGTTGCAGTTACTGAAATGCAATGGCTGCTGATGCTCTGCTTGGTTCTGCTGAGCCTTGCACACAGCTAGAAGCAGACCTGTTGTTTTGGGAACATTTATTTCCATCAAGCTAGTAGCATACCTGAAGACAGTGCAGGTAGAAGGGCCAGCTGACCCACGAACACTGCAGAAATCCATCCAACCTACCAGCCATCCCCAGCCCCTTTGCAGAATGGACAACTGTAGCCCCAGAGTGGAGGCCAGACCTCAAATCACAGTGGAAGAGAAGAACTAGACTGCGCCATGAGCTTTGCTTTGTCTCCAGAGCTTTGCTTGACTCAAGTGTTTGGCTTGTGCTCCCATCTAGGATGCTTTTTTCAGACACTTGTGAAAGTTGCCATACAAAACATTCTAGATTAATTCCACTCTCCTCCTCTCTCTCTTTTTAGAAACTTTTAATTAGTCCCCAACTCAGCACCATTATTAGTATTTGTTATTAAGTATTAAAACTGCTCACTCTCAGCTCCCTCTCCCCCCGCTTCCCTCTTCCAGCCCTTTGTTTTAATTGTTATATTTTTTCATCAGTGATCAGCCAAGCTTCCCTAATGATCTAGACTCATTTAAAGGGTTTATAACTCTGGCACAAAACTCCAATAAAAAAGCGGCAGACTTGCTGGGAACCTCCTGGGGCTATTCAGCAGCCGGGAACACAAACTCATTTACTACTTGCCTGTTCCCCACTTTCCCTAGCCACCATCACCCATTCTGTCAAAATATCCTCCTCTCCGCATGCAGAAAGCCCTCACTTGTCCTCTTCCACATCTTCCTCTGCACCCTCTCAATTCTTTTCCCCCAAGGATCAAGACAAGACAACTGGAATAAGCCTTGATGAGACACCTGGTGATGTTAACAGCCAATAGACCAAACCTACCGCTTCTCCCAGCTTGTGCTCCACCAATGCCAACATTCCCTTCTCCTCTCAAGAGAGAAAATATAAAGCACTACGGAGAGACTAAGGAAAGAAATGTTCTGACTGTGTTTCTCCTTGAGCATATTTAGCAGCTGCGAGTTACCCCATCAGAAATCTTAAAAAGTCTTTTTTATAAACGTGCCAGTCAGCATCGTCTTTTCCTTAATGCTGTATTCACTCTGCAGTGGGTACAGATTTACACAGTGGCCAAAGGGCTGTTTAGCAAACGCTCAGCGCCTTGGCCCAGCTTCCCAGTAAGTACAGATGTGGTTTCCAAACCTGTCCTTGGCCTTGTGCACAGCCTGCAGTAAATCTGTGGGCATCCAAATAGCAATAGGAATGTAAGCCATTCCCCATGGCCACAGGCATACTTGTGCTGAGGTCTCACCAGACCTACTGGGCTTTTTGCCCGTGGCCTTGGGCACTGGGTAATTAGTCAGGTTTAGGGGCAAACCAAGAGGATATGTTCTCCCTCCAGCAGTCTCCTTACATCAACCTTTTAGAGAGAAATCTCACAAAAACCACTCCTACCTGTACAAACAATTTAAGCACATTTAATATCCTGGCTATCCTGCTTTTGTAATCCAGCTGAATTTTGACCCTTTTACACTGAACTCCCCTGTGCTTCTGCAGGTGTGTTTGCCAGAAGCTTCCATTTCAAAATTACAGTGCAAACGATGGCATTACATGGCCCTGCTATGAAGACACTATTCCTCCCAGAGACGTGCCTGACAACATTACAACCGCAGTGGCCATCTGAGTCACAACTCGTTGACATGATCTACAAAGAGCCCTTTGTGCTCACATGAAAGGGGCTCTGCTGAAAGCCCCATCAATGCCTTCAGTCCTCTTCAAAAAACCAGAATCATCTATTGGGACTGAACAGTGGGAGCTCCTCATTTAGTCCTTTGAAAAGAACAGTTTCCCAAGGAACTTTAGCACCATCCTTCCCAGTATGCCTGCTGGACTCCTCAGAGAGATTCCTGGAACTGTTTGGGCTAATTTGACACAAATCTCTTATCAGTGGTTTGACATGGGGAGAAAGATACATTGCAAAATAAAACAAAGCAAGACAGTATTTCAGGAAAGGTGGAAAAGATCATAACGTTTTGGGGTGTTTAAGCAATACTAACAGGTTTTAAAGTTGGGCTGAAAATGCAGTACATCAAGCAGGGTCTATGGAGGATGCCTGCAATTAGAGAACTAGTTGGTGATACAAAACTGTCTTCCTCTTGTTTCCAGCTGCTACATTTAATTAAAAGGAAGCTAAACAATCCATTACATTAAATTACTTTCTGAACGTTACTTTTCCACATAGGCAATTGCAATGGTTGCCACAGGGATGTTATCTGACCACAGATTGGAAAGGAGATAACCGTTCTCAGAATGATTCTATTCCTGCTTTGAAATATGGCCCAGAAACCCTGGTCAGGGCTCACTCCCCATTGCGTGAGGAACTACAGGAGCTGGTGGGGATTTACCATGTGAAAAAGGGGTATTAGCAAACTGTAACCTCAACCCCATCTCGTTTGTTCCTGCATCAGGGCACAAGATGGTGAAGACGCCAAATCGCTCTGATGCCCTGGCAACAGAAGTGGTTTTCTTTCATGTTTCCCTATCTACTCTTTGTCACCTTTGCTACTGGAACTGCAGGTAATAAAATCACACAGTAAAACAGACCCAGCCTCAGCTGCTTCCTGGTAGTCCCTAATAAGTGCCGAGCAGTCAGTATGTTGAGCTTCAGCCTCTAAACTGAAGAAATAATTCACCAGTTTAGAAGCCAAATACGCCAGGGATATCTTGAAATACCACATGGAAACACAATTTCTAGAACGCTGCCTTGGCTTGTGGACATTTCATTTCTTGTTTGTGAAGGACACGATGGTGGGGCCTGTCCTCGTTTCCTCAGCAGTGCACAGACATGGCAGCAGCCCATGCAGCCTTTGAGGCTTTCTCCTGTAGCTGATCGGCCTTAAAAGCAACTATCAAACCTGTATTTTCTTACAGTAAAACCCAAACCCTCTCTGCTTAGGGTAAGGACAGTCTGGGCTGACTCCAAGAGCAGAACCAAACCAGCAGCCTGGCTCACCTCCATTACACCTACACCCTTATTTCCTGCACTCTGTACCATTTTTCCTCGGAGAAAATAATGGCCAAGTGGCTGTTTTGAGCATGGCTCAGTTCAGACTACTGAAGGAGAGGCAGGCAGAAGCTCCTGACTTGCCAACTATTTTTCCTTTATTCCTCTTCTCAGATGAGAACATTCAGAGGGTAAGTGTCTGTTTACTGTTCACACATAGTGCATTATGGTATGAAATTGCCTTTTCTTCTCTCATTTCCAGCACTTGTGCCTCATCCCCTGATGACCTCACAGCAGCAGCGCAGACCTTTATGAGCAGGGAGCTCCATTACACTCATTCTCCCTTAGCTGGCCTTCCAGAAGTGAAATGCCATTGGCCTTGGTCTGCTTGGTGCATAGCAGGAAACGTGCTCACTGCTTGGAACCAGTGCGACTGTTCCACTCCATCTCACATTTCCCCTATTTGCTGCCTTTAAACTGCTGGGCTGGATGTTTAGTTATCAACAGCCTCTTAACCCAAGTGGCATTATCTAAGTCACTCAGTAGCCTCATGCAGGCAAGCATCTTACCCAGGTCCCAGACACCTTGTGAAGCGTTCGTGCTCTGAGTTGGAAGACACATCAAGCACCAGAAGGGAATCGCAGGTGTGAGAGAGAGGACAGAGCAGATAGAAGACAACTTAGGATGCATCTGCACTTTATCACGGTCTTAGCAAGCACCAGGCTTTCCATTTTCCCAGTAAAAACATCACCAAACAATCCATCCACATGGGTAGCATTCAGTCTCTCCCAGCTTATGCTTGCATTCAAAGAAATAAATCCTACACCCTTATGAAAACATGAAAACCACATCTAAAATCACTGACAGATTGATGGGTTCTACTTCTTAAGGGAAGCACCAGAAAGCTACCCAAAATAGTAGGTCAACCACATTACCATCCAGCTGGTTTTGTTTGCTGTTTTTTTGTGGTTTTTTTTGTTTGTTTTTTTTTTTTCCCCTCCTATCATTAAAATTCCTCCAGCAATGTATCAGCTCCTCTCCCTTCAAGCTTTCTGAATTTCCAGTGGTCATTCTACCTGACCATATTTGCATCTGTAGCCCCAAATTGCACACAACAAAGACAGAGTGAAAAGAATGACTGCCTTTAAGTCAGGTCCTCATTGTTCCCAGCATCTGACTCCAGCCTGCAGAGGTGTGAATCAAAGTCTGGTTTCCCATGTGGTCACGCCAGATGGCTGGCTCAAACCCCATCATTTCTTTACAGCAAAACTCACTAGGCACAGACAGTAACCATAAGATATATTGGAAGCTTGAATCCCATATAATTTAGACTGCCAACACTCATGCAAAAGATACCTTGCCCTACAACTTTTGTCAGCTCTTCAAGGATAGTTTCTCTGCTGAACGTGTCCTGAAACATTTCAAGGCAATGACAAAAAGAATCACAGTTAGCCTGTACCTTCCCATTCGGAAAGATGATGTTACTTCTGAACTTCGATTGTCAAGCTGAATTCAATGACCATTTCATGTTCTCTGCTTCCAAGGAATGCTTGAGAACGGCTATGCAGAGCAACAGGTCACACAGTAATGTAATCTCATTGTCCATGGCTGTATTGCAGGGTGCTCTGGCATTTGGCAGGGGGTGAGGATCTCCAGCTGTGTCACATTGTACCTCTACAAAAGCACTGGGCACACTGAGCAAGTTTCAGCTCTGGTGGAATTGTGAGGAGGGCTCTGGAGATAACATTATTCAGTAAAGGAAATCAACGTTTGGGAAGGAGACAGTGTGCTGAACGCAGTCATATGCTTGGAAAATCTGGCAGTGTATATTTAGTGACCACAAGAGGTCAGGACATCAGCTTTTACACTGCCTCTTAAAGCAGCAGACCTGAGAGCCTGTAGCCAGAGCAGTATTTTAGATTCGATTCCTTTTCTAGGAAAGCTCATATTTACACATTCCTTAACAGCTTCTGTATCTGTTTCCTCAGCAGCAGGGGTTACTGCAGGAGCAACAGCCCTCCTTTCTCTGCACTTGCTTTTAGCAGCACATTAGCCAGGTTTGCCTTTTGTCAGGTTCTAGGTCTTGCTCCTCAGTTCCAAGGTATACAGCAGTATATACATACATATATATATATTTAAACTAAAAGCCAAAATCAGCATTTCCACTTTCCTGGCACAATGAGACTCCATTCATTAAGAACAAACTGTGCTGGTGTCATACCTGCCTCAGGTGTGACCCAGCGTTGTAGCGTTCCCTCCTACAGAAACAAGCAGCACAAGCCTCCCTCTCTCCTGCCAATGACACTTCTAAAAGGCAGCGCGGGAGATAACAGATACATTATGTATTTCAACTACAAAATAAGATATTTCTGTTCAAATGCAGTTCTCTCTTTATGAAGAGTCCATGTTAGGAAGACAGAGGATATGAATTCAGCATATCCAGACCTGTTCCATTTGAAGGTGCACCCTCGGACCCCTTCAGCAGGTCCTGCTTTGTGAAATGCCGTTCCTTTGCTTACTTTGCATGGTGCTACGAAATGCCTTTTTTTTTTTTTTAAAGTCAAAGTTATTAAGCTCCTTCCAGCATAATGCCTCTAAATGCCGAGTCCAGGAGAGGGAATTTTAACTGGGTTCATCTGACATAAATGAAAAACTGCCCAAGGCTTGAGAGGACTGCCAAGTTTGGTGTCATGGCTTTTTCAGGAGAAAAAGATGGTCCTCAGCAAAATTTCATTTGAACTCTGGAAGTTATTTATTTGCTTTTGTTTGTAAATTAAACTCCACCTGAAACAAGTAACAGCAGAGTTACTGCTCAGAGTTCCTGGGGCAGAGAAGAGCAGAAGGATGGAGAGTGCTCCCAGTAGTGCAGCAGTGGTGTCTATTCACTTTATGTGAGATGAATCCTGGACGCTGAGATGGAAATACTCTGAAAAAAAGTAAATTGCAATTGAAAAGGCTGCTATCATTTCTGTGACTATTACCTGCAAAGGAAAATGGGAAGGGGAAGATGACGGTGATACGGAGACTTCAGCTTTCTAAGATCAATCCTTTGGTTGTCTGAAACCATTAAGTCTGAATTAAGGGCTTTTAGGGGATGCTCCTCATCCTGTAACTCTTCATTTTTCATTTGTCGGTCTGGAGGGAGTAGGAAGCAGGACTTGCCTGAGCGGGGGATGAGATGTACAGTCCTGGGACAGCTCATCAGGAAGTCTGAGGGTCATTTCAAACACATGGCAATCGGGCTGAGTCTCTGCACCTTTTCCTCCTTGAAGCAGTGAGGGTGTGTGTGCATTGTTCTCACTTCTCTGCACCAGCTGGGATGAATGGGTTGAAGCTTCTCTCTGTGTTTTGCTCCAAGTCGTGTATCAGGTTTTCCACAACTGAATTGAAACCCATGATTCATAATCAGTTTCGTTTGCAAAATGTTCTTCTAATTGATCGGACTGAGACCAATTTCAGTGTGGGAAACTGAACCCTGAGAAAATTAATTACCCGCCAGGCTAAACCCATTTCCTTTGGCCCAGGTACAGCTTATTGTATGTTACTGAGAGATGACCTAGCTGTCGAGAGAAAGGCAATGCTATAATTCTTTCTAGGACACACTACAGTGGTAGCAGAGAAAGCACTGCTAGTTGAGGGCACAGACTGCAAAATGGGGAGCCAGCGTATATAATGGAACAGCAAATACATGGCAAAAGCCTCAGAGGGAGCTGAGAGAAAATACAGCAACTCTAAAATCCAGGAGACACCCAAAGATGAGTCACTACGGAGTTTGCCTGTGAGAACAAGAGTTTGTAACATTCACTGTGCATATTTGGGATTCACTTTACACCTGCACAATATGGAGAAGTGTCTCTGGATGGGAAAAGCTGCTGGGCCTGGGCAATGGGGCTGTTGCACTGAGCAGGGCCTCAGGGCAGGAAAGCTTGGGGTAAACACACACACAAAAAAAGCCATAGCTGAGCAGAAAGGACCAGGCAGTAAAAGTGAGGTTCCTTTCTTCCTCTAGGCTGAAGACATGCAGAAGATGCAGGGCCTCATGAGTGGCTGTAAGAGAACATGAGGCCCCATCGAGCACAGGGATGCTGCTGATCCTGGAGCTCAGTGCCATCGCCCCCCCCACAAGGGCTCCGACATTCAAACACTGAACTCAAAGCTCTCAATGGCAAGAGGTGTTGCAGATGTTTTACATTAAAGCCAACTGGGCGGTGAAAGTAGCAGGAGTGTGTTCCCACTCGGTGAATGGATAAATTAAGGCTCACAGCAGAGACGACGCACATGAGAGAGAACAGATTTTAGACTGAAATTCTAATGACTGCCATCTTTAGGTTAATGACAGCCTGCCCACACAGCTCTGCCAGCTCCCAGCCTAGCAAAATAACCGCAAAAGGAACACGGATTTCCTTCGGTTTAGTCTGGGTCTCCAAGAGAAAGAAGTGTCAGTGTTACAGGATGCTCCAGGCACTCCGAGCCAGCTGCTCCCCTGCTGCTCCAGGTTAATAGAAATATTTCCTTGGCCAGATCCCAGCGCAGAACAAAATGGGATTTATAGCCAGAGTAAAGCTAATCAAAGAAAAAGGACAAAGGTTTATCGGCCACCAGAACTTCTTTGGAATGAAGAAGTTAGCGATGTGTGGGTCAACAGCACTCCCTTGCTTCAGAGCCCTCGATGCAGATTGCCTGGGGAGCGCCTTGTCTTGATGCAGAGCTTTAACCCTTTGACTTATGAAAGGACAGGATTTAGATTCAGGTGTATTTATTTGAAAACCTCAGATCCAAACGAAGTAATCTCCTTGTGGCTGCAGCCCTTTATCAGGACCTGTGTAGATGTGTTCTGCATCTCTGGGGAGCTCTGGGTAATCACAGTGTGCCTGGGAAACAAAGGTTCAGTAGAATGACCTCTTCAAATGCATATGTCAGGCTTCTTTAAAGCCTTGGGGTACAAAGACTACAAAGCTGGGTTAAGCTTCGTCTCCTGCCTTCCTCCTCTGCTCACCTTTATTTTTTGCTCCAAGCAAAAGAAAGGTACAACGGAGAATCAGACTCTGTGTGTGTCTCAGAGGAAAATAAGGACTTTCTCCTTAGGATGGGATTTTCCTTTCCACACACATAGCATCAGAGATCTCTGTTCATGAAACCCCAAGCGCTTCAGGCCACTGTCTCCCCTAGCAGATAAGCTGAAGCAGGCACTTACCTGCTATGGAAGAGGGAGGGAAACCCCACTGTGAGTAAAGAGGTGTGGAAATAAACATGTAACAGAAAATTGGAAAAACGTTCCCACTAAATTAATAATGTGTGAAGAATAGCTGTTCTATTTAGTACCTCTTCTTTTAGCCAAAGTGTAACTTAACATGGACTTGTTGTTAACATGTAACTTAACTTAGCTGGTCCACTGGTGTTTATAGCTACTGTTAGTTTCTGGTAGATCTTGATAGTCTGCTAAGTAAACACAGCATCTACCTCTCAAAGTAGATTTCACAGCTCCTTGAATTTCTTTCTGTTTTAACCCCACTCATGTTCTGGAGTTGCTTCTTCTGTGGGCACTGCAGGAACACTCCAGAAGTCAGAGCCTTCTGAACAGAAAAGCTTCAAAGGGTTCAAATCCCCTTTACATCATGGCTGTGAATCCCATCTTGATCTATAGACAACTTTGTGCCGGCACAGAAACACTCAACAGATGGTTAGTGAGTCGTGTCAGTGTGGCATCACCCAACACCAGAACTTCCAGAGCACTCTGTGTGCACACTGAGCCCTTAGCTCCTGGATTCATTGCAAAGCAACACTGTCCAGCTTCAGCTTTTTTGTTTTGGTTTGTTTTTGTTTTGTTTTTTTTCAGTGCTCAGTCTTTCTTTTCTATTTCTAGCAGGAAAAGAAAATTAGGAATTCTTCTTTTTAAGTCAGCTTTCTTCGGAAAGATAAAAGCTGTTTTCTAAGTTCTTTCAATTTCCACATCTGGAAAAGAGCAGTGAAAAATCAACATCTACTTTACTGAAAATGAATTCAAGAAAGCAGTTTGAGGTGAACAGTGACTTCTGGAGAACATTGCTGGTCTGAGGGCAGCCCTACCTGGCCATCCATCCATCCAGTGCCCATTCGGGGAGAGAGGAGATGAGATATTACTCCATTATAATCTGGAATTTATAATTCATACAATGCCAATGAAATAATGATAAATGATTGAATTGTTCGCAAAGGCCATTCTTCATGCTTGAGCCCATTTTTAAAAATCTTTTTTTTTTTTTTTTTCTTAACTTTCTCATAATGACTCCCCTCCTTTCTTAGCTTCCTTTGCAGCAAGTTGGCAGAGGTGTTCCATAGGTGCAGAAAGCAACTGTGCAGGAATGAAAGGGAAAGCAGCAGATGATCAACAACTGAAATCAGGTGAAGAAATCACGCCTTGATGAGCTGCAGTTCTGCTCTTAGATTGATCCTAAGTGGGAGAAGTATCAGTCATCCCTTGCTCTGAGTTACTGTACAGGGCAATCTACTCCTGAGTAAAATGTGGTAAAGATGCAGATGGATGGCTGCATGGCTACATACAGCATAAACAAAAATAATAGCTCCAAATTACTTTTCTGTTTGTGACCTCATTTTCAGAAGTCCTGAGTGTTCATTTCAGAGGAACACACAGGGGAGCAGTCCTTTGGGGAATTAGTCTCCATGCAGGTGCCTGCACTTAGAGACCCAGATCTTATGTACATTTGGAAAGGTGAGAAAGCACCAGCCAAGGATGATTTCTAAAGGTCGAACCTTCCTTTTTTTTTCTGGAGCTTTCCCCCTCCGCTTGCTTTTATTTCCAGGTACTCCCTAAGGGCAGATTGAAACTCCAATGCCCTGAGCACATCCTTTGTCCTGCCTAATCATTTTCAGCAACCCAAAAGATGAGATAATGGGGACACATCTTGGGGACTCCGTGCTTCTGATTGTTCAGAAAGGTCAAAGAAAAACTAGTTTTCAAATCTTTGCAAAAGAAGAGATTAGCAGCAGCCTTGCTGAGATGTGGAGAAAAAAAAGAAGAAAAAACAGGAAAAAAAAATAGAAGATGATATAAAGCTATGTTGGATTTGTCTTCAATACGCAGTACTAGGAGCCATGAAACAAAGCCACGACACTGAAAAGAAAGCAGGAAAAAACTCCTCTACAGAACACACTACTGAATACAGCAGAAGCATGAGGAGCAACTGAGAAGAAGAAGTGAAAAGACACAAGTGATGGGGCAAGAATATTCTGGGACAAAACCAGTCAGTGTGCTCTTATTTCTCTAGCATTTAAAGTTACTAGCCTCAGGTTTACCTCTGACTGCTGTGGGAGGCTCGTGTTGAAGCTGTTGTAGCTGAAAATAGGAACAGGGCAGATGGAAAAAAAGGATGGGATTTCTCTCCCATTAGTTCAGACACCTTAAAGCTGATTGCCAAGACTTGGCTGCTGTCTGGGCTTCCTCTGTGGTCCTTGGAGAAATCCACAGCCACGAGAAGCAATTCCATCCGTCATAAAAGTGACAAATGCAAAGATGCATCGGCACCACGAGCTGCTCACCTGCCTTCGGTGGCTGCAGAAACCTGGGCAATGGGTGCAGGACAGGTTGTTAATCCACTGCACCGAGCGAGAAACAGCCCATGCAGGAATGAGGAATGCATTCGGGACTGCGATTCCTGCTGCAGCTTTGAGGACGTTCTGGGAGCATGTGAGGGAAACATTTGGGGTCACAGAGCTTACAAAAAACTCAGGCTCAGTCCATGGAGGCTTTAGGATGTTTTATGCTGAAAGTTTGGCTTGGACACATATTTAGTAGTTGTTAGAATCAAACAGAAACCTCCAAATCTTTTGGAAGCATTCCTAGAGCAAGAAATTACCAATTTCCATATTTTTGTTGCTCTTGATGTTTTTGACGCTCAGGAACAAACTGTCTCCATTTAAATGAGACGAGGAAAGAATCTCCTGCAAATTATGCCATTTCTTTTCTCCATTATGTTTTTCTGCATCTTCTGGCAGTGCTGTTATACAAAACCAACAGCAAATGGTCGAGTGGAACAGCAAAGACAATAACTTTAATGGAAAGAAATTGGGAACTGGAAGATGACACAGACTGAATTAGAAAAAAAAAAAAAAAAAGAAATAATATTTAATTTCCCCGGTCATAAATAACCTGTCCGCCCACGTTATAGGCACATCAAAGATGACAGGAAAAATAGTCAGCGACATGAGAAAATATCATTATTTCCTCATTAAACGTTTTTATATTTTTATAAGGGAAAAAAAAATTAAAAAGCACCCTGACAAGCAAAAATATAAAGGCTGAAGGGCCATTGAAGAAATGAATTAGGACTGTGTAAGCGTGGAGATGCGTGAATCAAAGGGAAAAAAAAATCTGGCATCGAGAAAACTTTGCCTGTTGTTAGAACCAAGTTCCATTTTAGAAATGGAGAGGGACTGCAGCCATTTCCCTCTGGCCACCACTCAGCAACCAACAGGCGCTGTGCGTTCCCAGCACGGCTGCCTCTCCAGGCAAAGCAAGGGGATCTGCTCTGCTAAGTGTATTTGTGCAGCATTTTGGACAAAGAATATTTCCTGCACAGCCACCACTGTGCCGTAGCACAGCTGCTCTGCAGAGTATGGAGCCAAACCCAGAGCAGGGCTGTTGGTGCTGCGGCAGGAAATGGCTGCAAATTTGGGCAGGCTGGGGGCTCCAGCTGCAAGCTGGGAAGTAGGGTCAGGGCCCAGAGGACTGTACTGTGGGCACTGTGGGTCGTGCTGAGTGTTGTACATGCAGAGGAGTTTGGCACTGAGATTTATGTGTTATACATGCCACTAATCATAGAGTTCCATTTCTTATGCACAGCGTTGCTCACCTCTGTGAAGCCCACAAGTACCAAGAGTGGGTCAGTGAGGGCAGAAAAGGCCCCACATGAAAGATGACCTTTAGAGGAATCATAGGATCATAGAATTGCTTAGGTTGGAAAAGACTTTCAAGATCATCAAGTCCAACCACAATTTAACCATACTAAGCTAACTCTAACAACCCTCTGCTAAGTCATATCCCTGAGCACCACATCCAAATGGTTTCTAAATACATTCAGGGATGTGACTCAACCACCTCCCTGGGGAGCCTATTCCAGTGCTTCACAACCCTTTCTATAAAGAAGTTTTTCTTGATATCCAACCTAAACCTCCCCTGGTGCAACTTGAGGCCATTTCCCCTCATCCTGTCACCTGCCATCAGAGAAAGCACACACACTTCTGCATGGTTTACCCCATGCTTCTCACTGCGCTTTGGCACAGTCTCTCTGCACAAGCCCAGGGCTGAGGTGCTGATTGTTTCTAACAGTCCATCCCCAGCATCCTTCTCCAGGCCTGGTGACCAGAGCACATCTATTCAGAGCAGCTCTGAAAGCACATCTACTCAGAGCAACATCATCACTGTCATTTCTGCTCCTAGACACACGGCATCGCTCATCAGCAAGCGCTCAAGGTCACGACACCCTGAACAGCACACAGCCTCCTCTTGCCTGGCCTCAGTGCAGCTGAGAACCTCCCTCCCCACGAGCACTAATGGCCCCATTACCGCTCCCCTCCAGATTGCCTAACAGATGCTCTTGATAAATACTGAAGCAGCTGAAATTCTGCAGGAAATGAAGCGCAGCAGCCCAACCGCCACGGCTGCTGGTGAAGGATAGGAGACACTCACAAGGTCTTTGGGGTGGGACTGCAGAGGTGTTTGGCCTCTTCCAAATGGAATGCAATAGGTAATGCAGTGGGATTGTGCAGTGCCACCGGCCCCAGGCTGCTGGTAGGGGTGGGTTCTCATCGAGGAAACAGGAGCAATGCCAGGCTACGGGGCTTCCAGCTGCATCTGGGCATGAAATGAACTCACTGGAAGCTAACAAACACAGAGGCTACAGCTTGAATAAATATATATTGATATGTACACTGTGTTTCTGCTTGCTTTTATTAGAATTTTACTGTTCTCAAAGAGCTATGTAATGTATTTGTGACTACAAAGTCAAAACAACCCATTTCAGGACAAGCAGCACATTCTTCCAATTTTTTTTACTCACACATCTGGAGAAGCTTCCAAAGCATTTTCTCCACAGATATTAAACACAGATTGCAGTATTTTAAGATTATTTTTTGTCTCCTCTCTTGATTTGCAGAATCATAGAATTGCTCAGGTTGGAAAGGACCTTCAAGATCACCAAGTCCAACCCCAACCTAATCATACTACCCTAACAACCCACAGCTAAACCACGTCCCTGAGCGCCACATTCGGATGAAGGTAAGGCAGCCTTGTAAAATGCAATGGTCCTGTTACATCTCTCACCAAGAGAAGAGGCATAAAACAGCCCCAGGAACAGCAATGCCAATAACTGCTGCTGCTGCCACCCCTGGAAGCAGCAATGCAAAGGGCTGAGTGACTGCACAGACATTCCGTATAGGATGTAGCAGACCTTCCCTTCCTCTGCTCATCCCTCTCCCTCCACTTCTTCCTTTGTCTGTTCCAGATTGCCTCAGTCTAATATGACTTAGTTCAATCTTTATAGACTTTTGTTGACTTTCTATTTAAACTTATTTCAGCATACTGAACATAGCTGAGCTCTCTTGAACATGGTTTCTCTCCTAAATCCAACCATGCTTTTGCTCCTTATCCCATTCCTTATTCCTCCAAACCCACGTTTATTTCTACCCCTTCGCTTTTCTCTTGAGTACAGGAGATTTTCACTGAATAAGCTAAGAACAGGAGGAAAAAGCATCACAGAATGGCTTACATTGGAGGGGAACTCAAAGACCATCCAGTTTCAGTCCCTCCTGCCAACCCTGCAGCGTCACCAGCCATTAGATCAGGCTGCCCAGCACCCCATCCCATCTGGCTTTAAATACCTCCAGAGATGGGACAGAGAAGAACGAGGAAAGAGTGGTAAAGGCAGAGGGAAGGATGGCGAATATGTGGAGAAGGGGAAGGATGAGCTGTTGGTGTCGCGGCTATGGTTAGAAAAGTGAACCACCATTTTAAGAGGAAATTCTGGGCTGGAAGCAGCAGCCTGGGTTCTCAAGTCTTCTCACAGAAGAGAAATTGTGTAAAACTAATAAAATCATTTGGATACATCAAAATGACATAACATGGAGCACAGCGCTATTATAAACTATTTAAAATTAATGTATTAATGTAATAGAAAATCCATACAAATTAGGTTGGGAAAAAAAAAAAAAAAACCTGGAAACTAAGAGTTTTCCTGTGCTCAAAATAAAACAGTTTGTCATTACCAAAATGAAATTCGAAGTCAAAACAATTTGTTTTAACTATTCCCCATCAAACGTTTTATTATAGCTGACCAATTGCTTTGAAACCTCACACCAAAACCTTCAGCTCCCAACAGAAAATTGCTCAGGTTAAAACCAGCTAAAAATACTGGGGAAAAATAATTAAAAAATAAAATAAAATAAAATTGGACTAAAGGGAGACTGCAGTTCCCTCAGCCTGCACCAGGTCCTTGATAATTGCTTCTGTATCGGAGACTTTGAAACACACAGATCAAGTGGCCTAGGCTGCATCAGGAACACTTCTGAACAGCAGCCCAGCCTGTAAATTACTCCTGCTAATCCTCTTCAGTTCAGCCCTGTCCCTACTGATTTGTGAAGCCTGCAGTGGGATTACTGCGCACCAATGCAGTGCGCTGCTCAGACAGCATCAGGAGAGACTGAGCTCCCTGTGCCCCGATCCTGCTTGGAATGTCTCTGTGCCAGGCAACAATTAGCAAAGACAGGAAACCTTTTGGAAAATGCTGCATCTTAAAATGCACACAAATATACTAAAGGCCACAACGTTGTGCTGGAATAAGTCCTCAGAGTCCAAGGACTGCGAGTGCTCTTCTGGGAATCGGGCCATTAAGCGTGGATTTAAGTGCTCTGCTGTAGGCACTGGGATTTGTTTTTGTTGAACAATTTGCCCAGAATTTTCAAAATCTCTCTTAATGTCTTCTTTTGGCCACTTTGCAAGCATGAAGCCATTTATTGATCTCACTATTTGCTTCACGCTGCAGAAGCTGGGAAAATCCATAAGGATTTTATTGCAAAATGCATAACATACAGTGGTTTGGTCTTCAGGACCGAAAAAGATCCCCTGACTGCACAACCTATCAGGTGCTGTGTTGTGACACAGAAACCTTGCTCTGCCTGAAGACACAACAGCATCACTTCTATGGGACAGAAACCTGCGGTTATGGAGCCAAATTCTCAACCACTGTAAACCAACAGTGCCTCTGTCCACACTCTCCTTTCTGTTTCCTCTAACCCCTGTCTCTCTCCTGGCTTTCCAGCCTTTTTCCCCACCTGGATCTCCATTTGCCCTTCTCCTCTTCCCTGTAATGATTCCAGTCTCTCATTGCCTTCTATTTCTCCTTTATTTTATTTCTCCACATCTCTCCCAGGTCCCTGCTCCCCCTTTTTCAGCTCCCTCCTTCTTGCCCTCCCCAAACCAGGGACAGACATGGACGTACCCCTGTCAATAGCTGTGATTTCTGCAAACTGCTTGGACAGGGTCAAGGAGTTTTCTTCATTATCTTTTTATTGCAAACAGCCTCTGAATACAAGAAGCTCCATTAGTAAATATCGATGCACAGCAGGCTGGGTGCACATAGATTACCACGACACGTCAAACAGCAGAAATGACAAATAGGCAGCCGAGCGCAGGCAGCAAGAAGAGCTGTGTTAACGTAAGCAAGAAAACAGAGCGAATGCAACAAGGGAAATAATCAAAAACAAATACATTGGCAGCTTCCCACCACTGGAAAGGCAAAGGGGAAATGGAGGCTTCAAGCTCAGGAGTGGAAACCCTCACCAAGAGGCTGCTCAAGTTCTGAGTGCATCTCCCCAGTTCTTGCAACTGCTGCTTATGTTGCAGAGGCTTGCAGAGGACTTTCAAACCCATTTTCAGACAGAATTTGCTCCTAAACACAATGCTTTTACAGGAACTTTGGTGCACTCACATGGGGAGTTTGAGAAGGACTGTGTTTGTGATGGAATCTTTGGCCATCACCATCAGTGGGTTATATTTTCTGGAGATAATCTCAGCATGACCATATACATGTTTTGGAAGATGCTAAGAGACGTAATGAAAAAGGAAATAAATAGGAGAGCAGGAGGATGGAGGAAGAATTTGGAGAAGAGATTTGGAGCGCAGAATGAGTTTCTAAGGGGAAAGGATGGAAAAATTTCAACAAAAACTTGAACAGAAAGATAGCCAGATTCACATTTTTCCCTGTATGGCTCCATCAAAACCTTTTTTTTTTTTACCTGTGAGTCCAGTTCATAGACTGTCAAGGAGCTTTATGGATTGACACCACCTCTGCATCTGGGGCTGCAGTCCTGACAAGGATACACAGCACCATTCCTTGCCAGGGCACAACCTGTTACTGCTCCCAGTTCCCAGCACTGTTAGCTAAATATCACCGGTGGGAACTTCTGTTACTGTCAGCAGCTTTCCCATCACCTCTCCAGAACATGCCCAGTGCTCAAAGTGTGTCCTGAAAGGTCAGATTCCCTCAGTTCTAGAATTCAATTCTAACCCATTCTGCACATCCCATTTCTAGCTCTCCCTTAAACCTTCCAGCTTTGGGCGAGTCCTTGAAGATAAATTCAGGAAAAAAAACTTGGTGTTTCTCATAGAGACTCTTTCCTTCAGAACGGGGTAAATGGTAGAGGTATTTATGAAGATAAAATTGTGAGGGTCAAACCCATCTTGATTTTGGTCATCACAGAGCTTCACTTAGCCCACACAACAGACACACTTCTTGCCTGTAACACCAGCATTCAGCTGCTTGGCCCTGTGTACTGAAGTATCCTAAGACAGAGTAAAATCTTACAGGAAATGGAGCAGGGCGTGTAAAAACCACTATTAAGTTCAGAAGGAAACTCACTTTCTAAAGTATCTTTCCTGTACTGTATTTGAGGCCTCATGAATAGCATCCCTCTTCCCTATATGCAGTTCCCTAACTTCTGAGATTTCTATGACTCATTGCCCCAAGCAGCAATGAATTTTCTCTGCCAGCTTGCTAGTTCTGGAGTATTAACAGAATATTGAGAATCTAATTTCTGATCTCCCTTAAAACCTCTTGGTAAATGGATCTGGCTCAGAGAAAGGACGAAAATAATGTGTGCAATAAAAAAGCCCCCCAAAAAAGGAGGAGAAAAAGAGAGAAATGAAAGAAAAAGATGGGATTTCCAGAGAGTCCTGACTGATCTCCACTTCATTATTGAAAGATAGGACTATTAAAGGCACACAGTAGGCCTGAAGGAATTGTGTGATCATTTGTGCAAATGGTAATTTCAGTGTTCAGTCTATCATATCCATAAACATAATGTGGCTGGGACTGACATGAGTTATAGCAAATCCCTTTCCCAGGAGGCTCCATGCCACTTTGATGCAATGCCTGAGAACGCAGAGAGCTGCAAAGGAAGCGACGCTTCCCTGCTGCTCATCTCCGCCAAGCCGGTGGGTGAAGCCACTCTGATTACAGCAGATTTGTGGAATTAAATGGAGGAGCCATAGGGCTGACAAAGAAACTGTTCCAATTCCGGAGAAGCTCATCTCTGTCTTGTACTTACTCACTCACATAACTGAACATGCAGAAATCTGTTTGGTAAATAAAGATGTGTGATTTGGGCTCAACGCGCTCGTTGCTGAAGTGCTAACCCCAAGGGAAGCACGTGCCAAACACTTGCCCACTCTACAGATGTGCTGCCTGGCTCTGGGTGTCCACGCATGCTTGTAGGTGGGGGAATGCATGTCCTAACATTGAGACATCGCTCTTCTCTTCCTAGTGAACTCGGCAGCCAGCCATGCAAACAGGGATTGTCAGCTGTGCCTGGTAAAGCTGCACACCCTAATCCCATTGACCTTAATCTCAATCTAGTCATAAGAACTGAACATTCTCAGACGAATAAGAACCCATCGGCAATATTATGAATTCAGCACTAAAACACCAGTCCTACACAGGGATAGCCTTGACCTCAGAAAACAATCTTGAGCTGTTTCTGACCCAGGCAAATGAAGCTTTCACACAGTTTTTCTACATGGAGACAAACACACCCAAGCTCCCCCAGCTTTCCCAAGGCAAAGGGCAGAAATTTATGTTCTATATTCATCGGTTCCAGAAAGTTGGAAAAAAGAAAGCAAAAAAGATACTTAATGTCACAGCGCTCACTATTCCTTTCATACGGAATCCAAAGAACTGCATTCTTATTTGTGTAGAATTTCTGAGCAACACCTTTTTGACAAAGGCCAACATTGTGCTGAATCCCATGGCACTCACAGCACGAGGGCTTTACCTGATGAACCTCCCTGGGCCGCATGGAGAGGGGAAGACAGACGGGCTTTGCAGGGCAGCTCCTTTGAGAAGTGCACCCTAACGATGTCCTTTACTCAACACATCACAGACCTACACCCTCTCACCACTTGGCAACCCCACATACCAGCTTCACATTTCACCTTAGTCTCGTATTAAGATCATGAACAGTATTTAAAGTATCAGACACTTTTCTGAAAGCACTGCCTTTGATATTTCTCAATATTGGCTCAATTTAAAACTTTGACTTGTTGATATTTTGGGTTTTTTTTTGGTTTTTTAATTTCTGTCTGCTTGTATTCTTTCGGATTTTGTCTTTCACAAGTAAGAAACAAGAGTCAATTAAAAGGAAACATTTTCTTTGCTCAAGGGTATTTGTCTGCAGTAGCTAAGGAAGAGCTCTGTAAACAGGTAAACCTGCCTGGCATACCCCAGATCCCCAGAGCTTCAGTGGGTTCGGAGACCTCTAAGCTTGCCTGAAATTCTTCCTCATATCTCTTTGGATGGCATCTGAGTTGCAAATCTGGATGTCCTGCAAATGGGCTTAGAAGACAGACCCAGTAAAAAGTCTAAAAAATTGATTTTATACCTCAAGCATTCTTGCATATTGTGTTCCCAAACAGGATCTGGCTTTCTAAAGCAACCAGAACACAACTTCTGCATCTCACAGCAACGGATGCAGCCACAACTGACCCCCTGCCATGGCACTGAGTGCATCTTGGCTGTGACTGCAAACAGCAAATTGCACTGGGGTCTGGGTGTAACCGGTGCAAGGAGAACTGAGAATGAGCTGCTTCTGTAGAGCCTACTGACAGCCCAGGAGAAACAGACCCAGAGCAGATACAAATGAGGGTTTGAAGTTTGAGACAAAAAAAAGGGAAGAGGGTTTTTCCTGGGGTCAGGTCCCACACAGCTTGTGACCAGGACTACTAGAATCAGCCATGAAACTAGAATAGCTTTGGTAGGGAAAGCTGCAGCTCATTAGGCTGCATTGCCTGGTCACACGTGGTTTCTCTCTCAGCTCAGCAAAGCCAGCTCAATTCTTTCCCCAGTTAGACATTGGCCTAAATTATAGAGTTCACACTCAAACTTTACAAAGCATTAATATTTAGATGGAAGGTTAAGTTTCCATCTACAACGCCTTTAATTTTAAGGGAAAATCACACACATTCTAGTTTACGTGTCCTACTTCTCAACTGCTCAGCTGGTTTCTCATCTGGTTTCCTGCTGTTGTTTTCTTTTTTCTCCACTGTAATTCTCTGACTTGCTGGAGTATGCTAGAGTAGCACCTGATCTTTGACAGTAAAGGAGAGCAGAACCAGGCTTCCTTTCACCTGGGCCTTTCCGAGCCAAGGACACAACCACCCCGAGCCTGGTGCCTCATGCGACTCAGCTTTTGATCCAAGAATAAAACGAAGACATTTCCTATGTGCGTAGACCAAAACCCACCTTTATCTAATGCCCTTGCCCAGGAAACCAGGTAGGCTCTATCTGTTCTAGTTTTTAAATGCTCAGTGGATGAAAACAGAGCTGCACTGCAAAATGAATTTCACCTCCCAGAGAAGAACTCTGCCACCTTTGCATAACACCATGAAAACAAGGGCTGGGAACAGGGAATGTTGCTATAAACTACAGACATTAATGGGCGACTCTGTAATAATCAGGTGTATTTATAAACCAGGAACAACTTTCCCAGCAAGACTACTTTCCATCACCTCCCACCGCATTGCTGTTCCCTGCCAAATCTGTCAGCTCACACTTGCACTGTTAATTAAGTGAACCACTTGGGGCAGGTGAACAGAGAGGAAACAACTGGTAATTTTCCCCGTGACCATTTCTCTCTTTGGGTCTCTGCACTTGGCTCCCTCTCTTTGTCCCCAGCACAGAGGTGAGCCCAGGAATTGCACTTGTGGGGAGAAAAGAAGCAAATCACGGAGAGAGGAAGGACAAAATTTGCTGAAAGCCTCATCTGTAGCTTTCAGCATCTCGGGCAAATCCTATTACTGCCTTCAGAGAGAGGGAGGGAGGTGGCAATGCTGCAAGGATCAACAAAAAACACCACTTCGTTCCCTATCCTCACCTCCTCATTCTCCTCCCTTCCTTCCTTTGCTCGCTTAGGAAATGGCAACATTACCAAAATCCACAGGCATCTTCAGCTCCTTCCCCTCTCTCTCTTGACCTTTTCACAGTTCTAAGGGTTATTTAATGAGCTTAGAAAAATAATGCTTCAGTTAATGGCAGAATCCCTGGAAGGGCAGTATTTAGCGAGCTTCCTACTCCTCCTCCTTACCCCCACCAGTAGCCACGTCACCTTCCAGCCTCCATTTTCTTGTCTAATTTCAAATGTCTTTAAATTAGTACCACTTTGTGAAATGGAGAAAGAGATCAGCAAGAGACCTGGAAAGGTGGTTTCTTTACAATCAAGATATAACAACTGGTGTACAACAGAAGACCTGCTACTGTAGACACACTATTATGTGTCATAAAGAAGGCCACAATACACTGTAAAATAGTGAGGGGATAGAATAACAAACTCAGAAGATCTGGACAGCTTAACTCGTGCTATAAAAATGCTCATCAATCTAAGCAAAATTAAGAAAATTTGTTTTAATAAATCTAGAAGTCAATAATCCTGCCTCTTCTCCAACAGAGACAACAACTTACTGCCCACAGGCACTGTGAACAACCCATCTTTCTTCCCAGAATTAAACTTCCCATGATTTCCAGTGACACTTGAGACTGTTCTATAATTCAAGACAGAATCCAGAGGCTGTACATGGTTCTGAAGATACTATCAAGTACAGCCTGGCAGCATAAACCTCCTTTTGAAATATTTTTGGGCTTCAGATGTAAGTGGAAATAGGCTGGTGCAAAACAGACCTGGGTCTTCAAATCGATGCCTTTGCTCTGGTAGGTAGCTGCTCCATATCACTATTTAATCAGTCTTTGTCTAGGAGTAAACTAATCCTTTCCATATGCAGAATCATCCATCATATTTGAGGGACTCAACCAAGGTACAGCAGTCAGTACTAGCTACCTTGGATTTCTGGTGAAGGAAATCCAGGGTCTCCAGGATAATTCAACACACCTAAGATCTGAGTCACATTCTGGAGGAGGCTCTTACATTAATTACAGAGGAGTTTCATATGACTAAATCCCTAAGGTAAGTATCTAAAGTATTCACAAGTACCTAAAGTTACATGGGATGAATCTCAAGTTTTCTGAACTCCCCAAAGTCTTTGCAGAAGAGCTCTCCTCTCTGCCTCTGAGAAGCCTGCCTATATTTTTCAGCTTAAATTTAATCATGGCTAGTTGGCATTCATTTGTTCTTGTGTCAGAGCTACCCTTGAGCTTAACAGATCATCTCCTTCCCTGGCACTTTGAATTGTTCTGCTCCTCTTATCCTCCACAAACCTCTCACTCGTTTAGCAACAGCAGTTATTTATTTCTCTAAAGAACTCAAGCCTTTGACTCCCCATCCACTTCATTATTCCACCAGTCCTTCCCAGAACCTGTGCCTCCCAAGGCAGCCTTCACTGGACAGGGTGCCTGGATACAGCAGTAAAGATGAAGGGGTACCAGGTGTTAATGTCTCATAAAACATGAGAAAAGCAAATTTTTTTGACATGTTGCCTCAGATATTTGAGAATGCTTCCTTTTCCGCAGTTCCACCACTTACTGTTGCCTCAGTGATCTGAGGTGGTCAAACACATCCAGGTATTTCTTGGTTTCATAATCACCACTTTCCTACACAGATTTTTCTGTTCACTTTTCCAGCAGTTATCAGCAGCAGTTATCAGCTCAATTAACACTGGCTTTTTCCAATATCTTTTGTCACTGGTACCTTGCGTCCATTTCCATTAGTAGTGAGAATATGAAATCGGATCAGACAGGACTGATCCTTCCACAACTTTATTACTGACCACCCCCACTGAAGTATTTCCTTTCCTGGAGAACTCACCTCTTTTTGCAGCACTCTTCTGATCTGATTTAACTTCATTTTACCTACCTGTGTCTTAATGAGTATTTCTCATAACTGCATATATCAAATGTTTCTAGCTTATTTGGATTCAGATCTAAAGCACATCAACTAGCTAGAAAATAGTTACCATATTATTCTTCTGTGGTCTTTTCTTGCAGAACACATTGTGATCCATCTTACTGTTTTAATTATTCTGCCTTTCAGAGTTGTTTTTGCATACTACAGAGGTCACTCTAATAGACTTACAAATGCCTTGATCACTTTTTCCCTCTAAAGTAGATGTGCCATGATTTCAATTCTTTTGTAATACAGTATCAACCTGCTTCTGCACCAATGTTCTGTAGAACAGTTCTTTATCAGAAATAAAAGCAATTTCTTCCCCTCATTATCATCTCATTATCAAACCTCTTGCATCATCGAGCAGTTTGAGTTTTATTTCTACCTCAGCTATAATGATTTAAATGTCCACACACAGCATCCCATTTGCGCCCTGCTTTCACACCATGGTCATTATCAACATCCTTACTGAAACTGAAAGGAAATTATTCATCTTGTTTTGTCACAGGACATTTATCCTTTTGACTTTCTGAATCCACCTAGTTGCCTGACGGCTTTAATCTACAGAATTACACAATGGATGCCTTTTATCCTAGGATCTCCAGCCATCTCCCTCGTGCTAATGTAGTCAGTTACATTGAAAAAAATTAATAAAGTTATTTCTAGCATTAAGAGAATGATCTTACGCCTCAGAAAGGGAAAAAGAAAAAAAATACGTAAGTTACTCATTCTAATTAGAAGTCCACGTGCAGCCCCAGGTGTTGAACAGAGCTGGAGTGATTCCTCCACTGTACCCAAATGATGGACACAGTAACACAAGTCAAGTTTATGGGGAAAATATATTGTTGAGTATTGAGGTCAGATTCATTCCTCTACAGGGAAGCAGAAAGACTTTTGTCCTCAAATTATGTAAGTTTACCCCAAATACATTCTAGGCATGTAACGCAGAGAGCAGCTTCTTTCTTGGTGCTCTGCACAATGATGACTTTAGCTTTAGTAAATAAAGCTACTTCTTGTCTCATGATCCAATACTGAAATGCACATACAAAACCCCTCATTTAAGTGGTGCCATCAGTAGGGAAAATTCTGTGATTTACATTCGGTTTTAATCTGGGCGTTACAAATCTGAATTCTCATCTGGTTTTGTACTTGGAAGGGGAGCTCCTTCTAAAGTCAGACCTCACAGTGCTCAGCCAGCTGGCTGCCTGGACAAGCCTTGTTACATCACCCTCCAGTACCCCATCACACCCACTAACAGGGCACTGAGCATTTTAGAATACAAAAACATCAGAGTGGGGACATCGCCCTTCAGCCCCATTCATTTCCACATTTCCTCAGTTCCTCTGTTGAATACTTTTACTGGATCTCTACCATATGCACTGTCACTCATTCTGGACCGTTTTCCTTCTACTGCATGCACTAACAGCATCTGCTGGCAAATACACTGCTGCTCTGCAGAGAATGGGGACTTTACGGACTGTCAGATGACTGGAGACGGATCACCTAGGGGTTCCTTCTCCTTGAATTATTCTCCTATGAAATCCTCATCTGCAGGCTGCAAAAGGGAAACGACAGAGAGAAAAGAAACAGCTTCTCCCTGTCTAAACTTTCTGAGGAGCCTGTCGCGCTAAGTACTGGCCTGTCTCCTCTCGTTTGCGTTAACAGTGTCTAAATCACTCTTTCAACTCGCTGCCTTCCACAGGAGGAGCTGAGGCAGCAGCACAAATGGATCCTTAAGTACAAGGGGCTGGAGTGAGCTATTTCCATATGTACTTGGAGGTAGGAAAAAAAATAAAGGTACTTTTAGTTTCAGGTTTCTATCTCTCTTCCATTAACGCAAGCCTAGGAACCACTTTAGCTTTGATTTTATATTAAACACATCTCAAAATAACTTAAAAATGGGTCGGACTCTTAATATCAAATAATAACAGCTTGGGGATGAGTGTGGTTTCTGTACTGGCAGCCACGTGAGATGGCAGCACTGCAGCTCTCACTGAGCTCCATGCTCAGGGCACTGTGGGCACAGGTGGGCAGCCAACACAACCCAACCCAATGTGCTGCCTGCTGGCCCTGACGGTGTTTGCTACAGTACAAGGCACACCTGCTAAAGGCTGCTGTTGCCTTTCCCTTCGGTACAACTGGTGGAAAAGCACCAAGAGCCAAAGCTGCGTCCTCCAGGGCTGATAGCACCAAGCTCTTTCCTATTTCCCACTAGCAGGGAAGAAGAGAAGCCAAGAGTGGATGTTCAGCATTGCTTTGGGGCTTGGATGTGGTAAGTTGACCCATCTGCCCCCAAGCAGCAGTGAGGCAAAGCCAGGGCAAGCTCTGGCTCCTGCAGCCTCAGTCTGTGTGCCTGCTCTGCTGGAAGCTCTATCTTTGGAGTGTTGCAGTCACCAAAAATGAGACTGAGGCCGCCTACGGGCTCTCTTGCTAAAATTGCTTTCATTTAGAACTATTTATCAGCATTTTCACACCATTTTTCAACCACTCTCCTCAGCAGCTCCATGCAATGCAAATACCTCCAAGTCATCACGGCGAGCCAAGAGAGCCCAGCCTGATAAAACATAATGCGCAAGGCAGGGAAATTCAATTACAGCAGGCTGATGTGCTAGCCCCAGCTTTTTGCTTCAAAGGGGAGGGATAACAGGTAGACAGATTTTCTAGACATGTGTGTGCAATCGCTCTTGCTGCTGATCTCTCTGAGGCAAAGTGACAGGCAGCTTCACTCAGACTGGGAGAACTCAATTCCTGGAATGTGACCCACTGCAGAAGCTGAAACTGCATCAACACCACATAAGCTTGGTTTTGAGGATGTACATTAAGCAAATTTCACCCTTACACGCAGCGCTAAGTGTTCAGGATTAAGTTTGAAACATTTCTATGATTTGAGGGTGGAATGATTTAAAAATGATTTTCAAAAACCTTCGACCGTAGCAGCAGGGCAAGGAGGGAAATTGGCACGTTTGCCTTATCAGCCATTACACCAGGTAAGTAGAAGTCACAGGTTCTCTGTGTGCATTTCTCTGCATATGTGAAATTCATCCCAGAAAGCTGAAGACCTTCTGGAGAACTTTTCAATATTACATCAGCAATGTGCATGGATGGGCTCTGAGCAGCCTTACCAGCAGGTACGAGGCTCGCTCTGTTACCACTGAGCACATAGGGAAAATCCAGGGCACAGCTCTGATGCTGGTGCTGCTTCCAAAATGCTCAGATTACCCTGTGATACTTCCCTCATTCTGTGCAGCAAGCACAGAAGTGTTACCCTATCTCGTATCTCTTTAGAGCACAGCACAGTCCTGTGGTGCACTTCAGAAAGCTTTCCTGAACATATGCACACACACACCCTTCCCCCTCCCCTCCCCCCCCCCCATCCTTTGAGTAATTATTTTTGTTCTGACAAAACCAGAACAAGCAGAGCAGCTACAAATATCTCTGAAGCTATCAGAGAGCAGGCACAGCCCACACACCAAGCTGCTCAATGCTAAAACCCAACACGAAACTGGCATGGCTGAGTCCGGTTGAGGGACACTGCCTGGGCACTGGGAAACCTGCAGGTGGGGTGAAAAGGCTCTTCTGCACCCCCAGGGCTGCTTGGCACCCTCCAGGGCTCAGAATCAAGGGGGTTGAAAGGGACCTATGGAGATCATTGAGTCCAACCCCCTGCTAAGAAGGTTCACTACAGCAGGTTGCATGGGAAAGCATTCAGGCAGCTCTTGATTATCTCCAGAGAAGGTCATCCCCTAACCTATACTGATGCATACAGTTATGCTGCACAGTTTGGTAATTCCAAGCATCACCTGCACAAGTGCAAAGCCTTATTACTGCTATCTATTACCTTAGGTAAATATTGGAACAACAGCATTTGGAACAACACACCAGGATGCAAGAAGTTCAGCCCTGAGCTCTAAGGAGCTCAATGAACTGTTATGCTGCTGAACTCCTCTTTGGGCCTGTGGTGATCCAAGGAATTAACTTGGCCCTATCTGCAGAGATTGAAGGGCACTGAGATGTGGCTGCACTGCCCGCACCTCTGTGTAATTTCAGGCTGTACTTAAAGCCACGAAGTTTGCACAGAAGTGTTTTTATAAGGAGTGTTTTCCTGTCCTGAATGCCAATGCACTTGCAGCTACATGAAAATCAATAGCAGCAAGAGGAAGGAATCCTCTGTGGGGAGAAACATCTTGGAAAAGCAGATATAAAGGATCCATCGCCTCACGCTAATATTCCATTTCAGAAAGCCAATTTATTATCCCTAAGGATTGGAATATTCTGTTCCAGGAAAGGAGTTGTTTGAATAGATGTGTGAGGGGAGACACACACACACAAGCATATTGATCCAAGCTGTATTTATGATTCCTCAGATCTCTAAGAAATTGATTTCAGACTATTCTCCCTCTCTCTGCCTCACTCCAGCTGAAAATCAAAGCTCAAAATCAGTGTAGGATCCCTTAAAGAATTATTCTGATTGGAAAAAAGAATAAGTGGAAAAAAGTTTATCTGGAAAGAAAAACCCCCTCAAACCAAGAATCCTATGCATTTGGTGTTCAATACTCTGACAAGCATCTTTTCAAAGAAACTGAAAACTCAGAAATAGCATTTAAGATTAAACAAGCAAACAAACAGCTCTGCTTCTTTCTTCCCTTTTCAAGGAAAGGATTGAACTTATTTTCAGCAAGTTCAGATGACAACTTGAGTTTGCAATTGTTCATTTTCTCTCAATAAAGTTTTTCCCTGGATTTCAGTATTCTCATTAATGATTTTATTTACTGATTTATGGGTTTGTTTTCTTGGGGATTTACACAAAACTGGAGTCACAAAATCGCCCGTGTGCCAGCCCTCCGCACTGGCACACACCTGCAAAGGGGATTCCAGCTCTGAACCTAAATACACAACCCATCTTTATTAAGCCAAGTGCCAAGACTTGGTCATCTGTAAGCCCCACCTTAAAACAAGGCTTGCAGCTTGACTGAGTGGTTAAACTTTCTGAAGAGTTGATGCACAAAGCATTGCTTTGAAGGAGGCCTTCAGCTGTTTGTCAGAGCTCTGCAGGCTCCAACCAGAACTGTGCTGAGAGCACATATCCACAAACTCACCCTTTGGTGTCTGTGCATCCAGAAGTCTCACCTGAGCACAGAAAGATGTACAAAATGAGAATGGTTCTCAGCTATGGATCCTCAACTCCTTCCAGCTCCAACCATCACCTTCCCCCATTTCTGTCTGCCCCCCATGCCTCCCAGCCCACTCAGTGCCTAACCCACCAAAAGGATCCACTTCATTTCATTCTAAGCACTGCACACCAGCTAATTATAAACCCAACACAAATTAAACCCATCTTCCCTTCCTCCTCTCCGAAGCCCCTAATTGCCCATTACCCTGCATTGTGCTCTGACACAAAAGTAATTCTACTAAGTGGGGAGTTTTGTTGTTGTTTTTTCTTTCATAAAAACTGTTAATTTGCTATTAAATCTCTTGTTGAAAGACTAATAGCTTAATGAATGCATTAAACATGTGCAAATTAGTTTTTTTTTAACTGCGTTACTTAGTTGAAGATTGAAAGGCTATGATACATCATGGTTGGCTCAGTAGGATTTAATGAGGCATTAGGCCATCTTCTGTCTTGGAGGCCAGACTTATGAATGATCCCCAGTTCTGCACAAGCAATGCTTGTCCCAGGTCCTTCTCCTGCTGGTGACGTATATTTTCCCTTTGCCTGTTTCTTCCCCTGTCACCGCTGATGTACATGAAATAAAAATGTAGTTTCCAGATCAGTTTTATAATGAAAAGTAGCCCATTGCTGATGACAAATGTTGTTTACAGTCACTAGAAAAGAGGGTGGAATAGCGAGTGAATATATTAGAGGAAGAGAGGATAGCTTTTATATTCATTATACTGCCATTTTGGGCCCGTGAAGACACATAACCTTTCTCTTTCTCCCTTCATCATACAGTCACTTTCAGACGTCTACATTAAAATAAAAAGCTGCAGGCAGTGTGTTTTGCATTAGCTACTATCAATGATGAAGACATTTTCCACCAGTCAAGCAGAGCTCACTGCAGGAACACCATCCTTCTGAACATACTCAAGGAGGTTTTTCCTGGGTGCCCTTCCTAATGCACCCCTCCTCAGGTTCTGCCTGCTCCACACTGAATAAATCCTGCATAGGAAACCAAACAGAGGCCAGTGTAAGGTTCTGATCCTGTTGGGTCATACAGGAGAGCGGAGCCCATCAGGGTGATGTAGCACAGCAGCAGCCATTGGTGCCTATTGAGAAGTAGGCAACCTCTTCTGAGTGGGTTATTCATGAGTATTTTAGACCTGTAGGGCCTGAAGTGAAAGCCACAAGCCTTACCTACTGAGGGTTAAGAGCAGGTACCCAAACTCCACCACCACCAAAAAATTGCATTTGACAATGGGGTTCGTGGAAGAAAGCGCTCTGTGTTGGCAATGACAAAAAAAAAACTCTTTATTTTGAGGAAAATGTAGATAAATTAAACTTCAGGGCAGGGAAGTATGGCTTTAATAATTGTGGGGTTCTGCTTGTGGTGAGGTGGCTGCAGGAGCTGCCATGTGCTGGAACAAACCCAGAGTCAGACAGCTGGCACCACTCCCACCCTCACATCTCTGCTCCATGCCATGATCAAAAGGCTGTCAGATACTAATGAAGTCTTAATGCATCATTTCCTGTTCACACTGACTCATGTGAGACATCTTGGGCAACTGAGCTTCGCTGATCACATATCGAGGCTCCTTCTGCAGTGATCAGCTATTCCAGAGTCAGAACAACTGAGTTAGGATCCTGGTGTGAATCGCCATCTTTTGAAACCTTTCTCCACTAATTTTACATGGAGCTTTAGGAGTTTCAGCCACTTATCCCTTAATGGTCAAGTCAGATGTCTAAAATTAGACAATGAATAACCTTATAAGACTGTAACTTATTCATCTCTGAAAACTCATGTGTGTGCTGCAATTAATGGCTAGTGGTGAGACATTGCCTAGGGGCCCAGAAGAGCCACAGGCACAGAATTATTGCTGAGTCAGTGATTTCATCTGAGCTGGTACCTCCACCACATGATGGAAGTGTCATGGAAAGGGCACTCAATGGAAGGAACATCAAGGACACATGCCCCGTCCCTGAAGACTTTCAAGACGAAGCTGGATCAAGCCCTGCATTTAGCTGTGCTGTCCCTGTTCATTGCAGGGGAACTGGACTAGATGACTTTTAAAAGTCTCCTCCAACTCTAAGGATTCTATGACAGTTTAAAGAACTGGAAATGAAAGAGGGTTTAAGGACAGTTCTTCCGCAATATCATTTAATAGCCCTTGGTCAGGCAGTGGCAGCAGGAAGGTTCACAAGCTGGTTCTTTATTCCCTTAACATGCTTAAATTATTGGTGGCGTTAGAACTGTAGGAAATTCAGGCCTATTCTGCTCATACCCTGTACTTACAGCTGATTTGTCTTACACTGACTCACATCATATGACTTAAGGAGCAGTATCCTACATCATCTGAGTAAGAATGAAAAGGAAGTCCCGACTGTGCTGAAATCAGTAATAATTTGGCCACAGTATCATCTCTGGTGCTTCCCTTTCACATTTATGCCAGGTGGTTTGCAATGGAGCCAGAGCAGAGTGAAACTGTCCAGCAGTTCTCTTGCAAGGGCTCTGGCTTTCAGGGGAACGTACAAGGAAAAGAACTGATGTCTGGTTGGGAAACATTCCTACTTGCTGAGTCCTAAGGACATGCCTCATATAGCACCCAGTTCTCTGACACATTCATTATTTGTCAATTCATTGGAGCACAGCTTCTGAGCTCCATTTAGCCAACCAAAAGTTTGGGGTTTAGTCTCACCATCCCCTGAAGGTACACCCAGAGGGTGACTGGCAGCTGCAGGAGATGCATTATTCATCCCATCTCTCTGGGTATGGGTGTTAGTGTGAGAATAGTCAATCTGTGAGATGCGTAATACTGTGCAGAGACTTATGCAAGATCCTGAGCAACTATCCTAGACAAGGTACCCACCTCTCAATCCATTCTCTTAATGGAATGAGTGGGATCCCATCACACTGACACTGGAGAACAGCTCCATTAGTGCACCTGAAGCGTGTTGGAAGGTACAGCAATAACAGTGGGATGGCACAATCCTAGGCAGCAAATGAAGACAAGCCCACAGGTAGAAGCCACAAACACAAAAGAAGAAAATCTGCTTACCTTTGGAAGGCCACAGGCAGGCAGGGATCTCCAACAAGACCCCATCACCTCCACTGCCAACCCTTAAATGAGGTCTGGGAAGGGGTGGATCCTGGCTCCATCCCTTCTGGTCACTCAGCTGTACTGCATGCAGCTGAGCTCCCCTGGGTTGGCCCTGCCTTCCCACCAGGTGCTCAATCACTGCTTCAAGCCATGTCTTAGCATTTCCACTACAGCACTCTATTAATGCACCAACAGGACAGAATAAACACCTTCCTAAATTCAGCTGATCCTTTTGCACTTCATAAGTTACGAAAATGTTTTACAGGTTATTAGCAGTGCTCACATCACCCATAACTAGAAACACTGGATTTAAAAGCCTACATCGATGCCAACTGTTCCCCTTTAGAAATACAACTGCTCCTGTGTGAGAGAAGGAACCCACAGACTTTACAACACAGTTGATGCTGGAAGCACGTGGGCCAGTACACAAAGAGCAGTGGGAGCCTGTGGTTTCAAAATATTTAAACCTAAATATTCACTCATGGCACATTAAGAACAACTTTTTTTTTTTTTTCTTCCCTAGGATAGTTAGAAATCAGAGGCATTCACTCAAACCTTCGAGAACTGTGACTAATTGCACCCCATACACAGGCAAATATCGGCACGTGCAGTGGAAGAATTCCCTGCTATTCAAGGCAAGCAGTTGTGTGCTCTCAGAGCCTACAGCCTGTGCTCGTATTGTTACCTGCACACAGCATGGCGACGCACAAGGTCAGCGGTAGACTGCACTCCTATTGTTGGTGTTTGAAGAGGGAACATTTTATCCTTCACAACAAATCTACATATGGGCTATTGAATGAAATACAATAGCCTCACTACATTACTTCATCCATTAGCTAGATGCCTGTAAGAAAAATAAAGCTGTAGTTTTTTTAAGATCCATTATGGATTGTGAGGTAAACAACTTGCATTCAGGCTGAAAACTGCTATCTGATCCCAAAAGCAGACAATTTTTTGCTTTGTATCATTCAGTGGGAGGTAGATGAGTTCCTTTAGCATTATTTAGTACTGTTTTTGGGGGACGGGATGATTCCATTTATCAGTGTTGTGTACACAACCAGGGAGACAAACTTTAGAAGCATTGTGCGCAGCAGTTATTTGGAGAATGGCACATCCTTGGTGCAAGCAGCAGCTCCTGCACTGCCAGGAGTGTGCTGCCAGGCCCTGAGGTTCTGCCAAGTTCCTCCACTTTGCCCCACAGTAGGCAGTAATAACACTGCTTGCTCTTTATCCTGACCCAGTCGCTGCCAAGCACTTCTCACAGCACCAGCAATTGCACACTGATGAGGCAAGAGCCCTGCTGTTGAATGGAAGAAGGGAGAAGGAGGAGAAAGACGTTGTTGCTTCTCTTTGTTTTTTCCACCCCTCTCGCACTCAGCTGAACAAGCCTTCCCCAGTATTTCATATCCGTCTGAGCTCAGGGTTCAATTCCATGCTGAAGACCTAACATGACAGTGACTCTTCAAGGATGCAATCAGCAAACATGGGGGATAGAGAAGCAGACATGTTGACGCAGCAACGAACTCCTTCAAGCAGCCCTCATATTAGGAAAGCTGCCTGCTCTGTGTGCCATGGACCACCTCAATTTGGCCAAGGGAACAGGAATTTTGCCCCAGCATTTGAGTGGGGTGCTGAAAAAGGTGCATCACACAGGGGTGGGAAAGCTGGGTGATTTGGGCTGGGCAAGGAGAGGATTCAGCATCATCAGAAACTGAAGCACATTGAGTGGGATGTATGTGGCAAGTAGAGGGCAAGGCGTGCATCTCCTGCAGGCGAGGAAGAGGAGTGGAGGAGGGTCTAAGGAAAACCTCTTAGGTAGGAAAGAATTATGCCCTCTTGGCACAGGAGCAAATCTGGCATTCTCCTGTCCTCTCCCATTAGAAACGTGATCCTCCTCCAGCAAGGAACAGCACGGAGTCTGTGAGCATTGAACACTGCACAGGCCAAGGGGAGCTGCATCTCTGCCGGGCACCAAAGTGGGCAGAGGTTGCATGAGGTGCCCTGAGTCTGAATGGAAAAAGGAGCTGTGATGGGAGGAGACGCTCTGTTTTGAGGACGCTCCCTTTGAGCCTGAACCAACTAAAACACAACGCAGATGGAAGCAGGAGGCCAAGCACTGCTTGATTCTTGGATGTGCAGAGCACAGGGCCATGGTGAGGCCCTGCTCTGCTAACAGTCTGTCGAGGAACCAGGTAGCGGAGAGGACAGGCAAAGACACATCCAGGCTGTGAGGCAACATAGGGATCCCACAGGCATCACCCCTAACCCAAAGCGTCCAGTGCCATGTTCAAATCTCCCCTTTAAACTAGACCAAAGTTCCTGTGCTTCCTTACAGCCTTGGTTCAGCCTACAGCTCATCTCACCAACCCTGTCTCTGGTCTCTGTGAATCAAAGCAACTTTCACAGCATTGCATTCCCCACAGGCAACTTGCCCCTCAAAGCTTCTTCCATGGCCCCAGCATCACCTCCCTCTGCTCCTTCAGATCTGTTTCTTCTGCAGCAAATTTAATTGAAGCCTCTCCAGGAGCCTCATGAGCAAGTCAATACAGAGCCCAAGGTAGAATGTGTTAAAATAAGGTTTAACTGAGTAGGTATGAGAAGAACTGGAAGGATGGTAGGCTTTGCTGTTAAGGATCTGGAGAAAGGCAGGCTCCATCACTCCCTACTTAGGTCTACGTTACTATTAAGGAAAGTGTCCGTGCTCTCACTGCAATCATTACAGATCCAGTCAACGCACTCTTATCCCCAAATCTGCTGACTGTAAAGGCAGATCTTCATCAGCAGTCACAGAAATTGATGGGGGCAGTAAGGGGGCAATATCCCACAGCCCACCCAATCAGCTGTGTGATTCTGGCCATATGGAATAAGCTCATCTGTATGGTCTGTAGTCTTCTTTCTCAATTACCCTGCAGCTGTATCTGTTCCAAAAATAACAGCTAGCTCCTTCGCACTTTGTGATTGTGCCATCATAATTAAAATAAATTCCAGTCTCCAAACAGCAGTTGTAGGAGCGCATCAATTTCAGGGGGAGGGATGGAAAAACATTTTTTCCAAATTATATTCACTCCAGCCTACCTGGTTTCAAAACCGTCCTTGATTCAATTTGGTTGCTGTGGAAACAGCCATGACATCAGACTTGGGAGTCGTGACATCGTCGAGTGAATAATCTCATGCTGGAGAAGGCAGCTGGAAAAATGGAGCAAATAAATGTGTTTATCCACAAATGTTCCTACCATGAGGAACTGGAATCTCCAGTGGTAATTTACCACACGTTGCTAATGCGTTTGTTATAATATATTTCTTAATTCTTTTTTCCTTTTTTTTTTTTTCTTTTTGGCTGGATATGAAAGTTCATCAGGGCTGGAACAAACAGGGGAAGCATATTGAAATGAGCATTACGGATCTGTCGTGCTCTAGTTTATGGTCTTTTCTCAGTGATACACAGTAAGTAAAACAAGCACTGATTGAGTCAGCTGCCTCCTGGGTGTTCATTTGCTGTAGTGTGAGGAATATTAATGCTAAGTACATCCGTGTGCATCAGGAAAGGCAGGAGGAGGCAAGCAGATTACCCCGGCTTAGGGGTATTATACACGCGTCTGCAACTTCCAAAGACACAGAGAGGAAACATTTCTGTGGGTTTTTGTCTCTTATCTTCTTACAGTCTTACAGATTTTGGAGATGCATTGCCCCGGAGTTTTAATACTCAGAGTTTTTCAGGGGGGATTGTGATTTTTATTTTTTTTTTTTTAAATCCTCCTTTCTACCGAAGGAAAAAAAAAAAAGAAAAAAAAGCAAGCAGTGAAATTCATCAGGATAAAGAAAAAACAGATTCCAAGAGAAGAAAGAACAGATGAAAAAGAAAAGTTTGATTAAAATCCCCTCTTGTTCCATGTGTTTGATGTAAATATCTTCACACCTTTCTCTTCCTTGCAACCTCAGCAGAGGGTTCAGCCCATCACCAGGGGATTGAGTTCCAGGCTCAGGGCTTTGTAGTTGCTGCTGCTCTTGCTGCTGTTGTCTAAAGGGATTATAAGCCTTTGTAAAGCTTGTGTTAATACCCTGGAGGGGAAAAATAAGTTTTCGAATAGCCTTTTTTTTGGTGCATCCCTTAGTTAAGGGACCCTAGCAATAGTGAAATTAGGATGTGTTTCAGCTTCAAGAGCAGGCCACTTGATGTTCATGAGCCATGCGTGCTGCCTGTGTGCCCCAGCCTGTCCAGGTGTCCTTGTGCTGCTGACACTGGGGCCCATGGGGAGCAGCAGTGCACTGCTCTGCTCAGCAGGGAGAACATTTCATCTGAATTAGGTGCTGGGCTCCCACCGCATCCTTCAGCAACGTATAGAGAACCTTCTGCTTTATATGTTCTTTGGCAAATCCCAACTCAGGATCCAACTCCACAGCTTCACTCTGACTCTCTGCATCCTTTTTTAATATTTTTTTACCCTGCAGCAGGATTGGTTTTGAGCCACATTGCACCACTTCCCTTCAGACGCTCTGCAAAGATGCTAAGGAGCGCATTGCTGGGTGCTGCGGGGCCGTGCCATGCTCAGTGCCAGCCAGCAGCCCGGCCCACCAGGTGAGGGGTTGCTCAACAAGGGCTGCTGCAGGTGCTCAGAGGCTGGCCCAGAGCTTGGATGCTATTCTGTGCTTACATCATGGTCACCCATTTCATCCTGCTCTGCCAGCCTTTGGGAATAGAAGTGAGAAAATAACAGTGGAGAGGAAAAGTGCTGAAAGAAGGGAGAGGTGTGAAGGGGCAGTTCTTTAGAAACTGAGACCTCCGAGCATCTCATATGGGTGCCTTCCATGAGCTCTAGATTAGGGTTGTATTGAAGACGTGAAGGCATTCAGCCCATCTTTGTAGGGCTGACACAAGCGTCCAAAGCAGAGCTGCTCAGATACATTCACTGTTGTGCTTTTTGCTACCAGGCAGTGTTACATGACAAGAGGCTCATCCCTGCAAACACAGAGCACAGGAGGAGGCAGGGAACCCTGATGAGAATGGCAGGACCTGAGCAGGGCTGGCACCAGAGCACGTCAGCCCCATCCCTTACCTGAGACCCCAACAAGATCAGGATCAGGGTTATAGGGCCCAGGTTAGCCACAGGGAAGAGCCTTCTGGCATAGCACAAGGTTTTGCACAAACCTGTTTCTACATTTTCCTAAATATACTTTTCAGACATGGTGATACATCGTTTGAGAAAAGCACAACTCCCCAATTACTATTTTGTCTGCAGTTGTGACAATTTCAAAACGATACTGAAACACAGTCATGATTAAAATAAAACTATTTGATTGACTCAAATCGCTTTTCTCTCACAAACTGTCCGCTAGCAATTTTTTGCTTTTTTAGAATAACACTTAGATTTGGAAAGGAGGAAAAAGAAACTGAGTTTTTGGATAGGAGCAGAAGTTGTTTCTAGCACAGCCCTTTCCATAAGACCATCTGCTCTTTTGTTCCCAGGTTGGATGTGCAGAGCGTTGTGCCAGCTGCAGCAACAAGCCAGCACCGTGTGCAGGTAGTGCACAGCTCCAAGCAAATAGGCTGCCCATGAAGTGGAAGAAAAGATTCTGCTTTGCAAAACCAAGAAGGCAAAAGGAATCTAATACGTGCTCACAGAGATGTTACAGAGCAGTGAGAGGGAAGCAGCCTGTGGCATGGGCACCAGAGCAAGCTCACCCCAGCTTCATAAGGCATTGATCTCTGGAATGAGTAACAATGCCTCAGGGGCAAAACAAAACCATATTTCTTCATTGTTAGTATTCTGCATTTTTGCATAATTAACATAAGCCTTAGCGATTCTCCAGACCTTTCTTCTACAAGCCCACGTACTTATGGAAATGCTTCCTTTTCGCTCTCCTTCCCTTTTCTCTTCTGTGGGTATGCCCACTGATTTGGAAGGCTCAGCATGTATCTTTTCTTTCTCCATCAACCCTTGGCCTTAAAGCATTAAACCAGAGTTCTCTGGATCTGCCACACCATGAAAATATTTAGTGGATATAATGTTTATCTGCGATTCTTGATTCACTCAACCCGTTCTCTAAGGGAATCTCTCCCAACATGCCCCCCAGTACTTAGCTGTGAAAATTACTTTCCCTTCTCCATGACTTTGTCAGTGCAGGGAACATCACAGCCTGCTTCAAAATGCTGCACTGCACTTCTCAATGGTATTTTATGACACATTTTTCAAATCAAATTTAAAAGCATAACTGAGTGGAATTAAATTAATGCCGTCTGGTAATGTCAGCAGCACCAGAGCTGTGCATGGCTGGCTTAGCTTCTAAACCTCTGGCAGCTTCCTGGGACTTAGTTCTGACTTCGGGGAAATAGTGAGCACTGCCACGTGAATTACTTGAAAAACTGTATCTGAGGAAGAGTATGTGGGAATAAATATGTGGTAGCTGAGGTGTTGGCAGGGGGTCGATGGGGAAGATGTTGGTAGGGTATATGTGGGTATGTTCCTGTGTACGTCTGGGGAAGGAGGGTGTGTGAGTTCAGAATAGGGATCCACGGACATTTCAGGGTGATGGATGTAGATGCAGGGGGCATGTAGATGCAGAATATCCCTAACATTACCTTGGTAAACCTTACTGTGTCAGCTTTTTTGCTTTCTCATTCCTGCTCTGCTGTAGTTTGCTGAAATGTAGTTATTCCACCCCAGAAATGAGCATATCGCAGGGCTGATTCTGATAATGAACATGATAATGAGTCAGAACAGCAAAATGTTGCATCACTGAGCAGAATGCACACTTTGTACCTCTGCATATTTCTGTCTGTGTGGAGTCGGGAGAGTCTTCCTGTAGCATTTGGGCTGCAGAACTGCTAAAGCAGCCCTGTATGATGGGATGGATCATGGACACATGCAGGCACACGCTCAAAACTAGGTTCACATAGCAGACTTGCAGGCTAATGTGTCCGTAGATGTCTTCATGCTTATTCTACTGACACAGAGTTCACAAATATCTGTGTGAAATGGAGCACGTATGGGCACAATCTCATCTGTGTACAGCCAACATCTCCTATTTTCTCTCTCTGTTTTAAATACAATAATTCCAGATTTATTTTTTCACGTTGTGAAAGCAACCCATGGCAATTTTAGCTACAATTAATCCAAGAATATATAGCATGGGATGTATTTCATCAGTGCATTTTCATTCACTCATTCAATTCCATGAGGGGCACTCAGGTGCCCACAGGCAGAGGGAGAAAATTTCTGCTGGTAGAATTGCAGAGAGATGTATGTTCCCCTCTTTAGAAAACACAATATGCAAACACAACAGCAGCCCTCTCCCATAAAGCACAACCTGTTGATAGTGGGAATCTCATCACCTTAACGCCACGGCGCCTTGTCCTCATCCCTGCACTCGTGCTGGGGGTTTGTTGTCTCCTGGATGCTTTTGTGACAAGAACACCTTGAGGTCAGGTAATGAATCCATACAGACCATTAGAGGTATGTATGCTTTTCTATTAATAATAAAGCTGTCTTAGATTTACTTGGAAATATAGGAGCAAAGAAATAGGAGAATATATAAAAAATGCAAAACTTGATGAGAACTCATCCCAAGCAAACCTAAGCACAATAGAAAATAATGAAACCAGAGGAATTTTCTGCGTGAATCTGAGATCCAAAGGTAGGGATGGAATTAAAAAAAAAAAAAAGATTGTAAGGCTGCATTGCTTATTTCTGGCTATGAAGGACTCAAGTAGTGCGACACACGATTGAAAGTTCTATAAGCTGTTCTTAATGCACAGGGATTGATACCAGCTTGGCTGAACTGCGGAAATTTTGTATGCTAGGCAGGGCAAGATTCATTCCCTTAATTTAAGCATCTAGATGTTCAACATCTGATTGTGAGCCAGCCACTCTGGGCTCCCTTTATGTGCAGGAGGGAGAAAAAGGCTCCCCAGAAGATGCCTCCTTCTGTTCTTGAGAGCAGTGCCTAACCGGGGTCAGAGGAACGGCAATGAGGAACGCAGGCCCAGACTGCAGAGAGATGGGGTGATTATCTCGGAGCTCTCACTGTTAGACTTCTGAAGGGAAGGGAGATGAATCCTGCCCTCAGCAGCTATTACATTCAGGGGGGTTAGGGTGCTTAAAACATCTCTTTTTCGCTAGCTTGAAAGACTCCATTGCTCTCACTGAGAGACAATTTCATGCTCTTAAACAAAGTACTAAGGCATGAAAGTACAATCCAAGTCTGCTCTTTCCGTAGGGCTGAGTAGGGCTAGTTAAAGAAAAGGGCCATAAGATGTGCTTTGCATTGAACTGAGGAGCTGACATTGGGATCTGGGAAACGTTCCAGCAGGCCGAGGCAGAGGGCTGTGCTTGGTGCCAGCACGAAGAGACACAGTTTTCATGGAGATGCATCCATTTACAGCCGGCCTGCATTTGGCATGGGGAGAAGAGAAATCACCCCTTGATCAGGGCTTATTTGACATATTGAGTTATCTCTCTGGTGAGTAATGGAGTGAAGATGAGTACATGTTTGATATGTTAGAGTGGCTTCCTATAAATATTAAAGCACGAGGAAACTTCACAGGCTAATGGGACGGAAGCACCTGCAATTCATCCATGCAGACCACGAGAGTGAGGCAACTGCCAGCAGCAGGTTTCCCAGAGGGCCCATTAATGGCTCTCTCTGGGCCTTTTCTGCTTCCTTTTCTGCCTTTCCGGGGTCTTCATGGCTAGAAGGAAAATTTTGCATTGCTCAGCCTGCAATTCCAAGGTAGTTGATCTCACAGAGCTCTTTTTACTCTGCCTAGGGATAACGTGAAATCCTCATCACTGAAGGCACTTAAAAAGAGATTAGACAAAGTCTTGTCTTGAAAAGCATTCATCTTCTTGACCCCATCCAATAGCAGGCAGGTTGACCAGAGGTCATCCAGTAATTTCTCCAATTCCATTTACCATACATATTCTCCAATAGGAGGATCTTCAAAGAACGATTTCTCAGTCTGCTGTCTGCAAACCATCTGAACTCAGTGCTTTTTGCAGTCAGTTCATGCAATCGAACTAAGAAATTAAAGTTTATTTCCACATGGTATAAACAAGCAAAGCAGAGACAAAACAATCAACAAATCATAGAAAGGCTTGGGTTGAAAGGGACCTCAAAGACCATCCAGTTCCAACCTCCTGCTAACCACTAAATGAGTGAATACTCAAAAGTTCAGCCTCATTTTTGTGTGGCTGTCCATTACAGTTGGGAAAGAAATGTCATGGTTTGCTTTCAATTATGAAAAAATAAAAATAAAAAATCAGCCATTCGCTACTCGAAAATAGAGAAATGTTATTCTGAGGGGTGGTTACCTGGATTTATATCATTAGTCTGACAGCTGGGCAGCCTCCACCAGGAGCTCGGGGAGTCTCCTCACTTCTGAAAGTTAGAGCCTAGGATTTTCAAAGGCATTTGCTGGAAGGAGCGACTTTCTGACAGCCCCGGGCTGTCAGCCGAAAGGCTGCTGCTGGGAAATGGGGAAAGAGTTTCCTCTTGCTTGGAACAATACCTGGCTCTTGATTTCCCTGGATGGTTTTGCACTGCTACCTGTCCTGAGGCATGGAGTTAACTAAAAGATACAAAGAGGTCACTGAAGAGCTGAAGAAGAAAAGTCAGATGATAGGAAGTGTAACTTCACCTCCGTGCAGCTAACTTCAAACTAGTTGGATCAGCAAGGACGCCAAGTGTACCTACTAGCTTCTGAGTGTGCTTGTCGGGCTTTTTTTTTTTGTTTTATTTTATTATTCTCGTGTTGCTGTGAAGAGTAGCTTGAAGAAAAGAGAGCTGAGAGAAGTCAGGCAGACGACTGCATGTGTCAGGCAAAATGTGTCAGGTTAGAACGCATCGTCTGACAGAGGCAGACAGGAAGGCTTCCCACTGCTCAGATGGGTAAGTCACCATGCCTTGCAATGAGAATTTGGCAAAAGAAGTAGATTTGTGGGTTTTCCTCCTAGGACTTTCTCCTTCAGGCTATGCGCCTGGTCCAACCCAGGTGTGAGCATTAAGGATGGAAGTGCCAGAACCTACTGTAGGACCTGTAGGTACTTCTTCAGGTCCTATGCTTCCTAATGCTTTTCCTCCTTCCTCTCCCAACACAGTTTCAATCTGTAAGTCTCGTTCTCACCTCAGCAACATTACAGCACCACACATATTGTCAAACACAGACCTCCACCAGCTGCCACAACAACCCAACAGCTCTGATGTCAACCAGCTCAAACTCTGCTTGACCCAGTTGCAAAATTTGACAAACCCCACTTGCTCTCGCATTCTCATCCCAGATTTTCAGGAGTAAGAGAGAAATAAGCCTATTTTCTTCATAAATAAGGTTACCTGGGGTTTTGGTGCAGGACCTGAGTGCATGGGATGTTTTCTGGCTGCTCTCAGTCACTGTCATTTCACATCCAGCTCAAGTGCCAGCATTTCGTTAAATCAAACCTCTGCATTTAATAAGATAAAATAGTTCTTTATGAAATTAAAATTAGGTTTTAACATCTGTAGCAAACAGAGGGTATGCTCTCATGTCACATCTGCACCTGTGCAAATGCCAATTAACCCAGTATAATTAGTCACAATTTTTGCTAATTACCACTAAGATCAGAATCAGGATTTACTTCCTCATTTTTTATTCCCTTTCTCTTCCAGCTCGTCATCTTTCTGTTACTACCAGGAGCTGGGAGTTATGCAGATGGCCACGTGGGACCACCTCTAAAAGCAAAGCCTGGGCACCAAATTCCCAAGAGCTCAGCACCTGAAATGCAAACACGATTTTCAGAACAGTGTGGTTCTTATTTCACCACCTAAAAAAAGGGGTAAATCTTTGGTCATTCCCTGCCTCCAGCAGATTTTACAATGGCGCATACCATCAAAAGGAATCAATACAGGGTAAATGGAGCACTTTTGAGAAAAGTTGGCTCCTGCTGTGAGCCTTGAACCTTTCTGAAAGTGGTGACAGAGAGTTCTCTCTTTCATCACTGCAATGGGCTCTCCAGCCCGTCCTCAGACTCTGCAACAAGAACGTGTCATAAGACAAGCAAGGCTGCTTCCCTGCTGCCCACCTCCCCAGTTTTTTATCGTTATTCATTAATCACATCTCAGCATTCATCTCCACCATTCATTGTCATTATTCATGATTTTTGGATTAGTAAGAACCATAATAGGAATTACCATTGTCGGAGCTGGGGGAAGGACAGGATATTTTGGCAGGTCTTTTCACATGCAAAGCGCTGGACTCCCAAGACTGTTTATAAGGAAGGAGTGTGCTGTGGAGATGAAGAGGGGGAAGAATATTATAGCTACTATGGCTTAAGTGAGGAAAGGCTTGTGAAAACTATTACTTCTTATTATCCTAGATGATACAACTGAAGAGAAAAAAAGCCAGAAAAGCTTTGAGACACCGAACTCTTCTTCAAAATTAAAATAGGAGCAGCAAGATCTGCTTTGGGATGCCATTATTTTATCACTGGATTGTAAGGGATGGATTGGCATTCGTTATTACCACCCTTCTATGTATACACAACTCAGTAAATACATTTTTTAATCTGTTTTAGTACTGTCTGGAGTTGCCTTGATTTTGATGGTGTTTTTGGGTGAGGGATTTATACCACATATTTCCAATCACCTCTAAAGCAATCGTTTGTGATCCCAATTGCAGCAGAAGTGGTTCCTGCTTAAAGAAACGTAAGGTCCCTGACCTGGATGGCCAACAATAGAAACTTTGGTAAAGTATTCTTAAAGCCCAGTAAAGTTCATGGCTGTCCTTGCCACTCAATGAAAGAGCTAACATTTCTTTGTCTATAACAGATCTTCTTTCTGCTGGAAACTAAACCTAGTACTCATTTTCTTATGTCCTCGGAGAACAACAGATCATCTGCTAAAATGTCCTTAAACGTATTAGAAAGTTGCATTGTGTCCTCTTTCAGTCTTTTCCTATTAATGTTCAGCTCCTTCAACGTTTCTCATAGGTCTTGTTTTATGAAACTCTCCTCCTCCTTGCTGGTATTTCTTTGAATCACCCCAATTCGTCCACATTATCAAACCTAATACCCCAAAGATCTCGTACTCCAGCTGGAGGTTCCTTAGTGCCCAGCTAAGCAGAATATACGATCTCTCTGGTGTTACTTTCCAGAGCAAGATTTGCCTCTTCTCACTGTTAATTCATATTCATCTTCCGCAGTATTATAACCCCTTGATCCTTCTCCACTGTACTCCCATTAAGGCAGTTATTCTCCCTTTCACAGACATCGCCATGATTTCTCCTTCCTAAGAAGTCATTTGCACCATTGTCCTATTGAATTTCGTCTTGTTGATTTCCTACTGCTCCGCCAAAGCATCAGAACCATTTTAAATTCTAATCCTGTCTCCCAAACTGCTCGCAGTCCCTTCCAGCATAGTACCATTTGTAAATTTTATAGATGTGCACCTTAGTACATCATCCACGTGGATAATGAAAATATTGAAGAGGTGTGAGACTCTAATTCTAGTGTCCTTTCTGCTTAAAGGAGAACTAGCCAAGAGTGACTTCCCAGACAGCTGCAGACCCATTTTGTGAGGCCGCCTTCATGTCACATTTCCTTGTTTGCTTATAAGAAAACAAAGTGGGACCCTATTAAAAGCAAGGTACACCACAACCTCCTAAACCACTGGGGCCAGTGGCTGCGTTAAGACAGTTAGATTGATTCGATAAGATTTGTTGTTCACAATTCCGTATTGACTGCACCTTTCATGATTTTATTATCCTCCAGATACTTATAAGTGATTGTTTAATGATCTACTCTCTCGTTTTGCTGGGTTAGGTTGACTTGTCTGTAACGCTGGGCCTATTTTTCCCCTTTTCAAACATGGGAGCTATGTTTGTCCTTCTCTGGCCCTCTGGGTCCTTGTCTGTGACACAGGTAGCTGAAGACAATTGCTAATCATGCAGACTACAGTGGCACAATCCTTGAGAGCTCTGTCAGGTTAGGCTGACTCCTATGCAGCAGCTATCTATGTGCTCTTTAACTCATCTGTCTCCTATCGTGGAAAATTTTTGTGCTTCACCAGCGTTGTTTTCCTCCCTTCTCTTCTTTTACAAGCCTGTGTTTCTCTCTTTATGCCCACTGAAAGTCTTCCATTGGAGCCTAAACTCCTACTGCAATGCTCCTTTCCATCCATCCCATCACACATCAGGGCACCCACATTTGATCAGCACTTCATTTTAATTTGGCAAGTCTTTACAGATATTTCTGTGCATCTGCATTGATCTCTTTCTTGTCTTCCCAGGCAGATCCAGTTCACTACAGGCCTTCAACTTCTCACTTTCAGCAACTGTTCAGCACCTCCTCCCCACAGGGACCCCTGAGAAGTTCATCCATCAGCGCCCTGCATTTCCTCTGCTCTCCCCATTCTGCTGCTTTTCTGTCTTTTCTATGTATTCTGAATATGTTAAGTTTGTGGTCACCATCTATTTCTGGCCAAGTCCTTCAGTTTACAATTATGTTAAACAATAATTTGTAAAACACGGAAACAACCCTGAGCAAAGACACCAGCGCAATAAGCCTTCCTCTTCCCAGATGAGCCCTGCCAGACATTATCCCCCAACAGAGCTTGAGGATCTCAGGTAGATATGCCATAAAAACTGGGACTTCTAGGGCACGTGGATAACTCAGCTCTTCATCTGTCTGCTACATTTTACTCCCTGTGTCTGCAGCAATATGGACTGTAGTATCCAGGAGCCATTCTCTATGGTGAGCCATTACTCTATGGAAGTCTCTTAAGAATCACATAGATCATATTAAGAAAAAACATTTGCAAAAACAATACATATTCGCACAGGGAACCATTCTAGGGGGTTCACTCCTATCTCCCAATCTGTCCTTCAGCTCACGCCTGATTTTTCCTTCTTTTGTAGTTTCTTGCATTACCTACAAGCAGGCGTACCATCACAACGCCATCGTGCACGTTCAAAAAACCACAGCAAAAATGCTGGGAAGCAGAAGAAATGTACTTTCCTTCAAGATAGATCTTTAAGCCTTAGATATTTTGGTTTCCTCAAAATATCAGTCACCTGACTCATTCTAATCAGCAAAAGCCAGGTACTTCAATAGCTGTGAGGAGTCGTCCTCGGTGTCTTCCAGCTCCAGGACCCAACCACTGATCATCAATCTCTGGATCCAATCACCAGTGACTGATTTAATGATGTCAATATTCCTTTGCACTCCTCCATAATTTCCTGTCCCTGCCCTTTATGACTTGCCATAGGAAGCAACCCATTATAATAATTTGGTATTCCTGCAGCAGAAAACGGTGCTGAAAATGAAAAATAAAATTCTACACAGATCCAAGCAGCAACCATAGCTGCAGAATTAGCGGCCAGGACACTATTTATTGAATTATTTATCTATAATGCAATGCCACAGTTTAAAAAATTAAATTAGTCTAATTATCCTATTTAAGGAGATAACTCTCCTGTTGCTACCACTCCCATAATTTTCTGCATTTCCATCTCCTTTAAGACTAAATTATCTACTTCTAGGCTTTTTTCCACCCCGTATATATCTGAAAAAAATATCCTTCGAGGTATAATTAACTTTTTCATTCAGAATCCTAATTTCCTCTCTCAGACATTTTCTGCTGTGTTTAAACTATTTATTATGCAAACTGAGAGAAGTCAAACTATGAATTATGTACAAATCTATGTATAGAAGTTCTCAGCTAATCACTGCATCTCGGTGTCTGTGGTTCAAGGTAACCAAAGCACACAGAATGGAAAATATCAGAGTCCAGCATTCAGCATAAGATATTTTTCCTCACGTTAAAGGCACTTTTTCCCCACAAAATAAATACTTTACGTCACCTTTTAATGATTTACTTTCTGTTTTACAGTGATTTTGGACTTCCTCTGCCATGTTTACCTTCCTTCTCCCTTTGCCCCCTTCTAAGCTCTCACTGAACAGTGGTCAGATGGGAAGATCTGCAGTGACTTCTTATGGCTGCTGAACGGCCTTGCACTTGGCATTCAGTTTTTTTTTGTCTTTTTCCTGATCCTGGTTCATGTGTTTGATTTCTCCCCTTGCATCTTGGATTTTCCATTGCCATTGCAGGGGTGGGAGCAGCCTTGTAGGCACGTTCAGAAGTGCCCCAAGGCACTTTTGTTTGTCTTTCATGTAACTTAGGTTCTGGCATCATCATGCAGGTTACAGCTGCTGATGTTATTGATTATTAGCATTAATAAAGTGATACGTGGCTCTGAGCCTAGATTCAGACCTCAAAGACATCACAGAAAAAGGTATTTGTGGTCCCAAGGATTTTTCAATCCCTGATTACTCTTTCAGCTAATTAATAGCACATCAGTGGCTATCTATCTGTCCTGTCAGCACGAAGATGTTAAAAAGCCCCTCTAGCTTTTCAGTGGCATATTTCCTAGCAGATTTATTTTAATGAAAAAGGAATTATCTTGCTTGGAGAAACCTTTTGGAGCAACCTTTTCTTCTCCAGTGCATGCAATTTCAACTAAACAAAAGGAAGAAATATGCTTTTATTTGTTTTTCCATATGGAAATGTTATGATTCATTAGCACAGAACGTGGGTAAGCACTTCAGGGTTATGTCCAGTGAGACAATGGTAAGATAAGTGATCTGTTAGGGCTGGATCTTCTGCTTGTGTAAGGCAGCAATGCTTCACTGAATTCTGTTCTGTTGGGTTGAAAACTGGAGCTGGGATGCCTCCACATATTGTATACATGCAATATGTACTGTGTGTATATATATATATAAAGTGAATATAAGCTAGACACCAAAGATCAGAAGATGTCAGGAAAACCTTTATTTATACAGGTAATAGGTGGAGGGAAAGAGAAAAACAGCCCTGATTCAGAGGAATAAAATCCCTTCTCTAGGAAAATGCTTTGGCGAGGCTTTAATTTATCAGGGCCTTACGGCCAGATGAACTCAGTGCCTTTTAAGCACAATAAATGAATGTGTTGCTGAAGCTGTTTCCACATCTGAGAGCAAAGACAAAGATGTATATGCTTCTGGAATTAAGTTTGACTAATAGAGAAATGCCATTAAATGTGTGCAGCTGCAGAAGGAAAGCTCCAGGTTGTTTTCTGGGAAGGCTCTTATAAGCATGAGCTTCCATTTGCAATACAGTGAATTTACGTATTTGATTCCATACCTTCATGCAGCTGCCCAGCAGACACAAGAAAAAGCAGGTAGGTACAGTTGGTGTAGAAACACAGGATGGAATTTGTGAACACACAAACCAGAATCTCATGGTTCTCCCTGTGAAGTCAAAGAAGTTTTTTAGGGTCTCTGGGATTTTTGAGGGTCCCCAGAGCTTTCTCCAGTTACTTTTCTAGAAGCTGGGAGAAGACCAAGCCTGTCGTCAGAATGACTCTGCTCCAGTGTGTCTTAATGATGAGGATGGAGTCTTGCAGCCTCCCAGAAGGAGAAGAAAACATAGAAAGGACTTCTACAGGAGCCTCTCCATTTCATTATAATCAGTTTTATCTCATTACCAAAGCATCTTGGTACTCTTTTTATGTCTGTGTGCATGGGACAGAGGAATTTGTTTGGATTTTCGTGTCTGTTTACACCTCTTTAGAGCTCAGTAACTCCAGAAAAGGAGGATGCTTGCAGCCCTCTACCTGTAAGCCCAACGAGCTTCATTTAACTCCTGAGTCAGGTCTGCTGGGATTCAAATCTGCAGTTTCAGAGAACCTAGTAGGAATTGCAGACCTTGTGTTTTGGTCCCTTACGCCATCCCTTTGGTCTTGAAAGTTCAAATAAGCATGCACCAGGAGGAGAAATAATTGCAGAACTCCCAAGCCGGGGAGTTCTGGCAAGAAAGGGAAAAAAAAAAAAAAATCAAAGCAAGTTAAAAATATCCTCTGCAAAGACAACCACAGGCCAGTAGCTCTGGAAAGCTGAATTCCTCAGAAGGGATTCGCACCATCATTGTTATTTATTGCTTCTGACACCTGGTCCATCACGTCAGGAATACTTGCGGCTCCACCGCCTCCTGACAGATGCGGCGTGCAGCAAATGCCTCCTCGATGCATCCTCCTCTGTCCTAGCAACAGGATGTGGATGCAATCAAATCCCACTGTGATCAGGGATGGACAAGGTAAGGGATGGGTAAGATGGATGCAGTGATGGCTGCTGAGAGGATAAAGCTGAAACCTGTGCCTAGGAGATTTAAAACTGGCTGTAGCAAATGAAATATGCACAGCAACCTGATCAGATAATGTCAGTTCAAATTTTATTTATCTCATCACTAGCAGCTCTGTGAGTTTGCTGCTTTCACTTTTTCTACTATTATTTCTTTCTGGAAGCCTCTCATTAACCTGCTTTTCTCTGGATTTGTTTGTGCCTCGCTTTGGCAGCTGGCCAGAAGAAAACAGGGCTTTAATTCCACAGACTGTGGAGTGTGTCCCAGTTATTAAACCACATTTGTTTCTCTGGTTCCAGAATTTTGTGGTTGCTTTTTTTTTTTTTTTTTTTTTTTTTTTTCTTTCTTCTTTTTTAAATGCTGCTATTTTGCTTCACTTTTCCACTATGGAAAAAAAAAAAAAAACAACACAGATTTAACTCTAGGGCTGCCACAAACTGATTTTCTAAGCAGAGCATGGGCAGGTTCCAGAGCCTGAATCACGGGCGAGATGCTGCTGCAATCAGAGATCAGCTATCTGAAAATCAGGCTTGTAAGTTTCTCCCTCTCCTAAGAAGAAGACATTTGTGTAAACACAGACTCACAGTTCTGCATCTTGGAGTTTGAAAGAGGGTTTAGGCATCTGTGTCCTTATTTTAAACAGCCCTTGTGCCTGCTGGAGCATGGACCCGCAGATAGGAGCAGCAGAGCTGAATAATCCACACTCAAAGTTGGGCTCGGTCCAAGCTACCGCTGTGAAACTCTGGTTGCACAACTCAGGCAGAACATTCAGCTCACAACAGGGACTTTAACTCTGTCAGCTTCACCCGTACCTGGCGATGCCTTTTCCCCCCTGGAGCTTGCAATAGGACAGGGCTGAGCAGAACAGCGAGGCGTGAGCAAGGCACATCGTTCTGTCTTGCTGTAACACGGCTCTCATGGAATTACAAGACATATTTTGTCAGCGAATATCATCAATAAATCTGTTTAAAACTGTTCATCCCTTCACTGAATGTCATCCAAATTCTGCAATTACAATATTGAAAATTCCGAGAAACAAATTCTCTTTTCCATTACTTGCAAAGGGAATATATCAATCCACCACATTTCACCCAGTGACGACTCTTTTCTCCATGGAGGTGCTAACATGGCTCATTCAGTCAAGAGATATTACTCAGAGGCTTGCAATCCATCAACCTGGCATCAAGAAGATGAATGGCAAACTCTTTTTAAAGACATGTTAGATACACAAGCACTCTGAGAACTGTATTTCAGATCAACTCATTCAAAGAAAGACAAGAATTTTAAGAGACAAAAGTTCCCCTCCAGTTTTCCCTATCACTAAACGTAGTTAACGTCTCCAGCACAGCTGTTATTCTAATTAAAGCCTAACATGTTTTAATGCACAGGAAAAAAAAAAATCCAATTGGATCCTATCTCCAGTCTCCACTATGGAGCATCTGCCAGGCATCACCAAATCTGCTGAGAAAGAAGAGGCAAACACAGAGATCTGAGCCCATAATTAAATACATCTAGACTCTTAAGTCCCCACTGAAATGGTTTCACCTATGATCCAGTCAGCAGCTCCAGAACTGTCATTCATGATCCCAAAGGTTTCAGCCCACATCCCCACCTTCTATCCGTAGTTCATGCAGTGGCTGCGTTTGCTCACCCTTCCACTTCCCTCCTGGCACAGGCTAAGCCCAGGACCCTTGGTGTCCCTTCTGCAGAGTGGAGATGAGAAGCAGATGGTGCATAGCTCTTGGGCTGGCACAGTGCACAAAGTTGAATTTCAATGTCACTGAGCAGCTAAATGATTGAGGGCTCATCCGCACACACAGTTTATTCGCTGGTCTGAAGGCATCTAAACTGAACTGTCACAAACACTTAGTGCAGAACTACCACTGTGGCTTCAAGAGAGCTGCACATTTAGCACTCAAATCTTGAGCAAACCTGAATGGAGGTTGTCCTGAATCTACTAACTGCATGTCTCTAGCTCACATCTGACACAGGTGGTTATCAGTCATCCTCTGAACATTAGGCCAGGTTTTCTGCTAGTACACCTTTTGTTTTTAATTATAAGAAAAATACATTTTTCCCTTGCTAGTGCTAATAGCATTTATTGGGACAAACAAGATGTTCTCATAGAGTTCCTGCTTACTTACTTTATTCTCTTTAAATCCGTTTACTCAAATGATTGAGTTCATAATAGCTTTCATCTTTGTGCAATCAGCCCCTTGTGTGTGTGTGTGTGTCTGTGCAGTTTGGATGTTACTCCATTTGCATGTAGCAAGTGTAATCAAGTCTATGTCACCCACATCTAAACAACTGTCTGACTTCTAACTCATGACTGAATTCTCTTTATCTGTCAGATTGATGAGGTCTAGCGCCATTTTCCCTCCTGATGCATAAAATACTTTTAAAGTTAGGAAATCATCATTTTAATTTAAAAAAAGGAGAAAAAAAAAACCCAGCATGGATGTTTTAGCTCTGACAGCAAGAGATCTCCTTCACACATCATTCAGATTAAGGTTTTTTCCTTCCTACCTGTAGTAGAGAGGTGTTTAAAGAGCCGGACAAGAAACCAAGTAATTCTCTGGCCTGCAGTGAATAGCAGCCAGGACCAGGACCTGATTTGGTCTTTATGAAGATACTACTCCAGATAAATTTGCTTCCCAGTTGTCAGAGATTCAGAAACATACAATGCCATTTCTGACATAAGTATATATATATCTCTTCTGCTCCTTTTTGACCACTTTTGCTTCCTAAATAGATTGTAACCAGTCCTTTCAACATCTCAGCCGTGCAGATCTTCCCATCAGCTTTCAGAAGCACCAGAGTAGGTCGAATTTATCCTCATACATGAGCAATTCCTATTCCTCCTTTACTACCCAGAATCTTCACATTGCTGTATAGGCAACTAAGGATTTTGTGTTCCTTCAAGTCTCTTGATACCTCAATTAATCTGGTTCTCAACATCTTGATTTTGTACTACATTAGTGCTTCCTGTCCCTTCTTTTCAACCTCCCCTTTGCTAACACTGCAGTGCACCCTGCCTGCTCACAGCCCCTCCTTTTAAACTTGCTGCTCTTCTCCTCTACCAGGAGCCCAAGTGGCACAGCCCCTTGTTCACAGAGGACAACCACTACTGCACAAAAACGACATTGTAAGGTTTACACAAATCCATTTGTCTGCAACAGGGGAGGTGTTACATAAAGATGAGTGACAAATAATAAGACACGTTGCTTTCACCAAATTCTTGCCTGCCAGGTTCAGCCATACTGTGCAGTCTTGTCTGATTTTCTGTCGTTCAGGAATGGCCAAATCAGCACATCACTTCTTTGAAAGCATTTCTTGTTTCTTAAGAAAGAATATGAGAAGTTATCTCTATTCTCTTTGGCTAATGGCTTCTTTTTAAATAGACACACACAATTTTCTCTGCTATCAGGAAATTCTCAGTCCCATGTAGATCCCTACTCCCTTCTGCTAATTGGATCATCAGTGATAATTTCCTCCGTAACAACCTAAGAGACTAGAAACAACTGAGCATTTCCAGTTAAGTGAAAATTATTCTCTTTTTCTCCTATTTGAGGCTCTCATTCCCATCTGACTATAGTTAAGCAGTGTGTTACAAGGCCCCTGTGGTGCTGATGGGGCGCTACAGACCCCAGCTCTTACAGTAAGCTCCAGGGAGCTCAGGCAATGCTTTACTGTACTCATCAGTATGACACTAGCAGGATGCTGCCTTCCCACTGCCCCAGTCACTGTGCACGTGCTGCAGAGAGAGGAAACTCTTCCTGAAGTCTGCCAACCACTGGCCATTCATCTAAGCATCACCAAACCACTCCTCCAGTTCAGAGTGGTCCCTGGACACCCTGGGGTGCCCATCTCCTTTGGGGATGAAAGCTGACTTCATCCAATGAGGCAGGACACCAGCACACCCCCAGCAGGGCCCAGCCCATCACAAGGTGCTGACTCGCCCATGGCTTTCCTTAAAATCTCATGCTTTTAAAAGCAGATAAATAATGGACTTCCTGGCACATTTCTGCAGCTCAATGGTGACATCCAGTGCCTGGCTCAGTTATTCCCAGGTGTGTTCTGCAGGGGCCAGCCAGCCCCGGTTCTTGGCTCAGAGAGTGGCTCAATTGTCTCTTGCAATTACATCATGTTCATACTGGAAAATACTTTAAAACAAAATCCCTGTTTAGATTTGCATAATTACTTAATTGCAGGGCCTCACATCTCTTTTCCTCCTGTTGAGCAGTGCTCTGTGCAGCAAGCAGTGCTCCCAGAAGCTCAGCTCGCAGTCCTAATGTACCTGGAAAGGGGTTAGCTCCACTGAGGATGGAATTCCAGTCTTTCAGCCTGAATTTTACAAACAGCTGCTATTTACCTTTCTGTGACTTGAAGTGATCTGAAACCTTCTACAGCCCAGGTCTGGAAATGAGGTTCCTGCATCTGTGCTGTGCCTGCCAGGGGGTACAGCAGTGCCTTCCTGAGCTACGTGGGCAGGAGGAACAGCAGAAGAAAAGGGGAAGGAAAAAAAAAAAAAGGAAAATTGAAACAATGATAGGGATTGGGGGAAAAATTGAGAAAAAAAAGGAAAGAATACTTATGGTGGGAAAGATAGAAAAAGAAAGAACAGGAAACTGAAGGGAGAAGCAGCGATGAGGCAGAAGAATGAGCCATCCCAATCTGGGCGAGGAATGATGCCATTAAGGATGGTGATGGTGTGAGCTGAGCAGGCTGTCAGCGTGGCAGCACCCAGTGATAAATGTCACCTGCCTTCTCTGACACTTGATAAAGGTTCTGTCCATCAGAGGTGCCAGCTACGATAGCCAGAAGGCTTGATTGTAACCTTCAGCACTGCTCATTCAGAGAGAAGTCCCAGGATTTTCCCCTATTTCATTACTCCCTCCTCTGATGAACTTCTGTTCTACTCAGCCCAACCATTCCGCTCACCCTGGTGCTTTCTGGCGCCCATTGCCCAAAAAAGACCACGGGCAGCAGAAATGGAGCCCTCTGACCCAGCCAGCCAAAGAAAAGCAGTCTGGATTCAGCCAAGCAAGGCTCTCAGAAAGACAGAAAACATGGGAAAAAAAACCAACAATGTGAGTGGTAAAATAACTACAAGAGGACAAAAAAAGCCTCCTTTCAGACTTGGCTCTCAGCTCACAATTCTTGGTGCCAAACAACATCTTAGAGAGTAGGAAAGGTAGACCCACAGGGGAGCAGGCGTGGTGTTCCAAAGGCACCAAAGTACCGGATTAATGGAAGTTCTGCTGTATATTTAAATACACTTTGGATTCACCCCTGAGAGCACTGGGCGGTAACTAGCAGCACAGCGCTTCTCCAAAAGTCTGTACCATCCTTTGAAAATGCAAACTGATTATAAGGCTTGTAGCCATAATTGGAAACTGCTGGCTGGCCACACTGCTAGCTTCGTTCTAGAGTTTGAACCAAAAAGGAAAAGTGATTTATCTAAGGCAAAAAATCAGCAAAATCCGCAGGTACAAAAACAGCAAGCAGCCGGTTAACCTGGAATAGACAGGCAGAATGCATCTCAGCTGCCCAACAAAATGAAGGAACAAAAACCACCTGAAGTCTGGCTATTCAGGAAGTCAGATATGCAGAAAGACTAAAAGATAAGGATAAATCCCATAGTAGCACATCGGGTTAATATGGCAGCAATAACAGGAGGACGGGGTTATTTAGGATAAATATAAATTCTTGTCAAAAGTGGTCCCCCCCCCCCCCCCTCCCCCTGGGCTCAATGAAACAAACATCCAGTCAGTTCTGAGTATCTCAGCATCAACAACATATTGACAGCTTGGAGAGAATTCAAAGAACATCCTCAGTGATGATAAAGGGACTGGAAGGATTGATTTACAAGGAGAGGTTTCATGACCTAAGTGGGATAGATTCATCTCTAGTATAATTCCATTGATGTCAAAGGGCCAAATTTTGCCCTCAATTACCACAGCAGAGATGTGGCAAAACTTCACTGAAGCAAAAATATAAGGTCATCATTAAGGAGAAAAAAAAAAAACAAAAAGATTCAAAAAAAGGAGTATCTATTAGGCTCCGGACATACCTCTAAGGAGAAAGGGTTGAACCTCCAGTACTTGTGACATTTAAAATTAGCCAGGATAATAGCACTGAATAATATTATACAGAGAACGCTTCTGCAGTGACAAGAGAAAGAAAAATATATGTGGGATTTCCTTGTATTTTTATTATTATGATGATTACTGTTTTATGAAAGGACGAATCCATATCTAAAATTAACTTCCTATAGGCACCTTTAAACAGAGCCTGTTTTAACACAAGCAAGAAACGTGGGAAAAAATCTATCTTTTGGAAAAGCTAAAGAAAATAAAGAGAGTTTTAAGGTAAGTTGGGGATAAAGAAACACCTAACAATAGTATCAGCCCATTACAACACACGATGGCTGGTGATGATAAAGCAGAGATGACAAACTGCTAATAACCACGGGAAACAAAAGGCAATTCTATTCAATAACAGTTTATATACTGCAGTGTAAAGATTTTAGAGGATGGCCGAAGTAAACCGGGTTGATTTGTAATTTGAAGCGTGAGGATGATACAGTTCTCACTGCTGGACTCACAGAACTTTACCAAGAGGTTGGATTGTAGAAGGGAAGAGCTATCGCCCCTTCACTTTTATCTCTGAGACAAAAATAATGTCCATAACAGAAAAAGACGGTGATTTTGGCAGAAGGGAGAGGAGCTGAGCAGGTTTCAGAGATTTTTATGTCCATGCTTAGAAATAAATCGAGGCAGTTAATGCTGAACAGAGCGCAGAGAAAGGCAGGCATGGCGTCCATCACAGCATGAGTGCGATGGACCTGGGGTCAGCATGGAAACAAAAAGCGCAGGGCTCTGAAACTTAGCAAACAACAGCAGATTTGTTGAACAAGAAGGTATCTACCCCCAAACACTAACATTAGTTGTAAATTAAAAGAGAGCTCCAGGTAACAGGATGCTCTGATAACAATGTCACGTTCAAAAATACTACGTGGGATGACAAGTTACCATGGATTGGTAATTTATGGTGACATGAATACAGTGGAAATAACGGAAGAGTTAATACAAGAACCAATTAATAAAGCATTAAGGAATAGGAATATAATTAATGACTGTCAACATGATTTTATGGAAAACAGGTTTTATCAAATAACCTGATTTAATTATTTGGGTAGATTCCAAGTTGGACTGATAATCATATTGATGGACTTGGCTCTAGTAAAGCCTCTGACTTAGTATTGTACAATGTTTTGGTTTTAAAAGTTAGAGCTACACTAAGACAAAATACACTGAACAGATTAAAAACTGGCGAACTCAGTGAGTTCAGCAAGTAGCAATTAACAGGGCTTTATCATAAGCATTTTTACTTCGGGGAATCCACACAGATATATGCTTCTACAGCCAGTACTACCCAATGCACCTAGCAAAGAACTCCAAATTACTACATAATATATTGCTAAAATCTGTCAATGCAACAAAATTTGATGAATTAGCAAGTGAAGGACTTCCAGGCAGTCCCCAAATTGCCAAATTGCCAGCCTTTTACAGGGGCTGCACATTGCAGCCTGAGTACACGATGCTGGGCTGGTGTCCATGTAGAGAGCTCACCTTGGTCAACGCATGAGGAGATACCAATGAGGAAATACCTGGCCCCAGATGCTCAGCATCCCCTTCTTTTCTCTGTCACGGATCCCACTGAGATGTCCATTGACTGGAACAGGCTGTTATTTTCCTGAACTCAAACAATCAGGGACCTTTGTGAGGGTCTTATTTTCCTCCCCCTCTCTTTGTCATCCTGATAGATCTCTGATCACATAACGAATGAAACCCCAAAGAAAAACAAGCACTTACACTCCCCCCCAGCCCCCACTGCCCACAAATACACAATATGCTTTTAGTGCACTTAGCATTCTCCGATTATATTAAAAAATACCACATGTACACAGCTCTCCTCTTTCATGAAAACTTTAAATTGCTATTTCTGGGCTCAACTCAACCCTTGCCTCATTCTGTGATAAAAAGACTTAAAAGCACTGTTCTGGAATAGAATGAGGTTTGGGTTTGTAGGGTCTTCCACATTCACAGTGTCCCAAAGGGCTGTAAAAGGCACTGGTGCAGACACTGGAAGCACAGCAAGCGCAGCGCCCATTAGGTGTTCAGTGATGGTTGCGCTCAGCCTTACACAGCAGCAACAGCTCTGAAGAGGGAATGGAGCATTAACCGGACGCCAGCATTACTGTAATGGGCCATAGAGACAGTGAGGAGTCTGAAATATGGGGTGGGGAGAAGCAGGGAAGACTGCAAATCCTGGTTGAGTGGTAGGGAAAGGCAGAGGTTCATTGCGGGATTGGCTTAGGGATGTACAGGAAGGACGTGGAGCTCTTAGAGGGGGACCAGAGGAGGCCACTAAGATGATCAGAGGGCTGGAGCATCTCTCCTATGAGGAAGGGCTGAGGGAACTGGATTTGTTTAGCTTGGAGAAGAGAAGGATCTGGGGAGATCTCATTGTGGCCTTCCAGTACTTGAAGGGAGCGTATGAACAGGAGGGGGAATGGCTATTTGTCAGGGTGGATAATAAGAGGACAAGGAGGAATGGTTTTAAACTGAGACAGGGAGGTTTAGGTTGGATATTAGGAGGAAGTTTTTCACACAGAGTGGTGATGCACTGGAACAGGTTGCCTAAGGAGGCTGTGGATGCCCCATCCCTGCAGGCATTCAAGGCCAGGCTGGATGTGGCTCTGGGCAGCCTGGGCTGCTGGTTGGCGACCTGCACACAGCAGGGGATTGGAACTGGATGAGCATTGTGGTCCTTTTCAACCCAGGCCATTCTATGGTTCTGTGATTCTATGTTGCACCTCCCTGTAGGTTATGGGGGAAATCATGGCGTGGGTTTGTCTGCATCAGGGCTAGAATGCAAGTGGGGCAGGGGCCACAATGAGATGGAAGGAGTGCAGTGGGAAACTGGAAAATTGACACAAGGCAATGATGCATGTTCATGGCTGAATTGCTTGAAATGTTTTTGGGTATTAGAAGGAGGAGGGAGAAATCGCTTATGCTTTGCATCCACGTGCGCAATGAAGGATGAACAAGTGCAGATATTTAGTTACACTTCAAACAGCAGAAAAACTTTTAAAGGAAAAATAAAACAGTGAACGAAGTGAGATATGGTGTTGGGAAAAGACCGAGCAGCAGGAAGAGGTGAGACTGCCGGGGGAAGCAAACATTGCACTGCATTAGGGCATCACACGAGGGGGAAGGACACTGCTGACCCCTGCACACTGCTGTACCTCTGCTCAGCAAGGCAAAGAGGTGTGACTGTGTCCCAGGGAGACGTGGTGTGAAAAGGAAAGGTTTTGTCTGAAATTGTCTATGTGATTTCTTGATTTTTGAGTCAGAATGATTCAAAAGGAACATGCATCACCGCTGCCTTTCAGTTCTATATTCCTGTCAAAATCTGTCTCTTTAGGAGCACAACATAAAAAATAAATGAGGATTTCTTGTTAAGGAATGATTTTTTTTTTTTTTTTCAATGTATCACAAGGCGTGCTTTCAAATGTAGAATATTTTTAATGATGTAAACACCTATAGGAAGTTATGTACTTGGTAGGAGTGGACTTCTGTTCCAGTAGTGCTTTGTTACTCGAGGAGTGGATGCCTCAAACAACAAGACAGCTCTGTAGTCGCTCTTTAGACAAAAGTAAAATAATAAAGAATTTCAGAAGATACTTCCTCTGTGAAAAAATATGATCCAAGTCATATTCTGAGGTGATGAGGACTGACAAGTCTCAAGCTGAAGTAAATGATTGCAAGCACAGGGACATGGAGGTTTAGCATGTAAGTTAGGAAGAGACAGGGAGGAGGGGAAAAACCTACATAGTTTTCATGGGGAATAACTACCTGAGACAGTCACAGGGGCTCTGACATTATAGCCCAGTATATCTCCCCTGAGATAACGGGTAAAACATTCCTACCTAGAAATAGCTATTAGCAGCACCTATTGCATAAATACTTTAGAAAACATTATGCTTCATTTCCACTACACAGCCATGATTCCCTTCTTTGCTCCCCAGACAGGTCCTGTCTTTGAGCAAAGCTCTGCAATAGCAATTTCCATCTGTGAGAATTACAAAGCTTGCACTTGTTCTCACATACAGAAGTGTCCAGATGTTCCATTTGCAGCTCCTTCATGGGGCTACATGTTGCATTTTCCTCCCCCTTGCTTATCCCATATGTTACGAAGAAGTGTTTGCTGCAGGCTGGACAGGACAATGTCCCAAATGCTGCTGGAGACTGGGATCCTAAAAAGTCCAAAATGCTCACTGGGAGAGAAGTGCTGCTCACCACATTGCAGTAGAGAAGGCAACAGAAAAGGAGAAAAAAAGAAGGACACAAGTGGGAGAGCAGCGTTTGCCTGATACCCTTTCAAAACCAGCACGTCACAAAACAAATACACTGATGTTTTATCACTTGGCACCAGGCAAGAATCACAGCAGCCTCCTTCCTGCTCCTGGGCTGCAGGGAGGGCTCTGCTGCACAGCCTGCCCTCCCCAGCACCACGCTCGCTCCTATCAGGAGTGCATCATCCTTTTCTCCAGTGCCCAGCTTTGGGGCAGACGGATGATGGTGCCCTGCTTGTTGTATGGGATGACAGAAAGAGATTAAACAGTAGGGGAACAGCAATGTTTGTCTAAGAGAACTGGTGGACAGAAAGTAGATGAGCCATAAATGCAGAGGAATGTCCCGAGCCTAAAGTAAATGGTAAGCTCTAAAAATCTACCTCTGAGAGATTATGTAGGTGGAATTGTACAAAAGAAATCTCTGGGGTTTACCCCAGTGTGAGCCATTGCTTTAAATCATTTGCCGAGCACCGGAGAGTTTAATAGCAGCTTTAGATACAGTATTTTTCTAAAGTGATTTTAGAGATTACATGGAAGGGAAAGGTAAAAAATAAACCTGAATGGGAAGGTTTTGTTGCAATACCAGTCTTAAAGCTTGACAGAAAAGTTGTGAATGTCTTGTTTAAGAATGAAGCCCTGGCAGTATAGGATATCATTTCTTAACTTGAAAGCACACTGCAAAGTTTGCAGCGAACCATCTAAAAATACCAACGGGCCGATACACACAGGCAGACAGAAAGGAGCTGATAAGCCACAGAGAAAGGAAATATCCTTAAGTATCCTTTCAAGGAGATATCATTTTAATGGATGAAGCATAGATAATGGGTTTGGATTAAGGCACTGAACCAAATATCCAGCAGCAAACGCAGAGGGGCTGTTTCACAGCGCTTTGAAGATGCTGCCATTTTGTTTGAATTTCCTAAAAACTCCTACATGACAACTGGATGGAGCGTGGAAAGACAGGAAAAAAGAATGACAAAAGTCAATTCCCCGAGTGTCAGCAGCTGATTGAGATCTAATAACCTGGCTCTCCTGAACGAGCGGCAAAAAGATCTCATCTATTCCCTTGATCCTAGAGCCAGGGAAGATGTTCCATAATTGACATTTTTCTCCTCGAGTGTTTAAGGAATCAGTGTCCCCACCGAAAGGGAACAAAGCATCCAAAAGAGCATTGAAAACGCTCCTGTAACCGACCTCATGCTGGAGTTGGGCTTTTTTGAGTGGTGAGATGAAGTTTCACTTCTATTTGGGCACACACAAGATATCCTGGAAATACTCCAGTTCAACAGTTCAGATTAAGAAATACTCTTAATTCTGTTACTTCTAACGCAGTTTCCTGCAATAACAGAACCACAATCTCCATCCAGAGGTATTCATTCCTCAGACCAAGCAAATTTCCCTCCTGTGCCCATTCTGTGCTCCACCAGCTGCCCCTCAAAATAAAGTAATAAAAATTCAAATGAGTTTTCAGAAATATATACCAGTGAAGGGGAGACTTCTTCTATCACTTTAATAACATACCGGGTTAATAATATTAAATCACCAGAGGCCAAGGAAATGTCACTGGAAATATTTAAGGTTTCCACCCAAGAGTGATGAGCCTTTCAGGCAGACGGGAGAGAATTGCAATGGAGTTGTGAGACTGATCCCAGCGCTAACAGAACAGCCAGTTTGCAGGGAGTGGCTTCGTTTGTTCATAGATGTGTTCTTTAAAAGAGAAAAGTGTATCCAATCCTAGAAGTGAGACTAATGCTGCTGTGAAGGAGCAAAGCAGACCTGCAGCTCAGTTCCCAGTCTGTCCACCAAACCAATAAAACACAGATGAGTAAGGAGAGTTCCCAACTCCTTGCTCTGCCAAGAGACCAGTTACTCAGCTGATGTCAGAAGTGAGAATTGCACTGAAATGAACATAATTGCACCAATTGCACTGACCATTACTTTCGCTTGGGTTTTGGCCTGACCCTGATTCATTCATCCAGGCACTTTACTGAGGCAACCAGCCCCAGTGAAAATAAATAAATGAATACAAAATCACTGAAGGAAATAGAATTTCCTTCACCAGGTTTTGAACTAGAGATGAGGTGTTCCAGACCTTGTAAATAAGCATATGTGATTAAGATATGCCTGCTTTCATCCCTCCCTTCCTTTGCCAGTTAAAAAAAAAACAACTGAACGCTTTCCTGAACCAGATGGGCAGCAGGAGCTTAAGGCTTTTTGAAAGAGCTGTGGAATGTCATTTAAAACAAAACTCATTTTGAAATCGTGTCAATCCCCAGATATAATGGGATTCTGTAAAAGTAGCCAGATCCGTCGCTCAAAAAATCCGCCGCGGAGCCCTTCTGCTTTACAGCAGCTGAAGGTAAGATCCCATTTAGTTGAGGGATAATCCAAATGTGTTTGCTCCTTGAGTTTGCTGGACAAATGACTGAGAGAGAAGAGGGACTGAAGTGGTCTTGTGATGTGAAGGACCCTTACTCCCTCTGCTGCTCACAGCCGTTTCTCTTTCCATAAGGAGGAAGACTCAAACACAAATATTACATAATTGTCAGACAAAAACTTATCCTTAAAAAGCCCCCAGTCTCTCAATTCACTCCAACCTCTGTAAATCATACAATCATAGAATGGCCTGGGTTGAAAAGGACCACAATGATCATCCAGTTTCAACCCCCCTGCTACATGCAGAGTCGCCAACCACCAGAGCAGGCTGCCCAGAGCCACATCCAGCCTGAATGTGGATGTAAACACAGCTTCTTTTGCCTGACGGCAGTGAAAAACATCTCTAATCTAAAGATGAGGTTGAAGAAACAGTAGATCATGACAAATGTGAGCATTCAGGATCTAGAAGAGCACACAGTCGGGGTTGATCCTCCCACGGTCAGCACTGAAGCAGGGGTAGCAGCGTGCCAAGTGCCAGCTGCTGCAGCTCGGTGGAAGAAAGCAGTCTCCATATAGGAATGAGAGGTGACAAACACACTTTCAGCATGAAGAACACTCTGTGGAGCTGATTGCACAGCCCTGACCAAGAGGTCTGATTGCTGTACCTGGTAAATTTGTCAAATTAGTTGAAACTAGAACAAACAGAATTAGCAAACACGTGGACACATAGTTCATCGGGAACAGTCAATAGAGCTGGTGTAGAGGGAAGCCATGCCACACAAATCATTAAGGGGTCCTCTAAGTAATTAAGAAATATATCAATAAGGACTATGCAGTCAATGCAGTGCTCATGAATGAACAAACAAACAAAAACCTTCAACCAAACAGTAAAAATCCCCACAGCTCTCATGTCAACACCCAGTACTGAAAGCTCTGAAAAACGTTGCGGCCTAATAGGATGAAAGAGAAGTTTTCTTGTTAACTGCTCAAAAGGATTGGATGCATATTCAATGCAGTCATAAATGAGCTGAAAGTTGGGATTCATAGCAGGATGATGAAATTAGTGGCTGACACAGAATTACTGAGCGTAGTCAAATCTAAAGCTGACTACAGAGAACTGCTGAGGACTCGTGTGATACAGCATGATTGAGTGATGAAGTGACAGATGAAATTCAGCACTGATAAATGCTAAGTAATGTACGTGGGGAAAATAAGCCTAGCTATATATACACACACAATGGGGTTTAAATGAGCTATTGCCAGTCAGGAATGGGATCATGGAGCCATTGTGGATAGTTCTATAAAAATGTTAGCGCCTGGAACGCTCCAAAAGGCAAATAGAATAGCAGGAAGATCAGAGAAGAAAACATGAAGAAACGTTGTGCCACCGGATAAATCTACAGTCCCCTGAATCTCCAGTGCATGTAATTTTAGTTCCCCACATCTTTAAAAAAAGAAAAAGAACAAAAGATGGAAAACGTGCAGAGAAAGGGAGCAAGGAGCAAAGAAGTGGAATGGTGTGCAGGGAAAGTTTTAATAACCAAGGACTTGGAGAAAAAAAAAAGCTACATCCAAATGTCTGAGGGCTCTGTCCTGCAGAGACAGGTCTCCTCTACCTCTCTCACCAACAGGTAAATATGTAAGGCATATTTACTCTTCCTGGGAGCCATGCTAACGCTGAGCTACTGGATGCTGAAGGAATCAGAGCACAGAGGCCAGGCATACCCAAGGAAGAACCAGCAGTGACAAGGGCAGGAGGTCCCACGCCCCTGTTTGCCACCACAGCACCAGGCAGGCTCATAGCAGAGGGCACTACAGCACATCTCCCAGGGAATATCACACCTTGCTGCGATCCAAGCAGACAACACTGGCTAATGCAAGCTGAACACTTCAAAGGGTTTTTGTACCAAAGGCCCTTTCTGTGCGCGGCACATCGCAGCAGCTGCCCGCTCTCCTTCTCCACAAGGTGCCACCAGCACCAGCATCACTCCTCATAACCACGGACCAGATTCTCTACAGGAGTAAATCAATCTCCTTCCCTCTGGATCAAAACTGATAGGCCAGTTTATACCACATCAGGAGCAATTTAAACACCAGTAATGCTGGAGACTGCTTGAAGGAGTTTTTCATTGCATCTGAGGACTGGGAAACAGGATCGGGTGGATTTCATGCTCACCACAGTCAGAAAAATAAGGTTTTGTTCGGTGCAATATAGATGTTTCTTTCAGCGAAAGAAAACGGTGCTTGCTTTTGTTTATTTGATGTTTCCCCCTTCTTACATCCCCTCCACATAAGAAAATAAGTTGATAAATTTTATATTAGCACTAACACATGTATCAACAATACTGACATGTTTTCAGTTGAATTTCCAGTTCATTCTATTTTCCAGCTCACAATGAAATTCAGTTCAATTGAAAGATTCAATAGTAATTGGAAATAGGCTCTGGAAATTGCATAATCTAGTTCTCAAAGACCCAGAAATTAACAAACAAACAAACAGAACACACACAAAACTAAAGTAACCATATTCTGTAAAGATGTAATAAGTCAATTAAATTCATGCACAATGTGATTCTTGGCTGATGGGAGAACACAAAGAGAGAGGTCAGATCCTGTTTTCATAAAGGAGCCTCATGAAAAGAAAAGCAAATGGAAATGTCATTATTGAACATTACGATGAGAGATGAAAGGAGGCTCATCCAAAGAAGCACCAAGGGGGTGAAATGTAAATTGTTCACAGAGGAAGCAAATGAAAGGGGATGTGATAAAGTCGGCGATGAGTAAACATGGGGGGAACTGCAGCTCAGGTTCAGATGGTAACAGTAATAAATAGGAAAGGGCCTGATACGTAGCAAGTAAAAATCAGCAGGGACCCATCTGTGGGCAGTATGGCTGCAGCTTCACACCACTGATTGTTGTCCTCTGATGGCACGCAGCATTTAGGGAGCTCTTTCATCTATTGATGCAGCGCACAGACTGTTATCTTTACACTCAGATGGAGACAGGGAGGGGTGTACAAAGGAGTTGTGGCTTTTCTTTTTCTTAGCCCTAAACACAGTTGTGGTTGTTTTGGGATTCCAGAGCCTCAATCAAAGCCGGAACCAAGGCAAAACCAGGGGCTGAAGCTACCAAAGACAAGATCAGGTGAATGAGCCCAAAACGGGTACTTCCAGAACACACATGGGAATCAGAGAGCTGTAAAGGCAATGCAATGCAGGACTGCAGAGCCAAGATCCTCTGTAGGGATGGTCTGAATACAGAAAAAATATACAGCATCAGCTCAGCCTTCCATTGGGACTGCTCCACACGGTTCAAGGACAGACAACGGAAGAAATTTCTTTCATAACAAAACACCCACATTCAGAAGTTTTTATACCAAAGAGAGGACTGGATTAGATCTAAAGGGCCAATTTTTCATTATCATTACCTAAATCTAGGTTGACATCTATACTCACAATGCCTGCAGGAATTCTCTTTGTGGACAAGTGGTAAAGAGGGATCCCTACCTCACATTTCATGCCTGCGCTCCCCATGGTAGCTACATGTTAAATGAAAGCCCTGCAGAGACATCATTTTCTTAGACAAATTAATCATCCCATCCAGGCACTCCTTCCTCCCCACTGCATTGCACAGCTCTGCTGGCTGAGCTGCAGGCTGCTCCAATGTGGAACTGCTGCATTGACTTACAAAGAGGCAATCCCTGCACTTGGCACATGCAGGTTTGTTTAATACGTGAAGCTCCATGAGATCCACTGGGATAGAAGGTTCTCAATGGATGCTCATCATCATCAAATGCAGGATGATAGTTAATTAGCTCGCATGTCTCTCGGTACCCTGTGAGAATAGCCATTCAAGCTTGACAGAGATAACTTGCTTGAGAAGAGAGTAATCCTGATAAATGTAACTGTGAGAAAGGACAGTAGAAATTAGAGGCAGAAATAAGTAGCATCTCCCCATATAAGATTATGAATCAGATCTCCTTCTGCTATTAGGTGTGCCAGCACTGGCACCCTGGCTGCAATGAAGGTTACACAAGCGATACTCGGTGCTCGCATCGTCACCAACTCTAGGAACACTGACTGTAAATATTCACAGCTAAACCTGTTGCAGCAAGAAAGGAGCAAGAAATATTTTCATCCACTGCGTTCCAACAAAAATAGAATAAAACTGTTTATCATTAGAATTTATCTACAAGCACTCAGCATCGGCAACACCCTGATCCTTTCCTGTCTCAACAAAAGCAAATACACGTCTTCCTGCACGCACCCACATTGTCACCAGGCTGCTATATGGCAACCCCAGAAGCAACAGTGTTTTAATTGTACTTCCAATGCAACGTATAATTCCTAATAGGAATTTGTAACCCATTGTGAGACTCCACAATGCTCCTTAAACAGCAACATCTGCATCCAGAACCAGTCAGCGCATGGAGTTGTTTGCCAAACCTGGGCCAGCGTTATGAAACCTGCTGAGCAGAAAGGTGTTCTGTAAGATATTATTATGAGTAATTTCATGAAACTTTGAAGCTTATTATGCTCCAGATTAGATAGAAATGTTTAATTATGAACAGAGAGAAGATTCCTGGACTTTTCAAAGGATAGGAGCCTTTATTGATTTTATTAGTCAAAGAAGGTGATAATTTTTAATATTAATAGCCAGAGAGCAATTTCTCTGTTAAACAGTGATTATAAAATACTAACTGAAATACCATTGGCAAAGTCCGGGGAAGGTCACTCTTTTTTCTTATTTCTTGTAATCAATCTTACTCTATCAAAGGCTGCAGAAATATAGCAATAATCTAAGTTGAATTGTGGACACTTCTGAACTTGCAGGCAGATGTGGCAATGCCTTCCCTCTTAATTGAGGCTGGATCAAATGAAAGTCTTTGATTGAATGAACTATAATTGCTCGTTCGATAGCTGCAAACATGCCTGGCTACCTGACATGGTTGCTAAACAGCTGCGTGCCTTATGCCAACCAGGCTGGAAGGCCCTGGAAAAAGCTGGGGGGAGCTGAGAGTAATCTTTCAGTATCTAAAGGGGGGCTGCAAGAGAGAAGGGGACAAATTTCCTCAGCAAAATCTGTTGTGGTAGGACAGGGGGGAAGAGTTGCAAACTAAAAGAGGGGATGTTTAGATGGGATATAAGGAAGAAGGTTTGGTTTTGTTTTTCCTTAATGATAAGGGTGGTGAGGCAGTGGCACAGACTGCCTAGAGGTGGAGATGGCCCATCCCTGCACAAAGCCAAGGTCAGAGTGTTGGGGCCCTGAGCACTGATGGAGCTGTGGGTGTCCCTGTTCACTGCAGGGAGTGGGACCAGATGGCCTTTAAGGTTCTCTTCCAACCCAAACAATTCTGTGATTCTATGAAAATAGACGGATGGAGACCGGAGATTCACGATCCTTGAGGTCCCTTCCAACCCCGTGATTCTGTGAACAGGGAAGACCACAAATCAGCAGAGGGATTTTGTGTAATTCACTGGTGCGACTTTTTTTGCTGTTTTTCCCTGAGATTACACAGAGATGGGGCAGGTTTAACAAACAACCTGGAGAGTTCCAAACAGGAGAAAACAGCACAAGCTGTCAAAGCCAGGGGCTGCCAGGCCGCTCTGGCTGAGCAGTGCTGCTCCACAGGTCTTGAGCTCTGGTTTGTTCTTTCCCATGTAGGCGCAGCTCACCTCACCAGGACAGGCTGAGGCTCGGGCAGCCCGGCACCCACCTCATGGCATGCACCATCCCACGGCCCCCTGCCCATGGGGATGATGTTCCCCCAGCCTTCATCACTGAGCGGTTGCTTTATGCCCTGACACGTGAATTTCTCCATCTCATGCATTTTTTATTTTCTCTAATAGAATTTCTCATTATTCCAATGAATGTCTAATCCTTCCTCGAATCCTCCAAAGCTCTTGGCTTCAGTAATGTCTGTGGCATTGAGTGCCACATGCTAATTATACGCTATGTAAGAAAAGTATTTCTTTCTATCAGCTTTAAATGATTTGCTTTTGAAATGATTTTAATGGTTAAATAAGCCATAATAGAATATAGCTTTTCCGAGATAAGTCATATCTTGCTTTAGAATTATAGATTTTCTTAAAACACTGGGAAACTGAGGCATGAAAGGGTCCAACACACTATTGCTCATTCACTGCTAGGTACAAAGATAGAACCTAGCAGTTCTACTTCTTTTATTCTGTCTAGAAGAAAAGAAAAACCATGACGTTTTCCCATATACTGAAATCTGATTTAGACATCTCAAGTTTTCATGTTCATTTTAAGAAACAATCTCATTGTCTCACAATTTAAGGAAAAAAAAAGTGGCATTCCCATCTGATACAGAGACTGTTAGAAGAAATGTCAGGGATCACATTCTGCCAAATCAAGTTTACTGCAACCCACTGGGAGCCAAAGATAAACTTCTGAAAAACAGAAGACTAACATGTTGAAGCTACTGGGAATTGTCTGTACTGGACAGGATTAACATCGTTCTGACTTTTCTATTGCCAATAATCTCTGAGAGGAAATTCGATTTTCCTTTGCCATAAAGAACTTTCTACACTTCACTCGCTAATATTATTGGGCACAGCGTGATGAACTCATGCAAAAGGTACCCTACATATCAACGTGTAAGAAAGGATAAAACAACCACCCTCCTCCCCAAAAGAAATGCTGTGGCCACACAGAAAAAAAAAACAAACAACAAAACAGCTGAGGACAGGGAATTATTTCCCTCCTGCTTCTGGCTTATGTGATGTATATGACGGCTCCTGGAAACATTTTTGTCATAAAAGATATGGGAAATAATCATGCTTACCCATCTAAGTACATTGTTTAGATAATCCTTGTTACCACACAGTTCCTGCACTTCTATTCTGGAAATCTCGTGAAGCAAGGAAGCATTGATAGCCCCGTGCCAGAAGAAAGAATTGATGTGTGGAGAGAAGAGGTGGCACCTGAAGCTGCAGAGAAGTCCTACAGCAGTACAGAAACTTGAACCCAGGTCATCCAAGGTACAGGTGATTGCCCTAGCTGCTGCAGCCTGCCTTATTGACCCTTATTGAAATGGGGCCCCATTTCATCTGTCTATAAAGGAGGGATCTTTAGTAAAGAGAAACATCTCAGAAAATGCTACTCTCTACTCAAAAAGCCTTTCCTGCTGGAAGTGATAGAGGTAGTATTGTGCAAATGGTCCACTGCATTTTTTTTCTTCCAGCCTAAAAGGATTGATTCCAATTCCAGCAAGCACTTCATGGGGTAGGAATGCCATCACCCTGTGGGCTCAGATGGTGTAATGCCCCGATGAGAGCAATCCACAGCCGTAAGGGAAGGCTGATGGAGAGGAGAATCGACAGATGTTTTGAAAGTCTCAGGTGATCACTGAACCATCATCTCCTCCTAATGAAGAGACAAGATGCTGCAAAAAGCTAGAAAACACGGCCCAAAGCATTCTCAATCCTCCTCATTTTAAAGCATGTCAGTCCCAGACAGTTAGAGCCATAACATTACTCCAATCAGAAGACACTCTGCATTGCCTTCTCAGTTCCTACCCATGCAAGATGCCTTCCTCTTGTTTACAGTTTAATTTAAATTAATGTTTTAATTTTTCAAACAAACAGTGACATTGCTTATGAATGCATTACCACTGAATAATCTCCCTTGAATATCAATTAACTCTAAACTACAAAACCCTTTCAGTCAGAAGCATGTGCTCACAGAAACAGATTTGTTTAAAACAACCAAATTCCATCAAGTTCCAGCTGTCAGAAGAAGTTGGGGGTGCTAGCTGTGTTCTGGACTCTGATGGGCTGTATATGTGCATATGGTCTGCAGAGCAGAAGCTCAGAAGCCATCAGCATCATTTCATCCACCCATCCCAAACGTGATCAAGACAACAATTAAACACCACAGAAGGCTATGATTAGGCTACAGCGCCTGTGGGGGCTGCTATCAGGTGCTCTGCAGCATGTTTAAGGCTGAGATACTGCAGAACTTGGAAAGAACAGTGAGAAATTGGCTCTGCTGAAACTTGAGGAGATGGAGTACATCACCGTCTCCTCGCAGCCTTTCCCTACACGAAGAACAAGGACAAGCTCAGGGCGAGAGCTCAGCACACAAGTCCCAGACTGGGGAGACCACTAAACTAGACACTCAGCTCTGAACTTTAATTTACCCTGAGAAAAGCAAGCCCTGCAGCCCAACAGACAAGATTCATAGCTGAGGATGCTCTGTTAGCACTGACCCAGCCACAGGGAAGAAGCGTGACTTGTAATGAAGCCCTCTAACAGGTATTTTCTGCTTGCACTCAAGGGATAAAAAGGTACACAAGACTGCAGCAGCGTTTAGTGACAGACAAGAAAGCAAAGGATGCCTTTGGGTCTGTCTGCCCTGCACAAGCTCCCTGATGGTAAATCAGGCTGGGCAGGTGGGAACAAGGAAGGCAGCACCTGTGCTCCCACTGCATTTCTGCTGGTCATGCTCCACACACTGCTGAGCAGGGCTCCGAGGACATGTGTGTCCCACAGCCCCTGTCCTTAAGCTCTTGTTGCTCTCAGCTTCCTCCGCAGCTGTGGCAGCAGGAGCTGCAAGCCCACTGAGCTGGACAGCAAGAAGCCCTTTGAGATTCTCTTCCATCTGTTGTCTTCAAGCATCTTGCAGAGGTCTGGCTGCCAGGTAAAGCCCCAGGGTCCTGAGAACTCTGGCCTCAGCCACAAGAGAACAGGAGCCAAGGAGACTACAAGTTGCAGTCTGCAGTCAACACCTCCACCATCCCAAATTAGTTCAGCTCTCACATCCTGCTCATGGGGAGGACATGTGCTGCAAGTGAACACCTCAGCCTGCCTCAGAGGGGCTGAGCTAACAAATGGAAGCTGCAATATTTCAATCAATAGGGGAGGGAGAAAAAAGCAGTCAGGGAAGACAGAGACATTATTGATGCTTCTATTACTGTCTGAAATTGGTCACAGTGGAGAAAAACAAGTGGCCACAGAGTGGACCTGGCCTGACCTTTCGCTCCCCAGCAGGCGGCAGATTGGTCATTCCAGTCACTACCAGTGAAAAATGAGGCTGAAACCTTCTTCTTGTAGTGGCTGAGGGACCGGAGCTCAATGCCCCTAGCAAGAGAGAATTCACAGGTTAGGGGTGAAGCTGCAGCCCTCACTGCAAGAGATTCCCACACAGCATATTGGAATGGGGGATTGATTCACTGCTTAAAGTGAGCAGCGTGCATTTAAATACAAAAGGACAGAGCAGGCAGGTGCCTCAAAAAAAAGTAGAGGAATATCAAAAATACAGACAGATGTGCAAGGAGCCAAGGAAATTTCAAAGCAGAAGTGAAGGGCAGAGAAGGACCAAGCACAAAAGGGCAATCTGAGTTATGCAGCGCTAAGGCAGACACAGTAAACCGCAGCAACTCAGACCTAGTCCTCAAATTGAGAAGGAAGGACAGCTTTAAGCTTAACACATAGTGCAGACAGTCTGGAGTATCAGCTCCTCTATGAACTTCTCCCATACCTTGGATAAAGTCACTTTGACTTTGTGCTGCAGCTCCCAATAGCTATAAAAACGCTTTTCTTGTTTACTCAGACGACACAGTCTCTGAGGCTTACATCTAGGTGTAGTTCTTGATGCTTTCTTAAAACAAGTCATAAATAAAAGACTTAGGATTTTCTAGCAATGTAGCAAAACTTGCATGCTGAGGGCCAGGTGAGATTGGTCAGACACGTGCAGGATTCAGCGTGGTGTGAAGGAGTGAAGGACAGCTACATGGAATATAACCTAGGACAGAGCAGGAATAGCTCCGCCAGTGGTCCAAGGAGACGGGGTAAGATTTGTGTGTCCAAAGGGATGAGCTAGCATAGGACAGTGTGGCAGAGAAAGAGAAATAAATAGAAGGCACTAACCTACTAGTGGGCAATAGCTCATGACACAGCACACCAGCCTTCTCATTAAAAGAGAGACCAGAAGTAGGAGCAATTAGAATCTTCCTCCCCCTTCCCCAGATGTTTCAGTTTGAGGGTTTTGTTCTGCTTCTTTCACTTCTCCCTGCACATTCATCCACCTGAATGAGCACATGAGCACACAGACCCTAACATCAGCCCATCCTAATTGGCTCAGCTCCCAAGACAAGCTTCAAGAAATAGCACTTACCTTCATACTACCACTCTAACCAACTTGGGTGGTGAGCTCTAAGAACAGACATCAGAGAAGTGCTTTAGAAGAACAGGTTGCAAATGCTTGTAATAAATCTGTTTGGATGCACTTCAGGGAATGCAAATCACTTAAATTATTAAAGCACTGAGCTGTTAGGACTCAGTTTGGGAACTGTTGCAGAGAAAGCCATTGCTGCCCAAAGTGAACATGGTCAGTAAGAAACAATGGCATCTTAAGTACAAGCTGCTCTACCTGTAGCTTGTAACCATGAGCTACAGCTGTATATCTTTACTTGAGAAATGGTAGGTTTGAAATGGTTTAGGGGTACAAGACAGGAAGAGATAAGGATTGGACAGCAACTGTGGAGAAAAGAGGGAAGACAATAAAAGTACTTGGCTGTGGAGCAAACAAGGACTAGAAGGTATCTCTGATAAAATGGTGATGCGATAGCTTCTCCATTTAGAATCCAGCCATGATATAGGTAGAAAGCAACTTGGAAGAAAAGTGGTTATCCCCTCTGTTTTCCTAGAGATGGAGTAAACTCGAGGAAATGTTAAAAATCAATTGACTTCTCCAAGCAAAATGTACAGAGCTGGATTTGGGTCCACTCCTCCACCCAAGCCAAGGCTGCCAGGTACAGCTCCATCTGAAATGCAGTTGGATTCCTTCACCTGCCTGCGCCTGTTTCCCCTGAAAGACTATCTATAATCCAGCTCTTCGGATATTTAGACGTATTCTTCTAATTACCAGCCTGAATTTATTAATGGTCTGTTTATACCCATTTGTTCTTGTTTCAGCATTGTCCTTTAGATTTAATAGCTCTTTTTCTTCCCTGCTGTTATGCCCCAATCTACTTACGTGCAACAATCACCTCCTCTTTTTTCAGCCTTCAGTTTTGCTTGGCTAAAAAAAGCTAAGCTCCTTAGTCGGTCCTTGTAAGAAAGGATCTTCATTCCCAAACCATGATTTAGTATTCGATTGTTTGAGAAATGCCTGTCAGAAGTTCATTATTTCCTTCGCCTTTTTCCTTGGCTAAAATTCAGAATTTTGAGGGGAAAAATAAGCGCAGTGCTTTTTCCGTCTATCACTACCACTGGTGGCAGAAAAACCAACTCAAGTTGCTACAAAGAACAGCACAGGCAAACTGTGCAAGCAATTCAGTCATCAGGGGAGTTTAATTCTACCAGCCCACCTGAAACCTTTTTGATTTGCTTTTCAAACACATTTTAAAGAGGAGCAAATTCTGCCTGTGACAAAAAGCATGCGGGTATTATTTGCAAAAAAAAAAATACTATTTATTCATCAAAGTCAATAGGAGAGTTTCTGGTTTATATAGATCGGGTCCTGTTCAGTTACAGACAACGCTGCACAGAGAATATTGAGGCACAGATGAAAGCTAGACTTCGTTGATATGCTATCTTGCTTCTCTCTGTACTTAAGGGCTTTAGAAATTGATTAACTGAAACCCTTATCAGGAAGGTAACTATTATAATACTCATTTTACTGACAAGGAAAATAGAGCACAAAAAAAAGCTTAGCGACAGACACAAGGTTACAGAGTGAATTAGTGGCAGGAATACTGATTCCATCTTCATCTCCCTGGTCTGGCCTATAGATACAGTGCCTTAATCAGGATCTTCCCCCAAGTCTGCTAAGTTCACATTTTAAATATATTTTCCCTGCCTTCCTACATTTTCTAGTCTGGCTGGAAGCTATGAAAAAAACACTGCCTGTAGACAAAAAGTTGGCCTCAGCAATATTTTAAATATGACAAGGAGGAAAAAAAAGAATCTCACTGAAAGAGCATATCCTCATAAGATTTTCAGGCTGAATTTGCAGCTTCAGAGAATTGAGCTAAGCCACCAAATGGCTGGGTGCTTTATACGAAGCAAACCTCTTAAGGCTTTGCATTTATGCATTATTAGTAGTTTCATTTTACATCTAAGTTACTTATATGGCTCCTAATTACCACTGTATCTTAATACCTCATCTTAATGTATTTATCCTTACTGCAGCCCAGTGGAGCAAGACTGTCTTGAGACTCCTGCTCCACGGACAATTTTTTGTGCTACAGAAAACTCCAGAAAATGCATCCTCACAGAGATCATGAGCTCAGCCTTCCTCTGCTTCCCATCCTAAAAGCAGACTTCAGGGAGGCAGTACCAGGTAGAGCCTGAGCTTGGTCTTCTGGGCTCTGCGGCCACATCCAGGCTCTCTGAGGTCACTAAGAAATCTGTGGCTGAGAGAATTTCACCACAGCCCCACGATTGCTCCCCTGGTTTGGTAATGCTGACAAATTCTGGCTAAAATTAGAATGAAACACGTGCGAGAGATGAAAACAGCACCAGGACTTCATTTCAGGGCCATAACACAGGAAGACTTAAAACAACAGTTGTAAGACCCATGTTTTTTTTCCATCAGCCTGAGAAAGGCTTCTCTGCCCTCCATCTCCTAACACCAACTTAATGACTGCAATGGATGTATGAGAAATTGGGTTCAGAACTGATTGCTCATACAAGCAGGCCATTTCATTGCAAGGCTACGGATTGCACCCTTGTGCCAAGAAGTGTCCTCCAGGGCTTCTGGATATCTGAAATGTTGCTAAAAACTTCATCTAGCCCTTCTGCCCAAGGGCAAATTCTACCTGTAATTATTAGGACCAGCAATGCTCACCTAGTCCAGGAGTCTGACTACTTGAACATTTATCTCCATAAGCTTTACACTTTAATAAATAATTTACCCCCAAAATGCACTTAAATTAGATCTATAATTCCAGCATGAGGCTCTGGTGGTGTGAAGAGACCTCCTGACTTCGCTCCGATCATTTATAATGCCACCATAAGCCATCAATGGAATTGCAGCATTATTATTTATAGCACTGCTTATATTGTTCCTTATGTCATTTGTTATACTCAATTGGAATGGCCCCAGCTAGTCTGTATGAAAAGATGCTGCACAGTTACCAGCTCAGGTTATCTCCTAGCAATGAAATGTTACCATCTTGAAGGAGCTGCAGTATTAGCAGCATGAGGATGGATACGAATCTCCTGGATCTGCTGTCCTCATTTCTCAGAGTCCTTCTGTTCCATTTGGGCAGTATTAAGGGGGATGACATCTTCTGGTGGCTGCTTCCACTTTCAGCTTGAACAGGAGAGAAATGCAGCCCTGACACAGCATGAAGCTGTACCAGTACAGGTTGGTGACATGAAGTGACCCACATTCATCGCAGGGGAATCAGACCACATCCAACCCAACCTTCAGAGGCCCCTTCCAACCCAAACAATTCTATCACTCTATGCACAGCTCACATATCTGTGCACCTTTCCCCACAACCCCTGCACCAGCCCACGCTATTCAGAACAGAACCAGACCTCTGCAAAACAAATCATGCCCTCATTACTGTATAGAAGCAGGTTACAATTACTAAATCTGGGATTCAAAAAAAAAAGTCTCAGATTTAAGATCACCCAGTATCCCCAATGGTTTTTCTTTCCAGATGCATTATGATAATTTTAAATGACATCACCTCATGCTATTTTTATCATAGGTGATTTTCTCATTACAATGCATAGAACATGAGAGTGATCTCTGTGGTGGCAGGGGTGTGCAACTCTGTTTCACTTTATCTGAAACTGCTCTTGCAAAATCTAACCTGCAGCAGGCTTTCAGAAGGACAACACAGGCCCAGATCATTAAAAGCAGTTTTGCAATGGGAAATGCTGCAAGCATAACCCATAACAAGCTGTTGCATAGTCAGTTTCCCGCCTTGCCCTTGCTCCTACTTCTACAGGGTAGGACAAACTATCCGAACTGCTTACAAAAGGCTTCCTCTTTTGTTGTAACAGGAGAAACAAACCTGGAAGAACGGTGCTACCCAGAGAAGGATCAGTGCCCGGTAAGTGGCACTGGCAGCCTCATCCCACTGGCTGCCAAGCTAGGGATGAGATGCTGATAGCATGGACTGTGGGTCCCACCAGTTTTAACAGAGTAAAAACCTTTCTGGGCTAGTGGTGCACCACCAGAAATGACTGAGCCATCAGCTGTGCCAGATACAGGTCAGTACAAGTCAGACCAAGCTCAGGGCTGCTTTTTGAGCAGGAAAATTAGGAAGGGACAAAAAGGGACTCAGCTTTTGCCATTACAGAGACACAATTCCCGAGTAGCTGAGGAAACTGGGCCAAAGAGAACTTTGAATAGTGCATTCTTCTTGGGTTGGGGTTTTATTTCCCCCTCCCCCCCCCAACTAAGTTGTGTTGCTGAATACTGTATATTTGGTGGACTGTGCAGGTGGCCATCTGGGATTTATATGTAAAGATACATGTCATTAAAGAGTTATTCATCTCGGTCCTAAAATTAGCTGTGTCATACTTCTGATGTCCTCTGCTCTGTCAGCAGCAAGTAGTTACATAAAGAATAGAAGTTTCTGAAACTGAAGAAAAATTTAGAATAGTAAAAAAAAAAAAATAACCCTCTTCAGTCCCCTCTATAACAAAGGGTTTGTTTGGGGCACTTTGCTTCCTGTCATTGTTATTTGCTGTGTCTGGTTTGCAGGGTGGCAGACAGAGACAAATGTGCAGAGTCCACTCGCTGCCATTGAAGTCTGTGAAATCGGGCAATTGGTTATGCAGACATCCCTTAGAAGTATTTGTAGCACTTTTGGATCCTGGTTGAGGACTGAAAATGGGGATGGAAGGAAAAGAAAATCCCTATATGTACCAGAGCTTTGAAAAAAAAGGGGGAAAAAAAGAGACATCGAATGTGGGACATGGAAACATGAAAATTTCAGCTCTTGACAGACTGTAAGCAAGTCCTTACACTTACTCTTCTTCTCACAATTCAGAAACACAAGCACTTTTCCAGGTGTGGTCACACAACACCCCTCAGCACATGCACCATCTGAAACAGGGCCACGATGCTGCTAAGGAGCAGTCAGCCCCCTACAACAGGCACCCACCCCCCGTAGCCCTACGTTCTTCCACCCTGACTACCCCTAATTAAACAAACTCCTAGGGAAGTTTCACATCATGGTGGCACCTCACAGTTTTTACATAGAACTGTAAGAAATAAAATAACGTTTCCACACATTGTTCTTTCCTTAAAGCTGAGAAGGCCTGTTCCATTTTATGAGCAATCTCTGCTTGCAAAGACAAGCGAGGAAATGCACTGATTGCTCTGCTCCTGTGCTGAAACTTCCATGAATTTCAGCCTATTGCTCCTGTGATACAGTGCTTCTCATGAGATTTTAAGCCAGCCCAGGAAGGTCTGTTCATGCAGTCCCTGTCATCAATACAGAACAGGAACTCACCAGATCCATCAGCACTTTGGTGTTCTTACTCCACAGCCCCACTCCCATCAGTGTTTTTCAAATTATGCTGTAGCTGTTTAGACTCTGCCCTTGCTTCGCAGGTGAACTTTGCTGTCAGGTAGATAGAAGTGATTGAGAAGTCCCAGTTATTTTTCAAGCATTGCAGGGTCTTTTTGTCTGTTCATCTGTCGATAGGTACATTTCCTCTCTTGCTAACATGGTGTATTCAGACAGGATGACATTTTTTTCTCTGAAACATTACCCAGCCAAGCGCTGCAATGAATGGTTATATCTTCAGAAGGCTTTGAGATACTGATTGTAGGACTCTTGAAAATCTCCCTGGAAGGAGCAAAGGGTTTGAAATCACCACTGCAATTAAGCAACCAACATTCTGCTCTCCAATTTGAGGTACAAAGGTACATGGAAAAAAAAAAAGCACTGTATCTTGCAACAAGAGCCATTCAGTGATCAGACCTCTGTCTGAATTTATATGACCTGAATTTATATGCAAATGCATTGAGCTTTGCTCACAAGACCAGGCAGTAAAGCAGAGGGTGCCGTACACACAGTGGGCAGAGACAGAACTACAGCTGTGGGATGTGTTGGTCTGGCCACCACAATGAGGTTGGGCGGAAGGCTACAATGCTTTCTAGCGGAGTCCTAATGAAGTGGCTCAGAAGACTTCACTGTGAGCACAGATCACAGACAGGGCACAGATCCCTCCCAACAAGAGGTGCCTGATCACAAACTTATCTGCCCGTGGGAAATACACTCCCAGTCTCATTTTCTCATTCTGCAAGCCTTGAAAATAACATTCACCATCCCTTCCCTCCCCAGTTCTCTGTTTTCTCCTATCACTAATCTTTGATTGAAGTAGGGTCTGATTTCATTCAAACTATCACCACCTCCAAGCAGCAAGAGGCTCCATTGTCCCTGCAACATCCGTATTACTCTGTACTCAGCAGGAATGAAACTGTGCGACTCTGAGCCACCCTTGGGGACTGCAGTGAAAATGAGATGTCTCTCTCACGAGGACCTCCCAGCAAGCACAACTGAAATATCTTTGTGACTGCAGCAGCTCTGTAATGAATGAATGAATTGATTTCACCCTCAGCTTCTTCTTCATCGACCCCACTGCCCCGCAGTGCAGAAGGAGCTCCGTTCCAGTTCCAGTCTCCCTCCAGGTCTTGTTCTATTTAAAGGCAGATGAGGTGGATTCAGGTTGAGGGTGGGAATCCCAGCTCTCAGCTCTGGATAGCGGCCAGATGGGTCATGGTACTGCATACAAAGCTAGGGGGAAAGGATGGGAACCAGCACCTTCCAGCACCTCCAGGGCATCTTCAGATGGAAAGTGGGGCTGGGAAGACTGGTGCCCTATTGGTTCTTCTGCCTGGATCCGCACAGTGCCTGCTTGTGGACACCACAGGGTCTCCAGACAGCCCTGTTCTTCCCTCACTTCTTAATCTGAGTTACCTTCTGAGGTAACAGAAGACGATGCCTCACAAATGGGGCAGATTTGCACACCTAACTTGGCACGTGCCCAGACCATGAATACTGAAGCTGAAGTGATCCATCAGCATCTAAAAAGAACGGGTCCTGCTCTCATTTACAGGGAAACAGCTCCTCCTTGAGTCAATGCATCTCAGGGCACTTCGTGCAGGCTCCCAGGCTGGGATAGGCAAGCAATTAAATAGCTAAGGAAAAAGCCTGTGGGACTGGGGTCACCGCTGAGGTATCACAAATAATCACCATAGAGATTATTCCCATACCCCGAAGGACTCATACAGAGTATGAGGAACAAAAGCTTCTGTGTGGGGTGTTCCAAGAATTACATTCTCATAAATTTTAACCACAGGTCCAAAGTGACTCTTCTGTGCCTTTAAGCAAGTAGTGTGGCTTCTGCCTTCCTCAGTTTCCCTAAAGTGTTCTTCAGCTCAAAGCAAGTTCCCTACTCCTGGCTAAAATACATATTTTCAAGTATTCCTCCTCTTCCAGAGGACATTTATCTATTTGAAATAATGGTATAATAAAAGCAAAGAATAGAATGTTTTACATTATTTTCTCAAGGGAAAGCTTTGAACACCTGAAGATTCAAAATGCTGTTCCACCTTTATTGAGGGGTTTAAGATCCTTTATCTTGATTAGCGGGAACAGACATTTCGTGGAGTTTCATATGTTGTGTAAGTTGAAATACTTTATCTCAATTTGGAGATAAAATCAGATGATAAAATACAGGAGCAGGACACAGGAGGAAGGGGCTCGGATTGAAGCAGCTGTTCCATGGTGTAAAGACAGAAGGCAGCAGATATTAGACTACTTTTGGATCACCCAAGAAAAGCAGCAATCACATCCTGGTAACAAAGAAGGAACCACTTACCCCTTTCTGAAGATCAAACCTCATCAAGCACTCTAAAGAAGGCAGCCTCCAAATAGAGATGCTACTCTTACAGCTGCCAGCCCTGAAATGAGGTTGGGGAAGGGTGCACCTTGGGTCCTCCCCTTCCAATGGGTGAATTGCTCCCACCTGTGCTCCCAGGGCTGGCTACAGCCCTTCACCAGGTGTTCAAACACTGCTTCAGGCTCTGACCTAATGATTCTTATACACACATGCAGCTGTATTCTAGGCACAGAACAGGGATCAAGCCCAAGACATCAGGTGTCAATTGTTGAGAGAGAGATGGATGAGCCTTCCATTGCAATGAAGCTTCCAATACCTTTGGACAATTGATTGCTACATCTCAGAGCTGGGCTTTCCACACTCACATTTTGCCCTTGTCCTATTCCTGCTCTAAGCTACATGGATGGGTTATAGTGGAAGGAGCCCTACTGTAGCTCCTGCAGATGAAGAAAGTTTTGCTCCAATGTACAGCAGGAAGTATGAAAACAGTAGGTGGGATTTCCTTGAGAAGGAGTGAAAGCAGATGCCAGAACCACCACTAGCCTGCAAACAGCCCCTCTGAAATGTGCTTCCTGATCCTATTCCAGCTATGCCATCCTCAGAAGGGCATGAGTTCAGCCTCCTGAGCAGAACCAGCAGTAAAGACTGCCCTGAGTAGCCTTTACTCCAGCTCAGGAGGAGCACAGTGCTCAGCTGAGCACTGCCAGCCTGCTCTCACTCCTCCTCGCTCCTTTTTCTGCTGTGTTTCACTTTGGTGAAAGAGAATTGTTTTGACTGTATCTTCCTTGTAGACATTAAATACCTTTCAGAGCAAGGTCAGAGTCCCTCGAGCTACAACAGCATGCACAGAGATAACAGTTCAGGCTGCGTTTGCTTCCCTTGTAGCAGGCAGGAAAGGAGAGAAACCCATGTCACAGGGGTGGCTCTCCAGACATCACAACTCAGCACATCTCAGGGCTTTCAAGGGAAGAAGCAGATCTTGGGAGCCCCCATACTCATATCTGCACACCTGTGGTAAGAGATGTCCAAAGTAAGTCCAGGAACCAGGCATTTGCTTGAATCATATTTGAGATTCTTCATATGTACTCGCACATTTCCAAGGAAAAATAATGCATCCACAGCATCAAGACAGCACAAAGAGGAGCAGCCTTGGAACAAGAGCAGCTAATGATGTGTAGCAGACAGAGTCAGACAAACAGCAGAGCAGAGCAGCACCATGCACACTGAGCAGGTTCCTGGTAGCTGGTTCATCTCTCCGTGTCACATTTGATGTCTGAATGGACAGAAAACACATGGGTTTGTTTCCAGCGCCACTCCCTGTTAGGTGGGTGACATTTTCAAAGCTCTGGCGAGCAAGGGAGAAAGCAGCCCACAAAATGTTGCAACAGTTCTTGACAAAAGAGGACATGTGAGGGACAGTGGCAGTGCTGGGAAGCTTGTCTCCTTAGTGGGAAGGGTTTGCTTTGCCTCCTGCATTGAGGCACAGCATGGGATCCGAGCGCTCAGGTGCAGATGGGGCATTGGGATGGCTTGTCCCTTTATCCTGGGGAAAGGAAGCCAGGCTGGCAGCTCTCCTCATTGGCCCCTTCAATCATCACAAAAGGTTTTTAAGCCTGGAAGGGCATTGGGATGGTTCCCAGTGACATCACTCAGTGCCCATTCTGAATCAGTGGATGTGATGGATGCCATCATTTCTGCTTCTGAGCATCCCAGTCTCCACCTACCGTGCCCACAGCAAGCAGAAGATCCCAGCTGGCTCCTTTCAGGCTTCACCCATTGGCTTCTGGAAGGCACCAGCTCCCAGCCAGCCTCTGGCCTGTTCCCACTGCTTCTTGTTACTGCTGATATGGGAATCTGGGCTAGGAAAAGGCTTTCTAAAGCCAATGATAACAGCATAACCCATGACCAACTCCAAGTAGGAGCCACTCAGATCTGGAGGTCATCTCCTCTGATCCACCAGAAAGCAGAGGGAGTCTGTAATCCAACTGATTCCAGCCATTCCGCTCAGCAAGGCCTGAATGTGACAGATGCAAACAGGACTTTCTGCCGGGTGAGCTAAAAGAGCTGGAAGCAATGACTGCCTGGATTATGGCATACAGCAGCTCTGTGATTTGTACGCAATGAGAAAATTGGACTGGGCTTGCATTCACATCTATAGGTAGCTCAGATTCTTCTGCATCACTCACTTCTGGGAATGGTCACACAAGATGAGTTTTGCTTGAGCAGCTTATGTTTCCTGAAAGTTTTCTCGATAGAAAATGTGATTCATCAGTTGTAGCTTTTCTGATGAGATAAAAAAGTTTACAAACAGAGCTGCTCTCCTAGAAATCTCTTCCCAGCTTGCACTTGTTCTAAAGTCAAAATCAATTCAATGTCCAGCCTAAGCTGCCAGGCACTTTGATTTGGGTAGCTCCCCATTTTTCAATCCCCCAAATGATCTTCACGACAAATTTTTGGATTTTTTTCTTTTACTTGAAACTAACAGAAAAAAAAAAAAAGCAGTTTGGATGTTTTCCATGGACGATGGGAAACCAACAAGGCTTTTTTTCCAGTGGGTCTAAGTAAAACGTCTCTTAATTAACACACAGTAGCAAGGCGAGCGGATATCCCTTGCACACCTTCTCAACATCAGATCCAACCTTGAGGACCACAGATTCTTTTTTAAAGAGTGGAAAAACTTAGCTGCTTTCCTACTCCTATCCCTCTCGTTGCCTCTCTGCCTTTTGGGGTACGGCCAGCACCAGAAGGAGAATGAAATAGAAAAAAGCTACCTTGTGTCTTGCCAGTGCAGCTGGAAGCAGGAAGTAATGGAGATCTCCCAGTGAAGCCTGGCTTTGGAATGCCCCCAGCACACATTGCCAAGGCCTGGGGCTCCAGGGGTTCTGCAAAGAGCTGAACTTCAGGGAAATGCTGCTGAACCTGAAGAGTTCAACTGTGCAAGTAAAGAGGGCCTGATAGGGAGCTGAGGAATGGGGTAAACTTGCCTTGAGCAAAATTCGGTGTGGAAGGTGGATATTGCATGTTCCCACAGCATTCACATCAATAAGCATTAATCTCAGACATCTATTTAACTTGAATAACGAATAATTTTAGGGAAGCCATGGTTATATCTCTGTTCTGAGTTTACAGATTCTGGGGAAAGTGAAGATGAACAGAATGCGGAAGGACAAGTAGATTGAGCTGCGTACCATCGCAGAAACACACTGAATTGCACTCTGATGCATTCTCAATCTAGATATCCACTAACTTTCAGAGCCGGACCTGCAACCAACCCAAGAAAACAGACCACTAAGGATTCAGCAGACACGAGGCTCTGAGCCCTGGCGCTGCTGTGGTTCCATGCACCAAGCCACTTGCTGACACAGAGTTCTGGGCAACCACAAACTGAGTGCTGGTGCCAGGTGCACAGTCACAGCACACAAACCCTACAGAGACCGAAGAGGCTGCAGCTAGTTTTATTCCCTGGCACTGTCAGCTAGATCAGGGAGTTAGCAGAAGTTTGGGTTTTGGCATTTGTTGCTGCTGGCAGCTCCCTCTGCATTTCTAATCGCGGTCCATCTGAGTCTTTGCCCAGCCCAGCTCTGAAGCCGCCTCCAGCTTGGAGTCAGCTGGGACTTGAGCACACCGCGATGCAGAGCCCAACGTGTGTCCTGATGGTGTATCTCCTGCCTTGTGTCATCACAGTGATGGCAGCACACGGCCTTACCTCAGGATGACAAACGCAGCCGTGCGTGCAATGCCTCCACAGCCCCGATGCGGTCACAGCCACCCCTTGCTCAGGACAGCCCAGCAGACGCCTGGCTGCCAGCTGCTGCCCTCCCTGCACTAGGATGCTCACTTGCAGCCCCTACCTGTGGCCATGGCAACAAACAGAAGGCCTCCTCACCAGGCACACTCCATCCTATTGATTCCTTGGGAGATTTATGGCAGAGACCTGATCTCAGTGAAGGAGCTAAATCCAATTCACTATGGAATTACAAGCCTGTCCGATCAATAATCTATTTATCTCCTTCACTTTGCCATCTTTAAACACTCCAGTCCTGTCAAAAGAAATTGAAAGCTTTTTAAAAATGAAATTATCGAACTCTGGAATGGCTCTGCTAGGGCTTCTGGAAAGGATCTGGAAACCAGGATGGGACCAGCTCAGGATCCAGCATTTAGGATAGATATGTCACAGCTCCACAACTCAGCATGTGGACAGGGCAGGGGATGCTGGCACTCAACATAGTGAGAAAGGCTCTTATACCTACATGCAAATATACAGAGCTAAGGGGAAACCGGGGTGTGAAGCATTAACCCCAATGGAAAATGCACTGCTGAGGTCCCTGCGAGTTGTAAACTGCATTTGTTCATGACTTGAGCAGATCATGAAGTTTTATTTAACCAGCACAGGGCTCCTCAGCAGCAGTCATTATATTTCCCTAGGGCAGAGGTGTGTTGCATCCCAGAAATAATGTTATTTTTCAGCTCTCATGCAGCACTTCTAATTAATAGATGGTAAAGCAGCTTGCATGGAAGAAAATGGAGACATGGAGTGGGAGCAGGGCTAGCTGATAGCAAACCAGCAGCAGGAGCAGAACCTCCACCCCACTAAGGAAGAACAGCTGCCATGCTTTTTCAATCCTCATGGCTGTTTTTGTCTCCCAGATGCAAGCTTTGACAAACACAGGGGGACTACGGGGTCAACTTCACACACGTGAACTGCTTTTGTAACATTCTTTGTCAAAGGAATATTCACATACACATTTAAGTCTATGTTTCTCCAGTAGGTCATTCCAACTCTTATCTGCAATCCCAGTGGGATTTAGCCACACATTCTGTTGGCCAAAAGACAAGATATTTTCTTGGTTGCACAAAACTGGGGAATCTCAATTACATTTTTTCTGCAAGAACAACTGTGCTGCAAGAGTGATGTGCAGACCTATCTGTTTGAGGAGGTTAAAATCCCACTAGCACCAATGATATTGCACTGGAGCCTGTGTGGGATTTCAGCCCCATGTATGATTTTGACTGCAGGATATTTGCCCCCCACGTTGCCCCATTTTTAACAGCTTCGTATACCTGAACTAGTTTTCTGCACCCGAAACTCCAGAGCTGAAGCTGGAAGGGGCTAAATTTCTCTGGAGATGGAGAGGGGCCAGTTCCTCTCCCTTCAGAGGTTAATGAATGGAGTCATTAGGATAATTAATGTTTTGCTGATGAATTAATCACCCTCGCAAGCAGTTTCTCTCTGCAGAGAGCCAGGGCCCTCTCGAGATGCAGCACATCCCTCACTAAGGTAGCTCCCTCGCTCTGATAGCTGCCCATTTCGGAGCACTTTCCCTGCATCTGCCTTTCCGCAGGGGCCGCTGTGTGGGAGGAACATCCTCAAGGTCGCAGGCTGCCAGGGTAAAGATTCTCTATAAGATGAACTAATAACAGCCCCTGTCCTCAACCCACTGCTACCCAGCAAACCCACACAGTCCCTGCAGTGAGCCCTCTTATCTTCTGAAGAACCATCTCCCCACGCCTTTCAATTCCTTCTCCTTGATGCCTTCTCCATCCCCCAATGTTACCCCAGCCCTGACCCCAGCCCAGTGTATTGATCCCAAGCACAATCTTTTCCAGGTCCTCTTTCTAAAAAGCATTACTGGAGCACTTCACTAAAGAGCAAATGCCCTTGTTGTTTCCTTGTTATTGCCAATGTGAGAAAGAGTGTGGTGACCATGCCAAGAAAATCACTAACCTTTCTGTGGCAGTTTATCCAGCGCAGTGAAACACTGAAAAGAGCTGCTGTCACACCACAGCTTTCTCCCCTGACTGCAGGCACATTTGAACTGTGATTTCCAGGGGACGGGAAGCTGAGAGTGGTTTCACAACATTGTTCCTTAAAATAATCCCTGTAAAGTCAACAGGGCTCCTTGAGCAGAGCTCAGAGTCACAGCAGTGGCTGCGGGCAGGGGACATGGAGGGGGGAAGGTTAAGAAATGCACCTCTCCTCGTTAGGGTAAATTTAGCACTCTTTAAGATCACAGATTGTCGTTATGTTTTAACAGGAGGAAACAGGAGGTAAGGAACTTATCACTGAGCATTTTTGGCAAAGGATTTTGTATAGATACCTCAGATCCAATGAAGATATCCTGTAGGAAGTATGTAAGGTCTTGGGTTTTCTGACTAGTTCTTATCAGAAGGAGAAAGCAGAATCGAAAACTTGACCTTTTTAGTGGAAAATGAATACTACAACATTTTGCTGTTTCTCAGGGGTGAAAAAAAGGCAAAGTAATTTAGAAATCTTGAAGCATGGGAAAATAGGATTGCCATCCCACGGCCCACACATCTCAGAACGGTGCCTCTTCAGGTCAGCTTCCCCTATGACTGACCCCGAGCGTCCGGCCCTGCCTGCAGAGCCCAGGCTGCAGTCTCACATCCCATTCCCCCTCCTGCTGCCACATCCCCTGACTTGTTTATGACGGCCCCTCGGACGGCCATCCATCGGACAGCCATCCATCTCCAGGTGCCCTTTCTTCTTGTCGGTTTAAATGCTCCCTGTGATTTATGGCCCAGCTGCCCCCCAAACACATCTCCGGCATGTTATATGGTGCTGGCGTAATGCTAACTCTTCAACCACAGAGGAAGCAAACACTGCTAATTTATGCCTGGCTTTTTTTCTTTTTCTTTTTTTTTTTTTTTTTTATTCCCCAGCATAATTCTGATTTTAATGTTCCATCTACACCACATCAATATCCTTTCACCACCAGCGAGTAAAAACAAAAAATAAATATTTCATTTCCCATTCTTTCCCTCTTAAAAGGTTTCGCTTACACCAGCTCACCCGGCATGCCCCGAGGTTAGACAAATAGGAAGTGACTGTGTGGTCTGCCACAGGGGTGCTTTATGGGAAGGGCATTGCCCACACGTGTCAGCTTGCTGGGATAGCTGCTGTCTGTTGGTGCATGAATATAATGAATGCAAACATCTCCTGCATCAGGCTAAATTACTAGCCTGAGCTAATACAAGGGTCTAATACATCGCTCATTTATCAGTCTGGTATTACTATTTACTTCATGTAGCTATATTCAGAAAGCACATCAAAGTGCTCCGGGAAAGGAGGAAAAAAAAAAAAAAGAGAGAGGGAGGGAGGAAAAAGGGTAACAAACCATTAAGCAGAAATATTAAAAGGCTAAGACAAATCTCTGGGCAGGGCACTGGCAAAATGACTTGGCAGCTGGAGGGACACGCATCCTGCTGTCTCTAGGACATCTGCACAAGCTTCATCTCACTGAAGGGCATCTGGATTCTTCCTTGGGTTCTGGAAGCCCAGCACCATTCCTCACCAAAGCACAAACCCTGGGTGGCCTTCACATCTCCCCAGAACTGTGGATAAGGTAAAAACACTTCCCCCGCTCCATGTTTTAAGATGAGAGGACAGAAAGACAGCAACCCTGCTAAAATCTCAGCTGAACCCAGGCCTCCAGAGCACTCTGGCTCCTTGTCTGAAAACACAAGAAAAGCAATTCGTGATCCAGGCCAGGGGCTGCACAGGTTCTCAGTCTGGGAAAAGATGTGAGGTCACCAGGCAGACCCTATACAGACCCTATATAGGCCCTATACAGACGAGCCCTTCATGCACACATAACCTATTGATTTCAAAGCTTCAGCAACTGTGCAGGAGGTATCTGTAAGGGCCGTGCATTTCTAGCCTGCTGCTGCCTGTTTGCTCCCTAGCAGCCTGTCTTCTTAATGACCTCCACACAGACCAAGCAGAATGCCATCCCATGCAATTCGTCCAGCTGAGGGGACACACAAAGCAGAAGGCATGCAGAGAGCCTTCCCTGCAGCACTGCCTGACTACAGTCACATCTACCACATGCATGCAGAGCACACCTTGCTGCTCAGCATCCTGCTGACCTTCACCTCACTTTGCTTCCACTGTCCCAGTGTGTGTCACCCAGCGCTGAGCGATGCTGAAGGGAGGACACTGGTACAAGGATTTCAGGTTCCTCCCTTCCCAGGTAAGCAAGGAGCAGCAGCCAGAGCCTCTGCTGAAAGTCAGGTTTCTGTCCTGCAGCTACTTGAAATCAGTTTGTTTTACTCCGAAAAGATCTGTTGAAGACAAATAGCTCTCTCAAGATGATTGAAGTAGGTCAAATTAGACAGAGTTCTGGAGAACCTGACACTTTCCCATCAACATTAAGCACTGCTATGCCTTTCTTTACTCCTCTTCCTCCCTCTCTGCCACATCCCTCCTCTCCTTTCACTGCAAAAAGCCTGTGAAAAGGGAGCTCTGTGAAGGGCAAACAGCTCAAGCAAAATCTGTTCTCTGCTTTGGCAAGTGGAAGAATCAATGCTAACACAGCCTATGCGTGCAGACAATGGCTTACGCTGGTTGAGAAGTATCAGATGGGCTAAATCATGATGGGATTGAACAGAGGAAGGCTGTGCTGTGCGAGGAGGGAGCCCTGACGAGAGTCAACAATAATAGAAGGACTACAGCAAAAGGTCAGGCATCATTTAAATGACAGGCATCTGCAGCAACCTGAGGGATTGCATTTGCTGGTCTCCAGGCAGATACAGCAGGTCCTCTGCTTCCTCTGCCTTGGGGACATCCCAGCTGCTGTCCCTCATGGAGGGGTTGCCTCATCTTCCCAAAGTGCCCAATGAACCCTGTGCACATGCAACCCAGCACCCTGACCCTACATTGCTTTTCCATTGCACAGCAGCACCTCTGAGCAGCACTGCCAAGATGTGGCTGCCACCAGCTAGCTGCAGAGACAAGATGGATGTTAGGGAACTCCAGTGACTTGTTTTAGCTTGTAAATTAGCAGCAGGCAGCCCTCAGCTCATATGATCTGATAATAAACTCTAAATATCAGACACTAAACTGGCCCAGACATCAAGTTATAATGAGTAAAGCCTTTTGCCTGGTAAGAGGCAACAGGAGATATATATATCTTTGGCTCTTTGCTCTTCATTGGGTGCTCTGCAGAGCAGATGAGAGGGATCTGCCTTCTCCTCCCTGCCAGAACTCTGTGGCTGTAGCTCAGTGCAGTCCTAGAGCTGTCCCTCCATCCTGATACACAGGAGGTCATTGCTACTACATTTAAAAGCTTAAGCAGAGAGACAGAAAAAAGCAATGCCAGAGCCAGCAGCAGCCAGCAAATGCCCTCATCTTCACAGCCAGACCGGTAGCAAAACAAGATGAGGATCCCATGGTCACACGCCTGCAGCAAGGAGAGCAGCCACAGTGCAGCTCCTGCTTACAGCACCCAGCTGAGCCCACCTGCAGGCTGCATGAGCACCTGAGCAAAAGCAACTGGAATTATCCTAATGAGGAACAAAACGAATTCAGTGGTTAAAGGCTGTCTGTGTTTTGGAGGAATTTTGGGCTGGATGTTTAGGGAGCTTCTGTCTCTCGCAGATGAGCTGCATAGATTGCCAAATGTATGTCCTCTCAGAGGAAAAAATTGTTTCTGTTACAAACCTACAGGAGTTTCTTCAGTTTTACAAATTCCCTTTCTAAATGGAAGTACTTTAAAGGAAAAGAAATTGCTTCCAAAAATCCTAAAAAAATAATTAAAAAAAAAAAACAAACAAACAAACACACAGAAAATGTTTTGATTTGATTGATTCATCCAGCAGTGGCTCAGGGTAAAGAAAAGATGATGGATGCTCCTTTTGCAGCGTGCTGCTCTGATTAGCTTCAAACAAGGCACTCCTTGTCACCCACAGCCCTCCGCGCTGTGAATCCATAGAGCCCTGTGGAGGCAGCCGAAGGGCCCTGATGTTGGCCTCCTACTATAGAAGGAAAAGATTTTCTTGCCCACAACTGTTTTCATAAGCATGATTGGATTTAGATTCCAAATAGCAATAATAAGATGTAGAGAAGATTTAAGGAGTCTTTCCAACAGTGTTCAGCGTTACTCTGTGGCTGTTACCAACACCAGTTCTTGTGGGAGCAGATCAGGAGCAGCCACGCAAAGAGGAACCGTGGAGATTCAGGTTTCCCAGCATCCAGGCTCCCCTGACCATCTGGGGTGACTCACTGAGCCTGCTGCTGTTTCTAAAGGTACCACTTACATTCCTTTCCCATGTGAAAGAGTTCTGCCCCAGCAGAACCACAACCCGCCAAACCCAGCAGCATCCTCCCTTGACTTCACGCTGGAGGGCAGACTCTGGAAAAGGGAAGAGTTGGTCCTCAAAGCAAACTAAGAATAAGCTGATGCACACATCTGATGTCACTATAAGTACAAACTGTAGATTCATTGGAAGTTTTAGGATTCTTACTGGGTGCTTGGAAGGAATTTTCTGTCACTGGGGGAACAAAAGCTTCTTCCAGCTGCATTCAGGCAGTGCAAACTTTCTTCTGAATTCCCTTTCTAGGAGGATGTGGGCACTGATGGGTATTACAGGTTGCTTTTTGGCTCTGCGGGGCTGAACAAAGGCCAGGAGATGGAAAAAATACTCAGTCACATCCCCAAATGAGAAATATGCTTGGCTCCAGCTGGAGGCTCTGCCACTCAGGCCCATCCGTGTCACCGAGGATAAGTAGCTTGTTGGAATCCTAATCCAGAAAAACCGAGAGCCTGAGCTAATGGCTAAATAATCCCCACATTAAAACCTTCCACAAAGCTAAACGAGAGAACTCCGTTTCCAAATGCCTCCAATTAACTGAAACATTAAGGTCAGCACCCGGGGTGAAGGCAGTGAGGAGAGCAGGCTGAGATGAGCTGCATTTCCGAGGCAGCATCGCTGATCCTCTCTCGTCCCTGGCAGTGTTAAGCACTGTCACAGCATTACTGAAATGTGGTCCTTATTGGTTCATTTTTATCTCTGTGCATCTGTTTTCATTAGGACAGCGATGACTATTTGATGGCAGCTTGCAATGGATGGGAAGGGGTGGGTTTTTTGCTTCTTTTCCCTTTTTTGCACGCCTCCTTCCCCCACCTAAGACCAGAGGGTAATTTGAATACTGGCTGAAATAAAACCCACTTAACGATGAAGTCCATGGCTAAAGCCTGTGGACATCAGTGCAGCTTTAATGAAATTTCTGTGCCTGAAACACATCAGTAGGCAAGAGCTGAGACTGGAAAAAGATGAGGCTGCGCAATAGCTGGCAGAGCTGTAGCCAGAATGGCAGAGCACAAGTCACACAAGAGAACAGTGGGGATAAGGACAGGCTGAGCTCAATCAGCCCACCCCACAAGCCCATCCCATGCCCTGCTGCTCCCCAAGCCCCCACCAATTCCCAGTTCTCCCATGGAGCTGGCGAGCATCTCCCAAAAGCCCACAGCCTTCTGTCTGTGCACCCACAGCTGGCAGCGAGGCTGAGCTCCTGTGCTCATGGTTATTTTGTCACTCAAATCATCTGAGCTCTGCCAAATCAGGCTCAATCCAAGCTTACTTTTCCTTGATTTCCATTCGGATTTCATTCTGTTTCTTTGGTCCATTTCACACTTAGTGCCCAGAGGGTATTTGTGCCCCTGTGTGTAGTGGTCAGACTGGGGGAAGCCTTTGGGCTGCTTGAATTTCTCCCTGTAGAGAGCTCAGCTTAGACCTCGGTGCCTAGGAATGTGCTCAGCAGTGGGTGACCCTGCACCATTCAGCAGGTGACTGCTTTCAGGTCATCTCTCACATGCAGATGGGTGCTGAGCAGACAGGGGAGGGCAGGGTGTGGGGAAACCACTGTGCTGCAAAGACAGCTTCATCAACTGGGGCCCAGTTGGAAGCTTTTGCCTGAAAAAAGCTTTATTTTGCCTTTATTTTCCCATATTTGCACGGTGTCTCTGGACATTTGCCTCTTAAAACCCAACGAAACACAGCACTAACCTTCACATCTACTGCATTTTTTTAAAAGTGGGATGAATAATCATCAATACTATGGCAAGACTGGCTCTATCTCCCTCCTACCTCCACTAGGATTTCAATCTGACTCCCAGAAGATGAGTGTCTGACTTTTCTGCTGCGCCCTTTCCATTACATTACAGTCTGTGATCATGTCTGCCTTCTTAACAGCTTTGTCAGGAGATCATTTCTCCTCAAACCTTGTTAGCAATAATAAACATAAAATAAGTTATAAATATATCTGTGGTTTCCTTTTTGCTGAGTTGTAATTTGACTAATAAATTAAATTAATTTAATTTGAAAACTAATTATTATTTGGTTAGAAGTAAATTGAAAGAAGTTTAGTTGAAAATGGACTTTTCATGGAAAGAAAAGAGATACCAATTCTTGGAAATAAACAAAATGTGGGAAATGAGATGAGTGACATTTCGAAAATCCTTTCTCATTAACCAGCTTTGGCTTTCAGTGTGTGTCACTTTTATGCTGATTTGTAAAGCTAATATTTCTGTCCTTCACATTTGTTGGGTCGACAAATCCACGAAGCTGGAAAACGTTGGTGATCGAGCTACGAAAGCAGGCAGATCTCACTATAAAGGTAATGGTCCCTTTTCAAGGTTGGCATTTCAGCTTTAGACCTTTCTCCTATGTGTTCCAAAACCACATCCAGGAAAAGCTCCTGCTGCTATTGCACGGTTCTACTGACATCCTGTGATCTCAGCAGAGAGTGTGCTTTGGTTGTGTTTCCATTTGTTAATTGATTTCCCTCTCACTTAAGATAGGAACTGGGAGCAGTCCATGATAAATGGGTTGCACAGTTTGCTTTGTTGCAGTGCAGCTTCTGTGGAATAACTGCAAATTCCTCACGACACCCAACAACAGTATTGCCCTAGGTAAAAAGGAGTTGGACTTTGGGACTCCCTTTCTCTCCATCAGCGGAATGATAGGGCTTTTAACTCGGTATCTAAAGTAATATGAACGAATGGCTCGTGGAGCACAGATCAGAAGGCACAGCTCCCTTTCCCCACATGGCTCACAGAAGTTTGGTCTTTGTGAGGGCTCAGCCATACCCCAGCTCCTGCACTGTGCAGCAGGGCTGGTGTCTTCACCCCGCTTTTTGCCTTGTACATCCCTGCCCAGTCTGACAGATGGGATTGCAGCTCTTCCTTCCCTGGGGAACCCTTCTCCACAACTGGAACACCTGCAAACGAGAGGATGGAACCTTGTGTAGGTGTTCAAAGAAAAACCCTTCAGGAGTGGTCTTTGGACTTTCTACAACCTTAATTGGGAATACATGGTTTTTAGCATTCAGCACGTTTCCTGTTTCAGCACTGAGATTTTAGATCCACCTTCTAAAGCATGTAGCTCATTTCAGGCACTTAAAAAGAAGGCAAAACTGTGCCTAACTATGTCCTTTATTGGATCTGGCCCTCAAAAAAGCAGAAGGTGTTGGCAAACTCTGCTGCAAATCCATATGGTTGCTCTGTGGCTCCCTTTGCTCTTTAAAGGGGAAGGAAGACATGCTCTCACTCTCATCCAGACAGGCTTTGCTGCCAGGCTCTGATCTTCCAAATTATCACCTCTACAAAGAGGCAGAGACCTTTAACAAGAGCTGGCTTGTCCCCTCTGCTGCTTCTCCAACCAGTGTTTCTTCATTGTCAGAGCAGTATTTCTGCATCTTTCCGTTTCTGAGTAAAATCTGCATCTTGCTCAGTCCCCATCTCCCCCAACCCCTCTCCTGTTTCTCCACCAAGCCTGTTCCATCCAACATCCTTTCAGGAAGGAGGATTTCTTCTGTACAGTCCATGCCAACCCACACTGTCCCTACACGGAAAGGTAACTAAGAAGGAAGACAACTGTTTCTTCAGTGGGAACTGAAGACCACAGCTCTCAGCTTTATTTGGGATGGGGACGGGGGTCAGCAGTGCAAAGGCACAAAGTTCTGCTCTCAGAGCTCCAGTCCCAAAGGCCATGGCACTGCCATTTTGCTCCATTCCTATCTCACCAATTAACTCCTTACATATCCTAAAGCTTCAGACACATTCAGCTTTTTATTTTACTACACACTGTTCTAATTCCACCAAATTCACAGGCATATTGCATGGGAAATTAAGTTTTCCTCTATGCTGTGCATGTTTCTAACTCCAGTGTACTTTCTTCTGCAGGTCTTTAAAAAAAAAGTCATAATAATACCAAAAAATCCCCCGCCAAAATATTTTGTGGAAACAAAGAAAGAAAATCCTTTTTATTTCCACCAACAACTGCATTGCACTGGATTGATGGGGAGAGGATGCAGTGCTTAAGGCACCCCTTAGGGATGCTTGATACGGCAAGGCAGAAGCACTGTAAGTGGTGCTGGGAACAGGACAGAGGTTCCTGCATGCAGGAGGTCGCCTCAAGTCACTGTTATGGCTTTCTGTCACCAACAGGAAAGGAGCTCAGATCATGCTCAGCATATATCACTCTGCTCTGTACTTACACCAGTGTAAATCTGCAGGCAGTGAAGAAAAAAGAAAGAGACACTTGCCTGCAAACACCTTCACTGCATCCCTTGAAGCTCGGATGAAGGTGGAAGAGCTTCAGAAAGTGCCATCTGGCTGGTGAGTGATCTGGCACTGTGCAGAGAATTGGCTCCTGCGTGAGTTGGCATTTAAATTCAGAAGAAACTTGGGCAAAGGCTCAGGCACTGCCTCCTCCATCCTCCAGCCCAGGGAAGAGGTTTGGCCCTGAAATGGGTTCTCCCTCAGAGCTCCAGCAGCAGGAGAGGCTGTGTTTTATCGGTGATCACAGCTGCTGGCTGCAGACACATGAACCACCCCCAGCAGCTCATCCTGGGCTGAGAACCTTCTCCCCTTCTTGCCATCCCTTTGCTCTCTCTAGGAAGGACCAAAGGACCAAAGCAGGAAGATCAAACATAGGGAGACCTTTCTCTTGTCATATTGATATATTTTATTTTTAAGCCAGTCTTCAGAAATTTCTTTCATTTTTTTACCATTCCTTTTGGTTTTGATCATAATGAAGTTACAATCTGAAACAAGTCAAAATAAAAAAGAAAACAGGACTTTACTGGGCTCCTCTTAAAGCTGCCACAATATTTAGAGCTGCTAAAATGAGGGAAAATTGTCCCATTCTTTTTTTTTCCCCCTCACAGAAAGCCTCTGAAAGAATCAGCATTTTGTGACGAGAAATGGTTTGATGAATATTTCCTGATCAGCGCCATCACTGAGCACACACAGCATCGTCCCTCTACTGCCTCACTTCTGGGGAGCTGCAAGTCACTCCTGCCCAGAAACAGGCACCGACTGAGGCTTCAGCCTGGAGCTGTTCTTCCCTCGTGTCACACAGAACAAGGCTCCGAGAAACTAAATTATCCTCTATCCTAAATTAAAGATCAGAAGTCATATATGTGCCGTCACGATGAGGTCTAAATAATTCAGACAGATGTGTACTGTCAGAGTGCTAAGCAGTATTATAAAAATTTCTATTTTCCCTTGCCTCAAACATTATTTTAATATATATGCTTTACGAATGGGGGCAGTGCTGTGCCTGAAAGCCCAGTGGCAATGGGGCTCTGGTGGCAAGAGCATGGACATGATGAGGCTTGTCTGAAACAAAGGACAGTCAGGTTCTGATGACATGAGACCCATCCCACCACCTGGCAGACAGGCACGGCAGCAAAGTACAGATATGCCATAGAAATTTCTAGCTTAAGCTTTAATTCTCCTCTTTTGGGGTCTCAGTTAACTGCGTGAGCTCAGAGTGCCTCAAAGCACATGCTTCCTGAAGGAGAATCAGATCTTGCTGTCCATTTTAAAGCATTGTTGTGTTAAAAGGAACAGCATCAAAGCCTGGAAGCAGCCTCACTCCCCTGCCCAGGCCCTGCCTTTGCAAGAGGCAGCGGCTGGCAGAAGATGGAGCCAAGCTGCAAAATGAGCATCTCCATGGAGATAAGCTGAGAGCACAAGAAGGTCAGAGCCGAAGCATCAGGAGCAGCAAAGGAGTTCTTCAAACTTCATTTCCTTCCACAGCAATCACTTGATGGAGATTTGTTGAACGTGACACCTGGCTGCCTCGCATTGCAGACTCAGATGAGGAGACAAAAGAGGAAGCTAATTGTTTCCAATGTATTTGAGTTTAATACATTAAGTGCATTTTTAATTAGGGCTCTAAAGGGGAAGGGAATCAATTACCTCTTGCAGAGGCAGATGCCAGTGGCAGGTGATGCCATGCGGAGAAGAGGAATTGCAGCAGGATGCTGAGGACAGGGCCCGTGCCCTTGTGCAGCCCACACCTCAGCACTCCTGGTGGCTCCAAGAGGCACAGGGAACTCATCCAAGAGGACACGGTCAGGAGAAGATGCTGCTGAACCACCCCACTGTGGAGATGCCCTTGTGCCTGAGTGTCTCCATGAAGGCAGCGTCTGCTCTGCAGGCCCTGAGGTGGGGATGAAGACCTCCAACAGAAGACACCAGGAGCATCCTTCCCCACTGCTGTGGTGAGAACTAAGCCATTTGTTTCTTGTTTGAACAATATTGGGAAAGTCCAAAATGTATTGCTTGACTGGTGCTCGGTGGCCTGTTCTGGGGGAGAGGAACCAGAGGACGGCAGCTGATCCTGATCTCCAGGGAATTTTGTGCTCCCATCCCAGGGAGCTGGCACTGAGGGGACACCAGGGAGTAAGCGCAGAGCCCCACGGCTCACTAGGAAGCAAGTCCCTGTTGCATACTGCTGAAACACAGGCATATATGGCGTGAAGTTGGTCTTGCTAAAAAGTCATATTCAAATTGTTCTGCAGACTGAAGCTCAGGTCTCCAAGGAGCTCGATTTCATGCCTTTAATGAGAATTGTATTTCCTAAAGGAAGAAGCCAAAATCCTTCAGTTCAGTGTAATGTATTGCAACAGCAGGCAGGTTTCAGGATCCTGCTTTCTCAGTGAATGTGAATGAATCCCCACATTCAGTTCTTGCTAGGCAAAAATCCCATTTCACGTCTTTCAGTAGGACACTCTGGGATGTGTTGAATTAATTCCCTGGGGTTATGAGTGACTTCAGGCCTATGGCTGAAGTCCATCCCACAGAGATTTCTTTGCAGGACCCGAGGAGACCAATTCAGCCGGCTAAAAGGAAAATTAACAGCACCACCCGAGAGACCCCAGAGCATCCAAAACATCTGCGTGGGGCTGGCAGGAGCAGCAGAAGACAACAGCAGGCTGGAATCCTGGCAGCTAGCTGGAATGCTTGATGTTTTCTCTGTACATATCGGATACCTCTTTCTCAACTACAGAAAGCAGGCAGTGCTTGGCAAGTTTGACATGTGTTTGATGCGAAGTCTACCTCAACTGTAACACAAGACAAGGCCTTCAAGCTGTACAGTGCTATGCTTCAGCAAGTCTGAGGACAGAAATTAGCTCCTAAAAATAATTCAGAATGTTTTGATAGTGAGGCTGAAGTTTAACTTAGTATGAGGCACTGTGAAGCCAGGAAGACTAAAACACAAACAGTAACCATTAAAATGAAATGGTGTGTACAGACTGAGTGCTAAAGAAACTAATCCAATGGTTAAAACCACCTTACATGTGTAAGACTGAGAGCAGGACTTTATTGCCTGGAAGAATGCATTTTTTCTCTTTGCCCTTCTTTCTCTTTCTGTCTATTCTATTTCTTCATATTTTCTCAGTGAATCTCTGGAAGATGCTGTTTATGGACAAAATGGAGCATGCTTCATGAAAGATTTATTAATCAGAACTGCCAAATTCATAATTACTTTCTGGGCACTGAAATTGTTTGGCCTTATCAAATAAATGAGAATAACCAGTGATTATTGTTTTTGGAGAAAGCAGTGGCTGGTAATAAGGAAGAAACATGCACATATGAGAAAGAGAAAGATAATATAAATGGACAGAGATGTGTCCATATAGTTGTCTGAGTGGTCAAATGACTCATCTGTCCTAAAAAAGAAACATAATTTCCATATTATGAGGCAGTGAAGCAAGGCAGTAGTGCTTTCACCCTAACAGATAGATGGACCTCATTTGTTCCCCTGATCCTCTTCTGCTGCTGCACAGATTTATGGTTCAGAAGCATCTGGCTTCTCCCTTTATTTTTTTAACTATACAAATAAGAACACTCTACCTCCATAGAAATTAGTGACATTTAATGCCACCAAACTTGGAAAAAAAAACCTTTAACTTCCAAAGTTTTTCTACCTCCAGCCACAGACTGAATGGCCACATCTGATGCTTACTTACAACCCTGCAGCAATTTCTGTCCTGTGCAGAGGCTTATTAAACAGATGGGTCCTGAGGTTTCTGGTATATTATAGAACACATTGGCTTGCCATTAGAAAAAATCCACCATATGCAGGTGCTTTTGAAAATACAACCAGCTGCCCAGAAACTGGGAAAACTTGGCACCCCCAGCTAGGAGTGAAAAAAGCATCACGGCCTTCAAAAAACAAAGCTGTTTGTGCCCACCTGCTCTCAAAGCATGGAAAAGCACATCTTTCTTTATGGTGCTTCAGGTGCTCTTCAAAACGTTTCCTGGCCTTGCCCAAAGTTGCTCAGTGCATAATGAGCCGCTGCCCTCAGCCCTGCAGCTCTCTCCCAGCCTGATAACTTGGGGACTCCTCTCTTGTCCTCTTCCCAACTCTTACAGATTTTCTCCTCCTCTCCTCCTGTGATGATTTATGGGGGGAAAAAATAATTCTAAAATGAATAATTGATATTCTCTCAAAGCTATCTCCTTTACTCTACTTGTTCTCTTAATTTACTTGGTTTATACCAACTGATGACAGAAGCCTATTGTTTTGCTGAAACATTAACTTCACAAAGTCATTCCGCTCCCATCTGCAGCACTAAAATTAATGATTCCCTCTGCAACATCTGTTTAATTAACTATCGGCACCATAGAAGAGGCATCCAAATACCCCAGCGACTAAATCAGCCTCAAATTAGGGAAATACGATGTTAAATTGTATCAGAGAGAAGCAGAGATTATCCTTTTGAGCACTGACATTCATTAGCTACCAGCCACCCCATGTATCTTCATAATGAAAAAGTGTCAGCAGCTCTTCACCGTAAAGTTTTCATTTAAGGGCTGCTGCTCCTTTAGCCACAGTGATTGGAAAGAGAAGGAAGTGGAGGGATGTGAACAAGCTTCAGCCAGCCTTCCATCATCCTTGCTGATGGATCTGCTGCTGGGAAGAGAAGTAAAATAAGATAGTGCTGCCGTTGGGTGCTCCCTGCATTGCCATCATGCCTGCTTTCCAAACAACCCAACTTTTTTGGCAAAGAGAGCAAGACTCACTGCAAAAGCTGCCACTGAGGTAGGGTACAGCTGGGGGCACCTCCACAGGGCTCCCAGTTGCTCTGTAAGAAAGGGATGGGAGGAGGTGGCTTCAAGAGGGGAGGGAAGGTTTGGATCTCCGGGAGGTCTCTGGGAGTATTGAAAAGCTCCCTTACAGTCTCCAGTGTTGCACAAGCAACAAACAAAACAAGGGGTCCATTTTAAGGGTTTTTAAACTTTTTTCCTCTACTTCAAACTCCTCTTTTTTTGTTACTGTGACAACAAACACGGTGTGAAATTGCAAGTTTGCAGAATGCAGGAAGGCAGCAAGCATCCCAAAAGCACGGCTGGGCAAAGGAAAGGAAGCAGTAGAACAGGGTGGGGAGACAGGCAGGGCTGGAGGACATCAGGAAAGCAAAGGTGAAGCAGCTTGGGCTCCCATCACACAGTTCTACTCATGAAAATACACACTGCTATCCAGGCGGTCTGCTAGCTATCTGGACACACTACCTGATATAAACTTTCTCCAATAAGGGAACTCTCTGGGAATTTTAGTTCAGCCACTTCGTATACAGCTAGGAAAGCGTTAGCTTGTTCGCTTTGAGGAATGAGCTTGAACTCCTGCAAGTACTGAAATAACTCTAATGAGTGAGCTTAGGTCAGGAAAGTGCATCCCTCGAGTCCTCAGGAGTGAGATTTTTCAAAAGCATTTCCAGCCCGAGGCTCAGTGCCCGCAAGGGCCGGGCTTTCACTAGAGTTCAGTTCCTATTTAGGCTGCTAATTAATCTCTGCAAACACCTCAAAGCATCTAAACTGCATCTGCAGCTGTGATGTCGCCCTGAAGAATGGATATCGTTAAACGAAAACTTCAGTTTAAAAATCCATTTCCTCTCTCTTTGGAATCATATTTGCTGGCTTTCTTGGCAAATCAGATCTGGCTGTTGTTTCTGGGTTTAAAGAACCAATGCACATATGAGAGACTGCTCAGCAATCTAACTTTACCTTGCCTCCAGATTGAACACACACTTAGGTACAAGGGAGGAGCTGAATTTGGCCTCCTTCACATCTGTTCAACCAAGATAATAGACAATTAGAGACAGCATGTTGACACACTGGGAGCATTTATAAATGGTGAACATGCTTGGGAATACAGAGACTGACTGAGACTGCAGTTAGACAGCAGTCAGAAGTAGTGCACATTTTTTAGGAGGAGGTAAAGGTCAATAAACATAATTACTTTTCTACCAGGTCTGTATTGCCCTCAACTTTCACTTCATTAAGCACTTTTTAGTCCTTTCCTTCCCACCTTCTCCTAGAGATCCCAGCTGTCAACTACAACTCATCATTAATTCAGGTATTTCAAAGTCTGTGCCATGATGAATTCTCCTATTTTCCAGCAAAAATACAACTGTTAAAATTAGCCTTGGTTTAAGGAGAGCAAAGCTTTTTGTGTCTCCATGGAAAACATTCCTGAACATTTCTTGGAATGAACTTTCAAAGTCAAACTTCATTCAAGTTCAAGATAATTTTAGTTAACTCACGGTGAGGATGTTTAAGACCACTGCAAGTAACTTTGATTATTTTGCTTTACAACTTAATTCAGCACAATACACTCAAGCATCCTTTTGTAGCATTTCCTACTGTTATTTATTTCTCAAGTCAGCGCTGCAGGTGAATACCCCAGTTAATAAAAATCCTGCCTTGTTGATAAGAGGGGCTGGCACAGCTGCAGCGGCAGGAAGACAGCTTCTTCCTATGCAGAACACATCTACAGTTGTGACATCCACACTCTGCACACAAGGCAGCAGAGCCGGTGGTTGCTTTCCCAGCGCTGCGTGCACTGAGGTTGTTGGCAGAACTGCACTGACAGAGCATGTAGAGCATGTACCCAACCACGTTTAAAAGTGTGATGTGAAATTCAAAAGCAGCCAGGGGAATTACAACGCTCTGTAGCAGGATAAGATGCTAAACGAGCATGAAACACATGCCATGCTTAATGTGATTTTTTTTTCTTTTTTAAAGACTATTTTCTTTCCCAACTTGCCAAGGAATACATTGCACTGTCAGAGCACAGCTTCAGACGTGAGCAGCAGTGGCAACAGTGATGAGCTGGATACAGAGCTGGGGACAGCACGGTTTGTGCTTCTGCATAGCTAAGGGGGTCCTATGAATACCATTATAGCAGAATGCACAGAAAACACTCAACACGTGGAACAACGATGAAGAAGGAAAGCACTGTTCCAGGTCTTAAGCTCTGGATATCACTGATAACGTAAGAAGAGGGAAGATAAGAAGATTGAAGGCGTAAGATAAGGCCCCCGAATAGCCAGAAGCAGCAAATGAGGTATCAATATTTACTGGGCAGAATGGCACGTGGCTCTGGAATCCAGTAGGTGGGGAACTGGAGATTACTTGGGTTGTGCCCAAAGAAGCCAGCTGGGACTGCACTGCAAGTACGGCAGGAACTGCAGGAGATAAGGAAGTCACTGCCAAACTGTGCTGCTAATTTTAAAGATATGATGAAAAGATCGTGGGAGAAGATGTGAGGGGAAAAGGTGGCCCCGGACTGCGCAGAAGATCAGTGCCAGAGCTGCAAATTGATTTCTGAGACTCCCAGTCCTTAGCCCATTATAACAAAAAATACTGAGCTAAAAGGAACAGCGATGAGTCTCTGTCTTTGCTGTTATCCTCAAGGTTTAGATTTATGTACTTATTTATTTATCAAGCGCTGAGATATGACAAACAGAATGAGAAACACAAAATGCGTACGAAGGCCCATAAAATCCTTTTCATATCTTTAATCAATCATGACTAGTCTATCTCACATAAGCTTTTCCAGTTTAAAATAGAATAAAGATGTCCCCTCACTACTGATCTTTCTCCAGGCAGCTCTGCTCCTTACATCAGCACAATGACCCAAACGGGATGGCTGTATTAACAGATACCATCTAGTCTTTAATGGAGCTCAGCAACTGGGATTAGCTGCCTGTAATGCAGTTTGGGCTGTCAGGCACTATATGAAACTGCTAAGCCATTCCAAGTTATAGGCAACAATTCTTTCTAAGTAAAAAGACATTTCAAATTCAAAACACTTCAAACCTAATAACAGGAAATTACCTCGATGAATTCCCTTCAACATGTAAAAAAAATAAAGAGATGAGGAGAGAGGGACAGGCGTCCGACCAAAACAAAACCGTATCAGTTCTATTTTCTTTCTTTAGTTCATAGCAAAGCAGAAATATGGATATGGATGTCAAGGAGGCAGAGCTGTGGAAATACGAGGCTGGTTGAGAAAGAAAGTTTGCAAACTGTGTTACAAAGGGAGAGAACAAACGTCTTCCTGTCTGTTTGGATCAGTGCATGAACCAGAAGCATTGGTCTGACCCAGGAGGGATTTCTCTCCTAAGAAATCTGCTTGAAAGGTCCCATGCAGCTCCTTAGGTTATCTCTCCTGAGATGCAGATGACAAAACAGAGAAATAACAATTCATAACGCCAAAGGAATTTCAATCAGGAGTTCAGGTTTTTTACATAGCTTGCTTTTCTTGAAGATGCTCAAGCTGGACATCCTTAGCAAGAGCTGATGGCTCCGATCAGAAGATGCTCAATGCTTCCTGAAAAGCAGGTCCTTTTTAAAAGCATCTTTGCTCAAGTTGGGCCTCCAAAAGCATGCTCAATATCTGAAAATAATGTCAATTTGCCCATTTAATCCTTGGCAAAGATCGAGGGCACCCTGTTGACAGCTAGAAAATCTTTGGCAGTCTTGGGAGGGGAGAAGAAAGGGTCAGAGTCCAAGCGATGAACGCTGACAAGCTGAGTCACTGATGAGCTACATGCTATCATCTATCATTTTTAAACTTCGCCTGTCTGAAAGCTTTCTGTGTTGCCAAGCTGAGTCATTTCTGCCCATGAAAGAGAAGACTGGGGGGGGACCTCATTTCATCTCTCAGCGCTGTGGCCGTGCGCTAATCCTACTGCTGTCCCATTTTCAGCACATCTGTCTGTCTGTTTCTTTACTGTCATGTGAATTGGCCGAGCCACCATCTGACATCCCAGAAAGAACAAAGCTTCCCTGAGCTGGAGAAAGAGTCCCCTAAGGAAATGAAAAGGGACTCAAAACAAATTGAAAGCAAGACAGACAAACCTAAGGGCAGATTTTCCTTTTAGCACATTTTTGGAAGAGGAGGGGAGAGAAGTCCCTGATGGCCGGGAACCTGCGCTGCTGTTGGATTTCCAGCTCCAGTCAGAAGCCCAGGGGAAAGATAGCTCTTCACCACCTGTCAGGAGGGATTGCAAACACAACACAGTACCTTGTAGGAAAACAGCGCGGGATCGTCACTTGAGACTGCCTCATTAGTCATACAGCATTTGCACATGTTGATGGCTGAAGGCGAAATATGACCTTAAGTTACATTATCACACCAAACACAATGTCTCTTTTTGCAAGGAGAGAACAAAAGCAAGCAAATGTGCTACTGCATGAGATGTGAGGCTGTGCTCTGATGGTGACAAGATGCCATAGCAGCAGCGAAGGTGACATCCCTGATTCTCGCTCCTTTTGGGGTGTCAGCTCCAGTGTGGGGCTGCACCGGGTTCTGGATCAAGGCACATGGGAACAAATGTGATCTGCTCCAATGGGCTTTCACCCTAAACAGCTGATGCCTCCCACTGGGTGACTACTATCAAAAGATAAGACAGTCCAAGGTATCAACAAGATGACATTACAGTTGTTGGGAACATAATTCTTCCCCAAAAAAGTCGAAGTAGAAACTAGTGCTGACTGTTAGAATGAAAAGGGAGGGAAGTGTTCTGCTAAGTGCTAAGCATCCAACCAACTGGAACTGAGAGTGCTCTCCAAATCCCCGAAAACACTGTCCCCATATTCATGGAAGGTGACACTTGTCTTCATGCAGAGCGTGAGCCCTGCATAATGTTTTATTCAAAAAAGAGTGTGATTTCAGTGGTGTGAAAGGCTGTGTGCCGGCAAGCTGCAGGAAGATCAGCTTTGCGTGCAGCTCTGTTTTTCTCCTGCCTTCACACCCCACTCGGGTGGGTTTGGGTTTCTTCCAGCAGCCAGAAAGAAATTAAAATACTACACTTGCCTATCAGCTGACCCAAGGCTTGTTTTCTTTTTGACTGAAGAAAACAAGGCCACTTTTACTATTAAAAATAGACTTACAGTCAGATTTTTTGAGGTACTCTGTGACTTGATCAGATCAGTGTTTGGCCTGCTACCAAGATTAGCAGAGCTACCAGGGATGCAGTGCTGTTCTCCAACTTCCACACATTCCCTTTGTTTTCCTACTGAAGACTAAATGGATCATAAACAACAGAAACATAAAGGAGATACACCTTTAATGTAACAAAGTGAATGCCAAAGTGCTGAGGAGGGACTGGTAAAGAAAGCTTCTGAGTTCTTCCATCAGCAACATCTGTGCCTTTCTTGTTCTGCTTCTAGATGTATTTTGTCTATTTTTTAAGCTTGGCACATAGGAAGAATGGGTTTTAATGGGAACAATGAGCCCCCTGATTCTGGGAAGATGTAGATCTCAAAGCTTGTTTGCACTGGAAGGCACCTTTCAGACAGTCTGGTTCCAACTCCCAACACTACTGTTGTGTGTTCCAATGAAGAAGGATCGTCAGCATGTTCTCGAGGTTTCTTGCTTTGGCACTGAGGAAGATTTAGCACATTCCAATATCTATTTCCACTACAGCTCTAATCTTAACACCCACCTACTGCATGCTAAATGAACATCCCAGCACTTCATAATGGAGACAGGAAATTAATTCCTCATAAAGGTTTTTTTTTTAACCCCTCTTATTAAGACTCCTCAGCCCCGTCAACAGCCAACTGAGCCGCTCACAAGTCATAATGGTGCATTTCTGCAGTCTCATTTCCTCAAGTCTCCTACTTGATGGATTATGCCATTAATTACCTTCATGTTGGGGAAGAGCAGCTGCTGGGTATTAAGGCACCTTGTTGGGCAACGTAACCATGAACCTTTGAGCAAAGCACCCAGGAAAATGGAGACAAGAAGCGGCGTGCCTGCTGATGCGCCTGCTCTGCTCAGCCCCTCTTAGAGGCAACAGCTGTATGCCATGCTGGATTCCCATGGGGAGCAGCAGATCTGGTCCACTGAGGGCAACATCTGAACCCAAACCATCAGTCCTTGAGACTGACACACCTGGAGGACACCCATCTCTCCAGCACCCACAAAGTGCAGGTGCTAGATTTTCAGGATATAGGTCTTGTCCACAACCACTTTTTAATGGGATGTACTCCACAGGGGGTATTTAAGATTATCCCCTTCCTTCACATATAGTTTATCCAGGAAGAAATAAATCCCTATATTTTGTATTACATCTTTTCCTTCCCAGCTCATAGAATTGCTCAGGTTGGGAAAGACCTTAAAGATCATCAAGTCCAACCACAACCCAACCATACTGCCCTAACTCTAACAACCCTCTGCTAACTCATGTCCCTGAGCAGCTCATAGGTTCTCAGAGAATATCTTTTCTCTGGTGGATATGACTAATCCTAAATCTTGCCAAGAAAAAAAAAAAAAAAAAAAACCACAAGTTTTATGCAAACATTAAAATAGACTGAAGTGCATCAGAATGACAGATCTGGTTTAAAACTGTGCCACTTCACCCAGACTTCAGCTCAGCAACATCATACAGAGACGATGTTCAGAGAGACAGTTCTTAAAACAGCAAGCAAAATTCTTGTGAAAAGAAAATTGCTTGTATCCACATGACATGGATTTGGAAGCAGCAGAGTGAGAATTTCGAACGGGTATTGAAAGCTGGAGGGCAGTATAGAATAAACACACAGACTGCATCCCCAATTTTCGTACAAACCTTTTCCAAAAATTGTCATGCACTATCAAAACTAAAAGCACCAAATCAATTCCGTGCTCACAAAACTAGAGAATATCTCCTGTAACACGATGCTTGGAACTCTCCGCAGTTTTGCTCCACATTTTCTAAATGTTATGTAACATTTAATTTTGATTTTTCGCATACCTACGCCATGGGAACTGCGGAACAGCAGAATAATGTAACTCTTCACAGGATTTCAAAGTTTTTCTACCAGGCCTAGCACAAATGTTCTGTGGAAAAGTACAGTGTTGTTGCCTAGCAAATGTCTACAAAAAAAGAGTTTCTGTTTAAGTAGAGAAACAAATTAAATATAAACCTTCTGCAAGGGCATGCTCCCCTGGGACAGCAGGTTCCTGAAGATTCAGAGGGTAAAACTGTCAGAAGCTTTTGTTACAATATAGGCAGCACATCACAGCCACAGAGACTGAAGATATTAAAGAGAAAAACCCTTTTAGTTTGGGCTCGGTCAGAACTAGCTGTGTGCTTCCAGATCCTTTGACCCCAGGGAGTTATTAGTGACGTTTTTTAAAGTAATCTTTAACATTTTCTGTCTTTTGTTCTTAATACACTAAGAAATTGCACCCTAAGGGGAATGGACTCCCAGGTGCCGCGTCACTCCCTGGAGCAGCCAGCTGGCAGCTCCATCTCCCCAGCCAGGCCTGGTGTCCATGCCAGGAAATACACTCTACATTTACCTCCTAATTGGTATCAGATTGTCTTTAGAACAGATTAATGGGCTGCTTTGGCTTTTTAAGTTCTCAGTGCTACTATTGACAAATTCCTTCAAAATCCTTTGTGTCTCTGTGCTGCTCAGTATCTTTCCCAAATCTCACTTTGCAAGATGGAGACCCGGTGATGATGTGGCTTCAGTCTGTCACTCACAGGAACCAGCTTAGGGCCATGAAAGTCTACGAATCTTGTGAAAGGAACAAAGAACAACTTTTAGACAGATGGTCACAAGGGTGACCCTCACAGCAGCAAGGAGCCAGAGAAGAGTACTGGAAGCAGGGCACAATGAATGCACCGCAGGGCCACGGTGCACCTCTGCTTTCCATGATGATTAGGTATGGAGTCTCTAATCAACTTATGGTTAAACACGGCCACCCACCCAATAGCAATATATTGCTTACACAATTTTGCCAGCAACCCAAATAAATATTCTTGATTACTCAGTGAGAGGCTGTGCTCTGTCTGCTGACCAAAGCTCCTTATACTGCAGATTAAGTTCAAGGAATGTTTATCATTCACCAAGGGATTGATTCATCTAGTTGGGAATTCAGGTCTGAGCTCAAATCCTGTCCGTGTTGCCTGTTAAGAGCTGTGGCACACATTTCATCCATGCTTTAAGAAGCAGTGGACAATTTTTTGAGCTGGGTTTCCAAGACATGGAGATGAGACATCTTCTCTTCTGGAGAAGAGGAGACTCAGGGGAGACCTCATTGCACTCTGGGAGGCTGTGGTGCAAAAGGGTCTGGCCTCTTCTCCCAGGCAAATAGTAGGACCCGAGGAAACGGCCAGAAGTTGTACCAGAGGAGGTTTAGGTTGGACATTAGGAGAAACTTTTTCTCTCAAAGGGTGGTCAGGCACTGGAATGGCTGCCCAGGGAGGTGGTGGAGTCGCCATCCCTGGTAGTGTTCAAGAGGCGCCCGGATGAGGAGCTACGAGAGATGGTTTAGTGCTTGTGGTACTGATAGGAATGGGAGGGTGGTTGGACTGGATGATCTTGCAGGTCCAACCTTGTGATTCTGTGATTCTGTGGCACTGAAACAAGAGTGAAAAAAAATATTTTCATTACTAATCGTTCCAATTCTAGTTGCATTGGACGCAGCAGAGAGACTCTCTAATTCACATGAAGTTTACTGGAAGGTAAGTGTATCACTTCAGCTGGGAGAGCCAGGACTGCAGGCTGCTTTCTAGGAAAGACCCTCCATATGCCCTCCCCTATGAGCCACGAGCAGCATTATTAGCAGAACATCCGGAATACGTGAAAGAGAGAAAATAGCACTGACATGGCACCATCAAGCCACTTTCATGCACGCTCCGAGATAGCTATAGACAAATTAAAAGGCTGAAAGGCTGTGTGGAGCAGAAGCTTGCAGTTGCTCCCTTGTTGCAACCCCTTCCTTGCGCTTCCCTGGCCCCAGTATTCCTGCAGACAAGACATGTGGCCGAGATGAAACCCAGCTTCACTTTCACCACCACAGCAACCATGAAAAGGGCTCTGCGTGCAGATTATAGGACAGCGACCAGACTGTGCTGCCTCCATCCCCAAGGCTGAGCAAGATGGTGTTGGTGGGCCTCAGGGGGTGCAGTCAGCAAATGGCTCATACACACTGGCCTCCTTGTTTGGGTGACATGCTGAATGCTCCATGCATAAAAAAAAGAGTAGTAAGTGAAGGAACAGTCTTGTTGTAAATAGCTGTTTTAAGTCTGGAAAGTTGTTCATCACTCTAGTCTGAAGTTTCTGATCCCAATCCTCAAGCTATTTTGGCTTCCAGTGGAGGCAAGATGGAGCACTCAGCACGTAGTAAAAGAGACTGCACGTCTGTCTCCTTTGCAGCTATTTGCAGAAATGTTTAGATGTAGGGTGAGTTCGATTTATGTGCCTTATCTTCCTCAAACCAGATAGAATACTTCCCTTCCGTTACAAACACTGCTTAATGGATCTCTAACAGCTTTGCTTTCTCAACATCAAACATGCAAAAAATAAGGGGGAGAAGGATAACCAAACAAACGAGTCTTTATTGTTTCCAGGTGTCCCTGATTATGGTTGGAGGAGGAGGTGGAGAAGAAAGAGAAGAGAGATTGGAAAAAAAAAAAAAATAAATCATAATTGGGTCCTTGGCACCATCTTGTCACATAGAAACTAGCAGACAAAAAACTGAGTGTTAAAAGTAGTTCTTAACTCCTGAAGATCCTAACTATTCAAAGCACCTCTGCAAACAGCAGCTTGCAACAGTTTGGTTTTTTTAATCAAGACAACCATAAATAAGGCTCAAGACCCAGAGTGGGCTCTGAAGGACTGTTAACTTTCATAGGGCTGGGCAGTGACTCGTCAGAAACACCCTTTGATAGGCAAATACCACTGAATGGGATGTGATCACAGCCAATAATATTTTGAAAAGAAAAGTCCGTGTGTTTTTGTTCAAAACCTTTATACTTCTCCTCAAATGTAGACGCAATGAAGGGAAAAAAATAGAAAATGCTACAAAAAGGTGCAAAGACCTTTCTGCACATTTCCCTCACACTTCAGTTAATTTATTTTTAACTTTACCTGTTATCTTGATTCTGGATAACAGAACACACTGACAGGCCCAGGGCTGTAAAGGAGGGAAAAGATGGGAAGGTTTGAAAGCAGATGACGTGATCCAGGCCCACTTCCCATAGAATATAAATGAGAATTAAATGCTTAATTCCTGTTGGTGGTGCTTGGCTTCCTGCTCGAAGGCAGGGAAGGAAAGATTGCAATGAGCCTGTGCTGTACCAGGATCTCCTGAGTGCAGAAGTGGAGATTATTTGAATGTCTCCTTAATGGGCATCCTTAGCTCTCTGCACTTCAGGGAAAGCATGTCGTGCAAGCAGTCCCACGACAGTGGATGTGATGACAACTGGCTTTTCCTCTCCTTCCGGCGGCTTCTCTGAATCTGAGCTAAGATTTAGCCTTTCCATCAATAGATTACTTCTGTTGTTTAGATCTCTCTCTGCTGCCCGCTTGTTTCTTTATAGAAAATATGTAAAAATCAATAGCTTTTAGGACTCCATTTTTCTGTGATTTTGTTTTCAAATGGATTGCATTCAAATGATAATCAGGAAAAGCACAAAGCCAGGCAATGCTCTCAAGTAAGCTTCATTTTCTTAGAGAAACAAGCTTTACAAAGTCCTTTCTTAATCTTTTTCTAAAACATAAAATCACATTTTGCTCCTCCTGGCCAAAAGCTGTTCTCACTAAGGACACCAGTTTTATGTCCCTTATCAATGATTCTAATCGGAATTTAGTGTCAGAGATGTTGATCTACAACCTTTTCTTAAATGTAGCCTTCAGTGTCACCCTCATCATTCGTCTTTGATCTATTCTGCATCCACCATTCAGCACCAACTTTGCTACTTGTCCCATGACTTCTCTGCATCACATTCACTGCTTCACGCGAGCAACGCTCTGAAATGCTCCTGAACGAGATCAGAGAGACACAATAACCAAAAGCAATCAGAAAACCCCTTCTAACAAGTGCTTGAAGGTATTGTGGATGTGTGCTGGAAAGCAGCATCAGACAAACAGCTTTCTACTTGGCAGCTGAGATGCTCAGCTGCAGGCAACGTCAGGAGTCACCTGTGTGCATACTTGGGTTCTCGTTGCTGCTTCTAAGGATTCCCTTCCTACGTATCACAAAGTACAGGTTAGAGTGCAGGAGGTACTATGCAACGTACTGCACCGTGCACAGTGTTAAGGATCTGACTGCTGTCACTTTCCTTGGGAGATACCAAACGTGGCCTTGAGTTCTTCCTTTCCTCTGCCAGCAAGTCCTCCAGATGACACAAAATTTCACAACAGATGTGCTGATATCAATGCAGTGACAGAGCAGAGGGGAGTTTTCCGAAGGACGCAGGACGTGCTGCTGCCAGTGGCAGGTTGCTGTGTTAGCAGCATCAGGGGGTAGCAGAGCTCCTGGCCTGAGCCTTCCCTGAGATGTGCATCTACATGATTCTCCATTCACACATACAAAGAAGAGAACCAGGTATCCATTCATTTGGCCCTCATGGCTTAACAAACACTGGAGCCATTCAACATCCATCACATTACACCTGATCTTTTCATTTGTCCTTTTCACCTCCTCAGCAGGGAGGGAAAAGGAGAGAAATTTTCAAATGAAAGAATCCTCCCTCGTCTCTGGTATTTACCAATCCCTTGGAACAACACCTGCCTGTCAGCCAGCGGGAGGGGAAAGAACAACCACAACATCAGGTTCAGAAAGGGTGGAGAGAAAGATGAGACATAGCAGAGGAAGTGAGCGCCTGAGTGAGGTGCAGCATACATGTGTGGAATCCAGCACAATGTCAGACCTTGGGATCCTGGGAGACTTTTACTGATGGTCTCTGCGAGTCTTATTATCTTATACATATTCTCGTGTCTCTGACAAAGTTCCTGTATAAATCACTTCCCCTTGTCCCAGGCTGGCCTCTTAACCTCTCAGAGATAACGAAGCATGGTAACGAAGCATCTTCTAATTTTGCCAAGATCTGTATCAAAGAACATTAATTCTCCATGATAACATCTCTATTTATTAATGCAAATGCTAGTTTAATCCTTCTCCAGTCTCTGCTCAGCAAGCCATCTTTACTTTTATTACTGAAATTTCATTGGAATTAGGTGAATGGGCTTCGTGCCCCTACAAGGTGGATGTCTCTTAGGACCTCAAATCTAACATGTTCCTATTGGCACAGCCACAATCCTCCTGGTTAGGTTCACTTCAGGCTCATTGCAGCCAGCAGCAGCTACACGTTGGGGCCTATCAGTCCATGATAGAGTTATCACACAAGACAGGAAATAATTGAAAATTAATAGTTTTGGACTTTTGCCCTTTCATTGATAATATTTGTCAGCTACTTATGAGCAGACTGTGCTCTTGTTTCCCTTCAAGTCATGCATGGTTCAAAGTTATCCATCAGGCTGTTTCTGGGAAAAAGCCCTGCAGTGCAGGTCAGCTCTTCCTGCCAGATCTCAGATGTGATGGGAGAACGACTTTTCTCAGGACTACGATAACTTACACTAAATAACATTATTTTCCGATCACAGGGTCCCAGTGAAACAGGAAAGAAGCTGTAAGGTCCCACCAATCGCTCAACAGAGAAGGAGAAGCAAATCTCCCTCTCAAAGGAAAATACAGTAGAAGAATTCATGGATCTGAAATTCTGCCACTGCAGGACCAGAATCTGGTAGTTCAGCTTCAGATATTGAGGAGAGGAGCTATGACTTTCTGGATCAGTCCTAGTCAATGGTCCTTTCCTAAATTACATCAAGAAACCAGCCTTTAATTAGCACAACCACAATGCTGTGGGGCAAGCTGTTTCTGAAGGTCTACTTCGGCCACAATCCAAGACTCAGCATGGAAAGAAGCCATCTTTCTTCCCCATCTCCTATTTGTAAGGAAATCTTGTAAAACGTTCCTTCTTTCACTCTTTGTCCTACCTGTGGCTGGTCTATTTAGGACCATTTAGGTGCTGGCAGGCACCCTTTCCTATTATGTTTCTGTACAGAGTGCAGCGCTGCAGGGTTCAGATCTCCAATTTAGTCCCTGTATGCAACATCAATATTACTTACTAATAAGAATTAGACATCAGCCTATAAGCAGAAAAGAAATGCTTCCTCCTTATAACAGGCATTATTGTCCCATAAGGCAATGACAGACAAAAGTGGAAAATCGATGTAAGAAACTGAATATCTGGACTGAACTCCAATTTCTCCTATGGTCCGATCTGGCACCTATTGTCCTCTGCTATTCAAGCAGAAGTCCTCTCCACATCAATGGAAGTTCTTTGCAATTAGGGAAGGAGTAAAAAATAACACGCTGTAAGGCTGCAGTTCTGTCACCTTTTCCTTTCTTGCCCATCAAATGCTGGGAGAGTGACCTTGTTTTCATTAAGAGGAACACCTTGCGAATGAATACAGGATGTCAGATGGAAACAGAGGCAGACAAGGCAAAGAATTCATTAGACAAAGTTTCAATATGGCAGAGCGAGACATTCGTTATTTTACAGCTAGTCCTTGTGAGTTTTAATTAAAGAGACCAAGCAGTTTGTATATAAACTACCTCATCTTAAGCATTAAAATTGCACTCAATATGAACCCGAAGTTTTCTCCCTTTAAACATTCTTGTTCCATTCTTGCACTCTGTCACAGAGCCAGCTCCATCTGGAAACAGGAGGGAACAGCAGGCCCAGGGGGTGTCATATAGGACCTGTGTCATACAGGACCTGTGTCATACAGGACCGGCTCCTGGAGGACTCCTGGCCCCAGTTTGTAGCCCCCAGAGCTGTACGTAACTCAGAACGTCCCTGAATTTTTCAGGGTGCGGATGTACAGAAATAAAACCGCAAACGCTCTGGGCTCCCTAATATTGTGAGATGAGAAAATTGCAGTGAACAATGCAGCGCTCTGGAGCACTGAACTAAACTGTGATATCCTCCTAGAGCAGCACAAAGAAGCTCCAGGGAAAAGCCCATTGATTAGCTTGAGCTCCTCTGAAGCCAGGACACTTGAATCTGATAGGCACTGGGGTTGTTTTATTGAGCTATGACTACATATGGTGCAATTTGGAGATCTTGTGATGGGATCTGCCAACTTTGGCCTCAATTTCTTTTCCCACAGACCCAGCACACAGCACTGTTTCTGCAGGGGCATGGGGAACCTCATCTGCTGGAACAGGCTAGGGTCCATGCTGAGGTTGGACACAACGTTCACAAATCCATGCTGCACATGGGAGAAACCAGAAAGCTCCACGTATGCAGCAGGTGGTAAGGAAACTGCACAAAGCAACCGGCAGGACTTGCAGATTGAACAATATGAAATCCTATAACCTGAATTAACCAAAGAAGCATCTCATTAATCTCACACGCGTGGGCCTTAGGTACTGGTCAGGGCTGTTCACGGTGAGCAAAGATCATCTGTCCTGTGACAGATGTCCTGCAGCCCTGCAGCAATGGGGCCATACTCATGGGTGGCTGCTTTGCGAGGAGAGGACACATAAGCAAGGGATCCAGGAACATTTCTGCATGAAGTGAGGACTGCTTTAGGCTGATTCACCTCTGTGTATGCATGTGGCTGGGTATCTGAATCACTGTGTGCATATGTGTCTGTGTGTTTGTCTTGACTGAATGAATCACCCTACCTGTTATAGTGTAAAACAGCAAACATTAGTAAAACTGATAATAAGCCTAGTGGTGGTGATTCAACCAAAGCTAGCACATCTGTCACTGAGCAACAGACTGCCAGGCTTTTCATCAAGGGAAATACAATTGAATAATAATGTAGTAAAGGTAAAGCAGCTTCAACAGAGCTTTCTGCCAAATTAAATACAAGGTATGCTAAAAAAAAAAAAAAAAAAAGAAAGAGAGAGCAATACAAATCGAACCCCTCTTGAATACAAATCCCTTAGTAACAGGTACTCAGTGTCTGAAGACAAAACACATCTGCAACCTGAACAGTTTGCCCAGGGCATGGGGGTGGGTGAGAGCGTGGTGAGGACACTGACAAGCATCCAATGCTGGGAACACAAAGTCTTCCCTGTGCCAGCAGCTGAATAAGGAATTGAAGGGGAGAAGGAGATAGGCTTTCTGACTGATATTTTAAAAACCTGATTCTCTAGTGCCATCTGGTCACTTGGCAATGCTCTTGGCAATGCAGAGGAGCAGTAACCCCATCCAAAGTGGTCTCAGAGGGATTCCCCTTTGGTGGAAAAGCCTCTGATGGCAGAGGGCATCTGCCGCATTTGAAGGATACAACCGGGAGAGAAAAGCCCACCAGTTCAGTCAGCACTGAACACCTGCTGCCTCTTTCACAACACCACTGTGGCAAAACTGCCCCCAGCTCTTCAACTCCATGCCTTCTCCGGGACACAATGCTTATTCGTGTTTGTAACAGATAAGCTCAAGAAGTGCAATGGTTTTTTGAAGCAGCAGCACAAAGCCATGGGAATGAGCCACAGAAGCAGCCTTCCAGACACCTCAGGGCTGTGTTAGTGGCAGCGCCACTTCCCATGCGGCACTAACCAGCTCTGCATATCAGCATGTTCTTTGTACGCTGCTCCAGCTGTGCAGACAGCTTTCATGGGAGTATCATTTTGAGTGACCCTGATGTGCCTTGCCACGCTGAACTACGTACAACTGGCCATCGATCTGCTAGCTATGAAGTAAGCATCTCCAAAAGAAAATGAAAGAAAGAAAAAATCCAAGAAAAGGGAGCTACAGTTTGGACGTTCTTCTGTCTGCAGGGGGGATGTTTGGGGGCATTTCATTTTCAACATCTTATTTCACTGCATTTTCTCTTTCCCTTCCATGTGGAACTGCTTTCTTCTATGCTGTTTTGTTCTCATTTACCTTTTTCTTTGTAAAACCAAAGGAGCAATTAAAAAAACAAAAAACAAAAAACCTGAACACCTTTTAAGCATTCTCAGCTTTTGAAACTACTGCAGGGCTGGAGATAAAAACACATACAAATATCCAGACCCCTTCTGGCAGGTACGGGAGGTGAAACGAACCTTTTGGACTATTTTGAGACAGATTTGCAAAAGCTACAATGCAAAACCCACTACAATCAACGCAGCGACAGTTCTGCCAAGCTGAAAGGAAGCCTTCCTGCAAATTGCATTTCCAAACGTGCTTTGCAATTGCCTCTCCTGAGGCACGTAACAGCCCCAGCACGCAGCCCCCGCTGAGTCACTGCTACCAGCTGACCAATTGCGGCTCCTTCTTCCCACCTTTTGTTGGCAGAGAGCCCCACAATCAATGCGCTGTACCCAGGTTACCAAGCACAAATATTCAGGCTAATATACAGTACAGACAATACAGCTCAGAACATCAGCACAGAGCTTTTTCCCTCCATTCCTTACTGGAGCAGACAATAAATTGCAAGTGGCTGTGCAGAGGCAAAGGAACAGTGATTACTTGCTGGGGTGGGCAGGATGGGGAAAGATCCCTTCTCCCTCCATGACCACAGCCCTGAGATCAGTGTCTCTTAACACACCTACCTCGTGTTCATTTAAACCAATAACAATAAAGGAGAAGGTTAGGAGCTTTCAGTGCAACTCCAAGGCAGAGAACAGCTGTGCATTCAGCTTGCGCAGGGAGGCGCCTGTTGGTACGCAGTGCTTGGCTTCCTGCCTCGGGCAACGGCCTGTCCCTACCTCTTCAGAGGAAAGTGAGAATAAACCCGTAACACACCTAATTCAGCTGTGGGATGTTGTGCTGTGGTTGGGAAGGTTATGCCTTGGTAACATCCCTCCAAGAATCACAGCCGGAGGAAAGCAGACCTGAGGCAAAGCAGCCAGCATGCCCTCCCAAGGCAGCCAGCGCTGCACGTCATAACACCCAGTGGCATAAGTTCACAGACAACGACAGTTTTTCCTCACCACAGAGACTGAAAATCGTTTAAGCAATGTTTTCAGGATTTTTTTTCTGACATTTTTTGGTTTATCGGCGCTTAAACAGGGTTTACAAGGAAAATGTCACTGCTACGGCTTTATTTTTTTGCCCAACAATCCTGTACAGCGGATGATCTTCCAAAGAAAGTGTTTAAATATTGAAATTGATCTTTGAAGGGAAGTTTAAAATAGGTGCTGGAACAGGCTGCCAAGAGAGGTTGTGGATGCCCCATCCACCCCTGGAGGTGTTCAAGGCCAGTTTGGATGGGGCCCTGGGCAACCTGGTCTGGTATTAAACGTGGAGGTTGATGGCTCTGCCTGCAGCAGGGTGGTTGGAGCTTCATGAGCCTTAAGGTCCCTTCCAACCCAGACCATTCTGTGATGGTTTCAGAAGCAGCTGGAAAAGTAATTTTGTTATAAAAGGGGAAATTTTGAAGAGGTTGTATGGGATGATGAAGAAAATGAAAGAACTGACGATAACGGTTCCCTTCTCCATCCCAAACTGAGTTGCTCTCAGGAAAGTCTGAGTTTGCAATGGATTGTCTTTGCTCCCTGTGTGAATTTTCATACACCAGTCAATCTCCAGGTTACTTGAGATCTAAAAGTGCCATTCTCCTGCATAAGTGACTTTCCATTCAGCAAGCAAACTGTAACTCACCAGCTTATTCATCCAAGCTTATTCATCCAACCCCCTTCCCAAACCAGCTCAGCACAGCCACCAAGTCCTGGGTCGGATTTGAGCAAGGTTTCCAAAAAAGAAAAGAAAAACAAAGAGATGCAGTTAGGTGAAAAATGCCATCTTCTTGTCTCCGTTTCAGGGCAGATTATTTGCCGTGAAATATTGCTGCTTAAAACACATCATTGCTTCACTCAGCACTGCTTTCAGGCTAGTGGCCTGCAAGCATTCATTTTCACACAGAGACGAGACTGTAAGGCTCTTGGGGGAAATAAGAAACCTACCAGGAACCTGTTTGCCTAGCAATTTTTGCAGATAGATTTGTGCCTCCTTTTTCTTCCCCTCAACGTCTGATTAAGCAGATCCCTTAACTTGTACAAACACACTGGGGTATATCTACAGGCAAAGGACAACGCTGAAATCTTATCACACCACAGCACTGGTGATAACTTGAAAATATCAAGTCAAAGTTTTTAGGGATTCAAGGATTTTCTGAGCATCTGCAATGCAAAAATAATTAGGAGTGAATTTCTAACTCTCCTTTGCTTCAGCAAAAGAAGGAAAAAAAGCTTCAGAATTTAGCTCCAAGTTTTTTAAAAGCAAAGTTGTAAATAAAAGGACTCTTCTACATGTCACTGCTTCCCTTAGTGCATGTCATGATCTTGATGTCAGACAGCAGTGCTGAGGAAGGATGCAGCACCCTCAGCCCAAGGAGAAGAGTGGCTTTGAGCCACCTGCCGGCCCCTTCCTGATGGATCCAAAGCTCCACCCTCATACCAAGCTCCCAGGTTACTGCAGAGCAGCCACAACAGCTCAGGGATCCGACCTTGCTGCCAACAGCTGCTGGTGTTTTTCCACAGTGTCACAGCACAGGGTTTGAGCAGCACAAGGCGCTGCTGCTGCACCTTCCATGCCCTTAGCGCGTTTTAAATATTAAGTAATAAAAATATGTATAAGTAAAGAGAACATCAATAAATAAAGCAAATGTATAAACCAGTGAATTAATTATTATTTCATTACTAGCAGCTACATTCTCTAACAGAATAACTAAGAGCAGAATTTTCTCCTGGCTTTGCTTCTCATTATTATAATAGCACTGACAATTACTTGCAGGACAGATGCATACTCCAGCTAATCATTTGAGGATTAATTTTACGTATGCATAAATAACTCATGTTTTGATTCAGGGTCTTTCAAGCAACATACTTGACAAAATAGGCTTGGGTCGAAATAGCACTGGCTCAGATAGCAGGTACAGAATGGGAGCTCTACTGTCCTTCCCTAGCAAACCTTTGTACCCTGCCATGCGCTGGGGTTACTCCTTGAAAGGAGCTTGCGGCTCGCTTTGTTGCTATCCTACCATATAAAATAACCAGAACATTTCAATAAGTGCAGCCCTCAGTAGTTTCTGAAAGCAGCGCACAGAGCAGGTTTTGTTTCAAGGAGCAGCAGCAGCAGCTCCAGCTGCATGGCCTCAGTGCAGAATAAGGACACAGGTGACACGAGGACAACTTCTGTTCCATCACAAGGCTGATGGGACCCCGGCACCACTGCTGCCTGCTGGAAGGGCTGAGGACTCACCCAGCCACCCTCTCAGTGAAGCTCCTCCTTTTAATGCCAGCACATTTTTTCAATGCCAGATTTCCTTCTTACTGCTCCCTGTGATTACAAGCGCAGGTTAGCAAACGTACTGCAGAGCAGGTCGCAAACACAACTGCTGTGCCTCTGCATCTGTACCTTTCACCTACCTCGTCCACCAAGATTCTAAGTTGTGGGAACGTGCCACGTTTAGCACAGAAGGGGGCAGACCTCAGTGTCAAACACTAAGTGATAATACACACACTCATTCCCATATTCACACGCACATACATGGCCTTATCCTAACACTTAATTTTGCAGAAGGACAAGTTCCATCAGTTTCTAATCTGCTGAATAAGTTATTTCAGAATTGTCAAGTAGGTTATTTCTCACCTTTCTCCAACACCAAATTACTTGGATGGGAGGATACTGAATATAGTCTTTCTGTGTCTCATGAAACAATGTTGAGATTTTACATTTCTCGCTGAATTAAAATTTCAGAGACGATTAGTTACTTGAAATATTTGATTTCAGTTGTGTTGCAACATCACATTTTAATGGGAAATGGCCCCTTTTGGTTATATCAAAGCAGAATATATTACAAAACGTTGTCCACAGACATTTGTATCTATTATAGTGTGAACTGTCATAATAAACGCAGCTGGCACTTTTTAATTTATCAAAACAGTGAAGTGATATCAAAACAAAATCTAAATGATTTGTTTCAATTATTCCCAGCTGGAACTATCACTGAAACAGACTCTATCCAGAAAAATATTTTGCTTTTGAAAAAAAGTTTGCTTTCTGGAATGCATACCGTTTTCTCAAGATGTTTTTTGGTGCCTTCCACTCTGTATCTCTAATATTGGGCACAGTCTGAGCTGTGATTAAATGTTATTAGGGTCAAGTCTAGCTTTGTTATTTACAATGAAACCTCAGTAAAGCATGGCTGCTATATTGATACCTCCATGAGAGGATGGCTGTGGATCCTGTGGGAACTTGCCATGAGTTAATCCTTGCTGTGGGAATGGTTTCAGCACCAGGCAGCAAGCAGGCACACTGCCCACACCTGCTGGAGCCACGGTGTAGGCAACAGGCTGAGCTCAGGACTCACCAGCACATGAGGAGCTGGACAGGATAGGGCTGTTGTACACCTCAGACCTGTACACCTGCTGCAGCATCCCCAGCTGGAGCCTTCCCTCTCCTCTCACACTGCACAGAGCTTCTCGCTCACTGCTACCTGCGTGCTGCCGCACGGATCCTGCTCAACACAAATACACAGCAAACTTGATGGAAAGAAACGTTATGTGGGGATGAGGGCAGCTGGACACCAAGGAGGAATAGCAAGAAGTGAGGCAGAGGAGCGGGGAGAAAAAAAAAAAGAGAAGACTGGAAATGAATGCTTCTCTTGTCTCAGTATCCCCATGGTGATGTGAAAAGTCATCAAACACCTCAACAGACTTGCACAGCAGAGTAAACAGGAGCAGCTAATAGGAGAAAGGCACTGGCACTCCATCTATTGCCTCTCTCTGGATTTGGAGCAATGAAGGTTACACATCCTCGTGGCATCCTCCTGTGTTTTTAATATTCTTCTATCAAAGAAGATAAAGCAGCCCTCACCTTTTTCCTTGAAATTTTCTTAGTTAAGTAGAGAAAAAATGCCTCGCTGTTACTGCACGGGAAATTTCAAAACTAGAGGTGTATTCTTGTCCTGCCACCCCCAACTTGTGAAAACTACATGCAAAACAAAACAAATGGTTTCTCTGGGAGTCCTTGGCCTGCACTCACTGCTATAAAACAGCAGAAGAGGAGCAGGGCTCAACAGGAGGAAAACTGTGAAAACATACAAAGTGACCACGCTGTGAGCTGTGGTGGGCACAGGACAGGAGGAGCAGGGAGCAGAGGCAGGAGGTTTCCCTGTTGCTGTAAATAATGACAGTCACGATGATATTTGTTATTAGAAGTGACTAAAAGCAATCACATGTGAACATCCACTGTGCTGCATCCTGTGCAAAGCCCACTCAGCATATAAATGGAGATAAAAACATTCAGACAAACAAGTCAATACCCATGGAGAGGAACAAGAGTCCTGGTGGGAGTGCTGATTGCCCATCTGAAAGGCTGAGGGGCTGGAGACCCAAGTCCAGCAGCAACACCCTCCATCCTTCAGGACCTACATGCCCCTATCTGTGACTAAAAATGGGAATAAACCTTCCCCAAATCCTTCTGAAAGGATACAACATCATTTGTCCCTACAATACTCCAGAGAAGAGACACACTCAGATAAACACCAAATAAAGCGTGTCTTTACTTTTTTTCCCCTCACAAAAATAAGTTCTCTCCTACTATTTAAGTTGCAGTTTTCTTTTCATGTTGGCTTTTGGACAATTACTTGTTTTTTCCCATTTGTACCAATAGAAAGCTGGAACTCCTGGTGAGCAGAACCTTGAATAGTTGAGAAATATTTTTTCCATTGCTGTACCACATGAACCAGGCTAGCCACGACGTGAAAGACTTCTTAGCAGATGATGGAAGGTGCTGGCATTGCTTTTATAACAAGTTACTCCTGCCTTGAAAGCAGAGTTAAAAACCACAAAAGTGTAAATCCATGCAGATTTACCCCAAAGTGCAGATGCTGCTGAAAGCACTTGGGTTTTCATTTCTCTCCCTGTCCTTGAGCATGGAAACGATGGTCCAGCTAGGATGGCCAGACAGCGAGCAAACTGAGGACAACCTTGCTCAAGAGCTGCCACCTGCCCATCTGCTTATTCTGCAACACCTGAGCACAGCTGCTGCCTTCAGGGAATAGCATAGAGCCACACAGCAGGTACTTCGACCATCTACTTGTTTTAATGCTGTTTTTAAAGATGTTTTTTTCTGTAAAAAAAAAAAAAAACAATTTCATCTCCAAGGATGTTTATTTCTTCTGCCTTCAACGCATCCATCCCTCAGCTGCCCAGAAAGCTGACTCCGAGCAGGTTCTGCTTCCATTCCCTACCAAGGACAACGGAGGTTTAGAAGACGTTGATGGTCCTTGACCAGCAGTATTAAGACACTAAATTACGCTGACATGGCCCATAAATCGCTAAATGAGGGACTCCCAGACTGAGATGTAGCGTGAGCCGAATGCGCTCAGAACGACTGCAAGGGCTGCCCACTCACTGAGACACACAGCCGAGGGATGCACCGAGCTGGGAGCTGGATGTGCTCTGAACAACCCCACCAGGACTTGGTCATCACTGCAGACACGTCCCACTTGTGCAGGACTTCGGAAGCTTTAGTCTGTTTCCCCAGCAAGGCTGGCTGTTATTTACATACACTGAGTAAAGGCCAACCCTCTGGGTGGGTATAGACAGAGATGGTCTCCATCTCTAAAAATAGAATGAAATGACTATTTCTAAAGAGAGGAGAAAGCCTTTAAGCTCCTTAAGATTGTGCCACCTGTCCACCAGCAGGCAGAAAAGCTTTATTTGACTATTTCTATTTTATTTAGATTTATACATAAAAGATCTGAGGCAGCGCGAGTAACATTTGCCAAAGTGAAATGGATTGGGACCATGGTCTTAATTTCCAGGAGGATGCCATCTGGATCTTGTACCTGAAGGTGAAATGGAACCCACCTTGGCTAAAATCCCAGGGCCTGAACTAATAGTAGTAGAGTTCAAAATTCAAACAGCTTTAACACCAGCAAGGAAACAAGCTGTTCTGTCTGGGAGTTACCCATAATTTCTAGGGTTGTGTGAATAATAGGCCACTAACTGACCTTTATGAATTTCCTCCTTAATTGATATCAGCAAGTAAAAACTAAATGTTAAGGTGACACGGACAAACGGGCTCCGCTCGCTATGAAAGCACGCTGTGCTCAGAGGATGGCACACTCAACAACCTTTTCCCTTCAAGGAAACTGACTTTTTCCAAAGTTATTTCCAAAGGAAGGGAAGCGTAGATCTTCTGTCTGTTCAGCAGAACATCGGGGTCTCACCTTTTGAAGCTGCAGTGTGGTAATGCAGAGGGTTGCTGCTAGCCCAGGGTCTCAGGCACTTACAGGGCTTTAGGGATGGGGTGGCAGTAGGTGACCGTAACTCACAGTTAGTGACACCCAGCAGCTCAGCAATACTTCACATGATGCACTTCACCCTCTACTTCTCTGTGCTGAGAAATCAACCGACTGCAAAAAAAATTTCTTTTTTTTAGGACCTCTTCTTTGCTCTCTGTCATGGCAAGAGAATACTCTTGAGACAACAGGAGACAAATTTGGCTTCAGGTGACCTAGCTGGCATACTGTTACTGCTTATAATACAGCCGTACCTCCCAGGCTCTGATTAGGCTTATTTTGACAGTTGGAAAAATAAAAATAGATGCCACAAACAATCTTGTTGTCCAGATATCACAATGAAAGGAAAAATAGCAGGAAAAGGGAGTGTGAAAAGACCTGAATACAAGAACAAAACCAAGCTTGCTCTCTCCCTGCCCAGCTTCCAGATTAAGGCTCTATGCTCTACCTGCATTTTGGGCTGTTACATGATCCTCTGACAGCATCGGCATAAGCACAAGGGGAGAATTTTGCAGGGGGTCTCAATGGCAAAGTCATGCATTCATTCCCTGTCCCAAGTATGTGAAATTGAGATGATCTCTACAGCTTTCTTGTAGGGAATTGCTTCAACGCCTAAAATGAAGCAGACAGCTTCCCTCTCATCTCCACCCCAGTCAAGATTGAAAATAGTGTGGGAAAGATGTCCAGAAACTGATAGAGTCTGGCATCATTTACTGTGGATATAGAGCGTGAGGAGGAATAAAAATGCAGACTCAACAGTTTCAGAAAAGTACCAGCACAGCAAGAAAGGCAGGCGGACAGATTGCTTGGATAGACTCCTTTTTAGTAACAAGATCTATAGCAGCACAGGTTTTCTGTTTGTTGTGTGGTTTTAAGAGGGATGTATTTTTTGCTACAGGATTAAATAAAAAGGAATATTTTGCTTTCCCTAATACTCCATTCCTCTCTATCTGAGGTATTTGTTAGGCGAGAGGGGAGGAAGAAAGCTTATTTTTATGCTCCAATTTCTGAAAGCAGCTTTCAGTTTGGAAACAGCTGCTAATAACTTCAGGACCTGCGTGGGAAGATTTTTGCTGTGGGAGCAGGAAGCTGATATGGGTCTCAACTGCTGCCTCCATTTCATTCTGCTGTGCATTCACTATGCAACCTTGCATAAGCCTTAATTTAAGCACTAACATTTCTCCACCGGTGAAACCTTAGTGATGATTAAGTCACCTGTTTTCACTGCTCTTTGTGGATAAAGACACAAACTGCCATACAGGAAGACAGCAGCATCCTGCCCAACCTGGCTTTGCACTTCCTGGCAGTGATAACCCAGCTTCTGCAATGCCAACATCCCCACCCAGAGCAAGGGGCATGGCCACGTCCTCCTGCTTCCCACAGGTAACCCTGCATCCCATGTCAGCTCATACTCCCCACAGCCCTAATCTTTCAGCCCGAAAACATCCCAATCCTTTTCTTCATTCATGTCAATCCCTGGGCTTACCCATAAGTCCAAACCGCTTGGAGCTTGTCTCAGATCCCGAGTTCATGTCTTTTTCATTCCTTCCCACGTGTTGAAGTAACCCAGGATTTTAAATGGAAACAAGGAGACTGGAACCATCTCTAATATTTGCAGTAAATCCTCAGCTTTAATAACACTGACAACAGCACCTAGCTCCACTCCCACTATTAAAAACACAGAATTCTTTCCTCTCGCATTCCAGTTGCGCGCTACAATACAGCATGGCAAGTAATTAGTGTTGCTTGTTGATGTGATGGTAGGAAGGAACAAAAGAGGGAAAGAAAGATGACAGTGTAATCAGTTATGTGTCGGTGTGCATGACTGGGTGTGAAGTGGAAAGTAGTTTTTCCGTGTTGTTATCAAGAATGCCTGCAATCATAGCATTCAGTCTGCCCTTCAAGTTCCACGCACCAGAGCGGAATATTTCATCTTTCAAGACCAGGGACTACATCTGTGATCTCAAATAGGAATTGTCCTTCCTTTTACACATCCCTCATAATAATCTGATTTATCCCAGACAGCTCCTTCCATAGGACGTATCTCACACTGACTCTCCCATTCTCTTTTGAAGGTAAAAAATCATATTGTAGCTATTTTGAAATATGCCTTTGATCTAAGGAAAATCATGAGCAATTTGTGCGTGACATTTACTAACTAATGTGCTGAGGGAATATTACTCCTAGAAAAACACCATTTTCTGGTAGTTTCAATATACTGAATAATGCTATGCCAGCGATGATTCATCTAGAAAAGGTAACTATTTCAGCATGATGAGCGATATTAATAACAACACATTATACACAGTGCCTCTCAACCAGACAGCTCCTAAAGCCCACTGCAAACCTTTATATATAACGACCACTTCAGTCACTGAGTGAATTGCAGGCACCTGTGAGTAGAACAGGAACCCCATTTCTAAACCAGCCACAATAGATAGCATACTGGAAAAGGCAAAGGAAAAGGTGATTGGAGTTGAAATACTAGCAGAAGTGGGAGAAATGAATAAAACAAATAGCCTGAGCTGAAATCTGACATCGAGTATGACACTCTCACAGCCTTAAAAAAAGTGTATTGGATCATCAATCATCCAAAGTGGTCAGTGTAGGGTCTGTCAAGGTAGAGAAGGAGTGCTGAGTAGTGATTAATGCAAAGGGAATTCTCTCTTGCTGGATACAGACAGTCCTTGCTGTCCCAGCTCCCAGGAAAGCTATCAGCCTGCTGCACGAGTCGCCCTGGCTCCCTAAGCCTTAGCATCAGGCAGAAGGTCTGAAAACCACCTAACACCAGTCTGCACCTGCCCTGCAAGGACACACTGACCTCTGCCATAATCAGGCAGTCAAACAGCTCCCCCAGAAGGGAAAAAAGCAGAGATTTCCCCCTCCACCTGCCCGCAGTCCCCTTTGGGTCCCACTCCCAAACACAGACTCAGCCCACCCTTCACCTGAGAGCTGACAACAGCCTATGGGGACAGAGCTGCAGGGCCATAAACATACCTTTAGTCTTTAACTGCCACTGTCTATTTTTAAGTTATATATTTAGAACAGATACACATATATACACACTCTATAATGACATCACTGCTGGCATACAAGACCTTTCAAGATACATAGCAACATTCATAAAACAATACCAAGAAAACAACAATAAAAATCTGTTGAAATGGATTTGAGAGAAAATGTGAATGTGTTAATCTGTTGTGTGGAGATATAAATACAGACACAACCCTTGCCTGTGCTGATGACTTAAACTCTGATTCAGCAAAGTGCTCTATGACATGCTTAGCATTCAGACATGCACTGCTGCACTTTCTTTGAGGCTTGGCAGCACAACAGAGAACTTTTCCCCATTTTCTTTTCCCCACAAGAACTTGCAAAGCCAAACATCCTGTACTCCCATGCTCATAACCCTTCTGAATTCAGCTGCTGCATTTTCACTAATTGGATGAGCCACCCCAGTAGTAGATCAGTTCATTATGGAAAAAGATCGTACAGCACGCAGTCCAAGAGGACAACAGGCAACCCACATTAAGACATCACCTGAAGTCCTTCCCACTTCCCAAGACGTCCTGTACAGCCCTGGGCTGTGTCAGGTGGATGTCACCTCTATGGCTCGGGTGGTCACAGCCAGCACCCCCATATTTGATGAAGGAATATACCTGCAACAAGGGACCATTCTGTCTGCTCACAGGGTTGCAGAAGCAGGCAATATTTATGCTTTGCGCACCATAGTACGGCACAGGTTTGGATGAGTGACAGCTTCTAGGTCAGGGCCTGGGAATGTGAGACAAAGTCTGCACTACAGGAAAGTCACTTCTTTGTTCAGTGGGGCAAGTGTAACATCTCCTTTCTTATGTCAGCTTTCAGAAAATACATAGCAAAGACTACACAAGTCCATTAGTTGATCAGTGCAATAATCACATATTTGGAGACATACAACACCGAGCACAATGGGATCTGCACTCAGGCTACAGTGTCCAGCTGCTAACATAAAGCTAATCCCCCATAACAACCCCAGTTGCCCCACACCACATTCTGTTCATCCATTGCTTACGCTATAGTGATTGAAAAACAACCTGTTTTTCACATACAAACCACGAGGCTGGTTTCACCCCTCATCTACAAGGTTCCCTCTAAGATCTTGTATCCTTTGGTTCTCAATCATAGAATCACAAGGTTGGAAAGGACCTACAAGATCATCTAGTCCAACCATCCTCCCATTACTATTGCTACCACAGCTACTAAACCGTATCTCATAGCTCTTCATCCAGATGCCTCCTGAACACTGCCAGGGACAGGGACTCCACCACCTCCCTGGGCAGACCATTCCAGGTGCCTGACCACTCTGTGAGTGGAAAAGTTTTGCCTTTTGTCTAATCTAAATCTCAGGCACAACTTGCAGCCATTTCCTCAGATCCTATTTGCTGCCTGGGAGAAGAGGCCAAACCCCCCCATCACAGCCTCCCTTCAGGAGATAGAGTGCAATGAGGTCTCCCCCCAAACATCCTTTTCTCCAAACTGAACAATCCCAGCTCTCTCAGCTGATGCCCGTAAGACTTGTGCTCCAGACCCCTCACCAGTTTCACTGCCCTTCTCTGGACACGCTCCACGGCCTCCATGTCTTGCTTGCAGTGAGGGGCCCAAAACTGAACACTGTACTCAAGGTGCGGCCTCACCAGAGCTGAGTTCAGGGGATGCTCACCTCCCTGCTCCTGCTGGCCACACCATTTCTAATGCAGGCCAGGATGCCGTTGGCCCTCTTGGCCACCTGGGCACACTGTCAGATCAAGTTCAGCCAAGCATCAACCAACACCCCCAGGTCCCTTTCGTCTTCACAGTCATCCAGCCATTCGTCCCCAAGCCTATAGCACTGCATGGGGTTGTTGTAGCCAAAATGCATGACCCGGCATTTGGCCTTGTTGAACCTCATCCCATTCACCTCAGCCCAGCGATCCAGCTTATCTAGATCCCTCTGTAGGGCCTCTCTAACCTCAGGCAGATCTACACTACTTCCCAACTCGGTGTCATCTGCAAACTTATTGAGGGTGCACTCAATCTCTTCATCGAGTTCATCAGTAAAGAATTAAACAGGATGGGTCCTGGTACCGACCCCGGGGGGCAGCACTTGTAACGGGTCACCAGCTGGACTTAGCTCCATTCACCACTACCTACTGGGCACAGCCCTCTAGCCAGTTCATTACCTAAAGAAGGGTACACCTGCCCAGGCCATGGGCAGCCAATTTCCCCAGGAGAACACTGAGAGAGACCATGCCAAAGGCTTTGCTGAAGTCTAGGTAGTCTACATCAACAGCTTTCCCTTGTCTACCAGCCAATAGGAACCCTGAGTTTATTTTCCCATTCCTTACCCCCCTAGGAGCCGTTCACTTAGCATGCTTAGCATTGTTTCCCTTCCATGGGCTGCTGTACCCTCCAAGGAGTTGTTAAGCTGAACGTGTGTTGTAGTTCTACTTTTGTATGTTAATTGATACACTTTTTAATTTTACTTTTGCATATTATTTGAATTTGTTTCATTGTAAATTAGATTCTAAAGAGCCCCAGTAAACAATTACTGCTTGCCAGAAGATCTCTCAAACAAGCAAAACCTCCTTCAGAGGAAATGCTGATGAAATTCAGCCTTGCTCCTGAATCACTGATGCAATGCAAAAATCCCACCTTTAAGAATCAGGAGGGGAGGGGGAGAACTCCATTAATATAAATGCCTAATTTCCACTGACATTTACAGGGATGATGATAGTTTCATGGAAGCAAAACACAACCCAAAGGATTACACTTACAGTATCTGTACAACTCCACCTGATGGTTTCCAGTGCTAAAACAGATATAAAGGGCAATTTTTTAATACTAAAAACTGAACCCAGGGGAAAGTGGGAAACAATTCAAAAAGATCAGCTTTCAAAATTATTTCTTGACACTACTTCATAAGAGGAATATTTAAATACAAGATTAATTACTCTCTCCAAACTAGTATCTTACCCCACTGCCTGCCAATCTTGATCTTTCCAAACATGTTAAACTTGGAAGCTGTAAAACTAAATACAGGATGGGTTGAAATTGAGATTCTACATTTGATTAATCGTAATTTCAACAAAAGAAAAGGTAAAACTAAGTGTTTCAAGAGCCATTGCTCCCACAAATGCCTTGAAGTGAAGCAGACTCTACCAGATCTGTGGTATGAGGCAGGCTGTGTGCCAGCTTAGAATACAAAGCCTTTCTTCTGAGGTGGCCTAAAGCCACGAAGCCACAGTTCAGCTCCACTAAGAACTCCTCAAACCATAATGCACACACACCTGATATTTGGTAAAGTCACAGGTGACAGCGTGCCACATTCTGGATGACAGATTAATTTAATCAGAGTAAAGGAAGGGGGAGAAAATTGCTGGGAAAAGAGAAAAGCCCTAGAAACAAGATTTCCAATTCAGCTGTCTTTCTTCTCAGACCTGCAATGATATTAAACATGTAAAAAGATTAAGCTTCCCTCAAAACATGTCCTTCACTTCCTTTATATGTCCCACACGCTCAGTAGAGGCAGGCTACAGCCAACAGGGCTGCCCTCCAGCAAGGCTTGTGCAGGCACCGAATCAGGCTGACTAGCACTAAAATACAGACAGGACAATCTTTTGGATAAACAGTTGTTTTCCTTTCCTTCCCTACTGTAACTTTCTCTTATGCTGCAGTATTTGAGCTCTCAGACAAATGACTGGCAGTATCAGTCCTATATGCTTGCATTTCTTTTACTGCCTTTAATTTTAAGTTCTGCAGGAATCAAAGTGGAGCTTGAAGATGAATTTAAACTGGGAAGTTTTGAAATCTCAGAAATAGGAACACGTCTGTACCAGTGTTTTCTCAGCACCACATAAGTCCTCCAAGAAACCAGCTGCAGGGTGGCACTTGTTTCATTCTGTCTTAAGATCTACCATACAGTCCAGTGCTTTGACTTCCAACAAGACAGATAGTGGAAAGAAACTCTTAAAATACTCTATATGTGCAGTAGATGTAGCAAGTTCAAGAAAAACACAGTTGGCTGAGCAGTTATTGAACTCAATTTGTGTCTGAATGAAGATTCTCCAATAAAACAGCGGGTTTGGCTTAGTTCTCTACAGCCAGTCACAGTAAATCTGAGCCCTGGAGCAGCTCTGCAGTGGCAGGTCAGGCTGGGCATCAGTCTGGGAGTGAAGAACGTGGGTCTTCTTGGTGCTCATCGATGGGCTACATTATTTGCAGATGCAATTAGACTTTAACCCATGACAGTTGGCTGGCAACCAGCTAAGCCCTGTAAATCCAATCTAAGTCTTTAGCTCCAAGTACCATTTTCAGGTCCTGTTCTATGAGGTGGAAGAGTAATTTGAACAATTTCCAGCACCAAAGTCATTAAGAGATAACTGGCTTTTCCTCCTTCATTTTTAGTTCCCCTTTTTTCCTTTACTCCATTTATAAAATTATGATGGCAGGGCAGATGCATATTTGCAGTGACTCAAAACTGGCTGCAAAGGATGAAGATCTTATGTACAAGACTGTTTCTTCTTTATAAATACTGGATTATCACAGTAAAAACATCCCCTGGGGTTCAGCAAACTGCCTAGAGCTGAGAATAGAAAAAGAAGTGACAAAGCCAACGTAAGTGAAATCTTTCTAAAACCATGCCATACTAGCCAAACTTCCTTTCCCTCAGAAGCAGTTGATCTATAGATTATTTGCTTTGCTTTTCACCTCCAAGACTGATAGACAGGCTTTAACTAGGTCACAAATTAATAGCTGGGAAAGAGAATGCTTTCTAAGGAATATTTTCTACTCAGCAAATAATTAGCTATTTCTTTACCAAAGAACTTAAAGAGAAGCAGCAGCAGTGCTGCTGGTTGATCAATCATTTTGACTGGGTAAGGAATGGAAAGCTGGCTTTTTTTTCTTTTCATTATGCTTTTCCCTAATCCATTTTTAAATGACAATTGGAGACAAATCCCAAATAATTCTTTTCATCCAGATGAACATGTCCTCTCCAACAGACTTGTGGCAGCCACAGAAGTGTTCCTCTGAAGCCTCTAGACAAGGGCTGTTGCCAGGATCATTAGGCTGTCCAGGGCACATGGTCTTTTTCACACTCCTTTTCTGCTTTTATTACTCATAGGAGACAGACTACTGGACTTTCTCCAGGTGTTCAGACATAAATAGAGCAAGAAGCTTCTATCAGGCCAAGATAGCTGAACATGTGGAGGGATAAGAGCTTCTCTCCTTATGTGCGCACATTCAGTTCTACTTTTTCCCTCTGTTCATAAAACAGAGAACTTGCTGCAGTGTCTGAAACTTGATATCCACTTCCCCTAGCATCATATTCCACATCCATGCCTATTTATATGATCAATACATCACAAATCCATTTTTCCCCAGGGATGACACAAACACCTCAATTAATCTATCAGCTTCATTAATTTCTCAAATGTCTCTAGTCAAAACTACTGAAATTGCAGACATCACAAACTTCTCATTAATGTGATGAGTACAACAAAATGACTTAAAATCTTTACCTTTTGCTCCACTATGTACAATGACTTGGCTCAACACGGTAACACAAGTTCCAGACACCAGAGGTTAACCCTGAAGGCCACTCATCTCGTGACAGATCTGAGCACGCTGCTGCTTGCTGGAATCTCACCTCTTTCTCCCACCCATGCTGTGTTGCAGGCTACTTCAGGCTGGAGTGGGCAGTAAGTAGAAGCCCTTCCATTAATTTTGAATGATGCATTTCTATCTTCAGCTATGAATAAAACAGATCAATGACACAAGCATGTTTTATTAGGCCTCCTGTGCAATGAATTGGTAGTGAGACAGCCAAGGAGATGGAGTCGACATGCAGATGAGATTTGTAAGTGAGGACATATTGATTATTTCCATCTCAGTTCAGGCAGTAATTCCACACGACACCTCTTCTCCTGTTTCAGCTCATTATTTATGCCATAAAAACACTATCTCAATGATAATAACAGGCTTCATTTACAAGCCTGAGCATAAAGCATCGATGCTTAAGATTTCAGGAAGTGGGTTAAAGGAAGTGAGAGAGATTTAACAAGTTCTGGAGATGCACAAAACTGCTGAGGCTGATCTTGTGGCTTTTTATGCCCTTAGAAAGGAAGATTGAGAGCAGGTGTTAGATTACCAGGCTTTTTATTAATAACTCAAAGCTTGTATGAGAGTTGATTGATAGCACAGTCAGCACTTCCCAGCTCCCTCCTCACTTTGTGCCATCTTTCTCACAAAAAGCATCAGGCATGTTCCTGATCTCCCCAAGGTGGAAGATGGATCCAGTGCCAAGAAAAGATTCCCCAGGAGATTCTTCACTGGAGAAGATACCATGTGATGCGTGCATCAGCTGTGGCTTATGGCTTTCTTTTATCCCTAGCATTTTTTTTCCATCTATTAGAAGCATCATCAGTGAGTTAGCAGGCAGGCCAGCACAGACAGATTCCTCTTGTGTCTAAAACTAGAGGCAATATTTCACCTCCAGAAACTTTGGTACTTAGAAGTAGCACTCATCACTTTCACCTTTCTTGTTATTCTGTATCCCACTCTACTGCATTCACTTTTTCAGAAGCTAGATGAGGTCTTTTGAAGGCCCACAAAACATAACTTCTCCTCAAATAATTATTCTGCTGATTAATTTTGCAGATGAACAAGATCCTTGCATCTGAACAGCAAAGAGAATATTCACCTTTCAATCTTCAGATAAGTCTTGTTCACAACAATATCTCAATCTATTGCAGCTTAGGTTAAGTTCTCCAAAATCCCTGTCACCTTAAGAGACCACATGCTCTACAGTATTGCCATTGTTAGTGATACACCATCTTGTCAAAAAGTCGTGATGTTTAAATACTTAACATCCCTGCAGTGATACTAGTCCTATAATTACAGACCCCCAGCCTGTCAATACATTAGAAATGCCAGAAAACCAGTCAAGAAATAAATATTCAGAGAATTGCAAAAATCTTCACAATGAACATTTTGTTCCACCTTCTCCATATCGCCTTTTCTCATATGGAAGCTAAGATCCTTTTGGCAGGAGGATTACTCTTTCCCCTTTGTGCATCAGTATAGCAGTGAGCATTCAGAAGTACTATCTTCCCGAAATGAGATAATCTTACTGCAACACAATGAAAAGCACAGCAATGACAGCAGAACAGCAAAGTCTCAGGCCGCAGCAAGTGGGGACTTGCTCAAATGCAATAGCCATCAGCACAGAAACAAAAGAAAGAAGCTGCTTACCTTCAGAAGGCCTCAGGTACACAGGAATCTCCAGCAAGATCCCCTTGCCTCCATTGCTAGCCTTTAAATGAGGTCTGGGAAGGGGTGGATCCTGGTTCCATCCCTTCTGGTCACTCAGCTCCATTGCACACACCTGAGCTCCCCTGGGTTGGCCCTGCCTTCCCACCAGGTGCTCAATCACTGCTTCAAGCCATGTCTGTGCATTTCTGCTACACTTACAAAACCAAGTAACCAGAATGACTTCACCAACCGCTTCTCATCCTCTAAGCCATCCACCAGCAGGACGGATCCATCCTAATTAAACTTCAGCCTACATAAGAGAACATCATTCCATACTTCCAAACACAAAGTACAAACATTCTAGGAGATAAAAGCATTTATTCCAATAGTTTTAACAGGTCTGTTCTTTGCAACTGTGTTAAAATAGCAATAACATCAACCTCAGCTTGCTTCCCAAAGTGCTGAAGGGCAGCTGTGGTTAACAGTCTGGAGGAAAAGTCTTATGCCATCACTTCTCTCCCTTAATTGCTAAGAAACGGTCCTTGATCATTAGTATATGTCTGATACTTCTGTGTTTAAATCTCTATAGAGCTACCATGTGCAGAAAGAACAGAGCTAGGTACCCAGCCAGACAGCCCAAAAGCCTTTGTTAAGCTATAGTTAAGGTTGCACATGTGTCAGATAAATCAAGAGAAAAGAAACAGAAGAAAATTCTCTTAGGGCAGTGAGAAACTGTTCACTAAAACAAGATCTATTAAAACACAAAAATAGAGTTAAGATGTCCTAAACAGCCCTCAACCACTGCCAGCTTCACACCCAGGCAAAGTGCTTTATCAATGCTGTGGTGCAGCACAGAAGTAAGTTCTGATGCTCTGTAGAGCATGGGGGCCTCTGTTTTCATCTCTGCTGCTTCGGTTACAAGCCTTTAAGTGCTTAATGAACCTAGGTAAGAGTAACAGGGCTAAAATATTTATAGATACAGGACTGGGTAAGCTGAATGCACATGAGCGATTATAACAATACTAGAAGACATTATTTGCAGAAAGTCACTGCCCAAGCTCTTCCATATTCCAAGACAAAGCTTAACATCTAGCAGCATCAGCACATTACTGGGCAGTATGTTCATGCATTCAACTGGATAATGGATTTATGTTTCTCATGTGACTTTATGAAGTCTCATTCCATGACACATCAATGGACACCCTTTTAACCTAGCTGTCTCTAATTAGGAGAGCCAAAGGAGTCCTCAGATGCTCTAGGAGCTGCACAGCTGTCCTTGCACAGGACTAAGACTCTGCTTAAATGTTCTTCAAAGAAACTTTACCAGCCTCAGTAGTCTTATCGCTGCCCAGGAAGCCATATCAGGGAGGAAGACATTTCTTTAAAATATTTAGAGCAGTGTGGGAGAAAAACATCCCCTAACATATGCTGCTGGTATGCTCAGGGCAAACTGTCCAGCAGTAGAGGCCAAACACAGCTGAAGTGAAAGGGATGGATTTGACACTGAGTTCAGGCATGAATGACAGCTCTTGTAATGAAGCTGAGATAAAAGCTGTCCCAAAACTTGTATAGGAACCAGAGACGAATCCAACTTCACAAGCATCCAAGAGGTAAATCTTACTTTCCCCCAAAGTCAGGCAAATGGGCAGAAATACACTGTTGATCAAGCCCTGCAGAAACTGGAACCAAGTTAATACATGCAGGTGGTCTTATTTTAAACCTTCGTGAAGATAAGGAATGCAAGGAAGGGAACTGAGAAGTGCTAAGTTTTGCTGTGTCTGTGTTAATCATCCAGAGACACAAGCCTGTCTCTGTTGAGCCCAGAGTTAATAGGAAGCAAAGGCTCAAAGCATCCTCACCTTTCCTGGGTCTCTAAAACATTTCAGGTCAGCAAGGCTCTTCAGGACATGTCACCAAACATACTGCTAGGCAGGATGCTATAATTATTCTGCTTCTGTGAATTTTTCAGCATGAAACCTGCGTGCATATTGCTAGAGCACATCAGCTGGAAAGCTGCCACAAAGGCCAACACAGCTATGAGCTGAATGATTAGAGTAAGAGCAACAAAAGATCACCTCCCTGTCAGCTTCTTCATTTACTGCAGGCTTATGCAAATAGCCCAAATAAAAGCCCGAAGTGCTGACCCCAGTCACAGAATAAATCCATCCTCTAAGGAGGCAGGGGGAAGGTGAGAGAAGAATCTGGACTAGGAGGGAGGTGTACAGTTTACAGAGAAAAAAATATAGCACAGTCTGAGAATCCTCTCTCTCTCTTCACACCAAGCTTTTCTGATTCATTAAACCTCCCAATCTGCAACGTGTTTGACTTCTATGAACTTCACTGCAATCAGCAACAAGAAGGAAGACAACTCTGGGGGAAGGTGCAGAGTCAGCAGAAAGGAGGATGCTTTTCAGCTCCACCAACTGATCCTTTCCTCTCCAAGGGAGTGGGGCCAGGAGAGATGAGACTTGCAGTTCTTATTTACTGTTTCCTTTCTGCAATTTCTTATTCACGTGACTAGAATTCAAGTTTTTGGTAATTGCTCACAGCCCCCTAATAGTTTGCAAGGATAAGGGCTGAAACACAGGATGCAGTGTGCCTTTGGGAACATCTCCCAGCTCAGGCACACACCATGAGACTGGTGAATTTATTTCACTGACATTCAGTGAGAATGAGCAAAGCCAGACCACCTGGAAGTACTCATGGAAGGCAGGTTCTGAACCCCCAAAGTGTGCAGGGGAGAAAGGGTAAAGAGTAGCAATACAACTACCTGCCTTTCTAAGCCACAACGGTCCACCAGACCACACTGTCCTGGTTCCCTTCTCGCACACAAGGTCAGGGGTGCAACTTAAGGCACTTTGAGGTCCAACCTTTCACTCTGCCTGTGAGTGGATTTGGGGAATGAAAGATGTTCCTCAATAAGGCTCAAGGAGAAAAATAAACTGTGGTTGTAACGTGATGGGGTTTATGACATCTTTGCTACCTTTCATTTGCCGCAAAGGTGCAACTTCTCCAGTAATTACTGGAATCTGCCTTTTTGATTAGGCTATATTTAACCATTCATCAAGGACATGCAGGGCTTGGGATAGGTGTTTGTGTGCTGCTGTATACAACTGATTGTGATTAATGCACATCTACTAAATACACGAACAAGTCAAGGAAAAGCAGGGGCCTTTTTTTGGCTTTCTCTGTTGTGTATTATGGCAGTTGTCTCCTACTATAAGAAATATTTTTTTCTGTCTTTCTAAATACTTCTGTATAGAAGCACCTGCAACCTCCTCCCACCTCTAGTCTACCTTCTGGAAATAACAAGTAGTCTGTGGCTTTATACAGCGCTACAGAAGAGACATTATTTGGCTCTCCTTTGACCTCTGATCTTAGCCAAGTCACTGAATGAAAGTCAAGCATCCCATTTGCAAAGCAGGTAGCCAAGCCACACTGCTCCACAATTTGTAAAGCAATTGCACAGAGTGACAGCGAGCACAATATTTGTGTAACCTGCTTTGTTGTTACCCACTGGCACATTCAGCCTCAATTAGACAAGCACAAGCCAGCACATTAGCTGCAACAGTGCTCCTTTTATTTCAGTTGCCTCTCATGTTTGCAATCACAGCACAACATCGCAAACTTCCAGGGGCAAATTTATCCTGCAGCAGCCCTGCCGGATTCAGTCAATTTGGGCCTGCTCTAATTAACCTGTGTGCAATCATCATCATTTCCACACCATCTAGAACAAGAAGCAGAGGTCACTCTGCACTGGGCATTGCTTCCCTGCATTTTAAGCAGCAGAAGTTTAACTTTTTCACTGCTGCTTTAAAGCATCCTGCAAAGCAAAGAGGAATTCTTGGGGAATACACCCGCATGCAGCACACTGCAGGTGAGAAGGTAGAACCGCCATGCCTGGGCACAGGAGCTGCTTCTCCACATGTGCTTTGCTGTGTGTTGTTTGGGGGTGGGGGTTCTCTGTTACTTTGTTTTTTAAAGGAATGACACCTGCTGGTCCACATAACTCCTCATACAGATTTCACCAAGGTGCCAGAAGCTAACAGCCATCCAGGATGCGGGTTTGGCTCTCGTGTATCGACTCAGGACTCTGGTATTCACCAGCTGAGTTTCACTCCCTAGTCCTCACACTCACTCTCCAATTTTATCTTTCCTGCATTAAATACTCCTATCTACAAACTGCCGCTTTCTGGCCCTTATCACTGCAGAAGAGAAGGAAGCCTCTGCTCTGCCCCTGCCAGGCTCCATACACCGCTGCTCCTGGAAGCGGAGCAAACTTTTCTTCACCTTATTTCTATGCAGAGATGGCACAGGGTCTCCTGCTCAGAATGACAAACTAGTCCACAAATCACTTGGGAATCTTCTACACTCAATTTGCTTCAGCTCTGCCGGGCAAACAATAGACATATACATTACTACTGATTAGTCCATGTCTCCAGTATCAGCAGCCATGCACACAGGCTGACCGTAACTTTAAATATTGATAACCAAACTCATATATCATAGGCCTGAGAGAGTGACAGTTTCAGTGCATAACGGCACAGGCTTTCTACAATAATCAAACACTCAATAATTCATGAAAATATAACCCCCCAAATCAAATTGGAAGCTATTTTGTGTAATATATTATTTAAAATTCAATATTATAATGCACACAACTTCTGCTCCTACCACAGAGGACCCTTTCAAAATGTGATTATGTGCAGACTCTATTTAAGAGTGACAATTTTGCTTTTCATTTGTTTAACAGCTTAAATAGAAGAGCTCAACTGGAACTAAGTCATCTGACAATGAAACCAAAGCCGACATAAGCAACTTTGCAAACTTCATGACAACTCAAAAAAAGGCATAAATCTCCCTCACTGCTAACACAGATGAATTCCCCACTCCAATGCTCACCTTTACAGATTCTTCAATGCTAAGTGAAAGGAAATATTCTGCAAAAAACATCTGACAAATGTTTTCAGTTTCCCCAGTCTGTCTGAGCAAATAGCACAGAAATATTTACTTGCATTCCAGGGACTCTCACATAGAGAAAACAACTTTGACTTTGCATCTCTGTTTATTCCTGTTGGAAAACCCATTTGTGTAAGGGAAGGTTGCCTGATGTAAAGTGCCAAGAGAAGAGGTTTTTGCCCTTGTAAACAGAAGGCGCTGGAGCATAAAATACAATCAAGATTTGTGACAAAATCCAGCCCAGGCAGACGTCACTCCTCAGTGGCAGTGGGGCATGGGGTGAAGTGGCACCGTGTGATTGAGGGGAGCAATCTCACAAAGCGATGGCAGGGAGAGGCTCGGCAGCCAGGAGCCCGGGCAGCCGTGGCTGAAGCACATGGATTGGCTTTGAAGGAGAAAACAACTGTGAAGAGAAAAATCTCAGCCTGTTTACAGACTGTTTGCAAGCAGAGCCTTCCAAAGTTTTGCATCAGGCAGTTGCCAGCACTTCAGTCAGTACTAACAGCATTTTTTTATTGTTCATCTACAAGAAATTAAATGATATTTTCTCACAAACAGTGGTTCCTAAGAGAAAAACATTGGAGAAACAAATGCTCATCTATCTGGAGATATTACCCTGTAGCCAAGAGATGCTGCCCTGAATAGTCTCTTCCTATCTGCTGCCTTTTCCTGCCTACCTTCCACTCCTTTGATCACCTTGATGTTAGCCTTTTGCCTGTTTTTCCCTTCCTCTCTGCTGTCTCACATCAGAACAAGCTCAGGAGCCCAAATACTGCCTCCTTTCCAGAACTGCAATAGGGCAGCTAAGCAGGGCTGTGCCTCCCACAGGTGAGGAAACAAATGCAAACACGGCAAGGTCCCCATCCTGGGGTGAATGTGTGTCCATGAGTCTGGAAGCTGCTGTTCCAGATGGCATGTGTATTGGTTCAGGCACTGCTCCCATCCCTCATTTTCCAAATACTCAAGTTTGATCTATATCAGTGTCATCTGATGGCACTGGTCTCACACACAGCACAGCAAGACTCATACTGGTGTCCTAGGACCAGTCTAACCAGATACTACAGAAATAGTGCTTGCACCAAGAATGCTTGATTCTGTTTCCTTCTAGCTTTCTCCTATACTCCATGGATCATTGGAAACCAAGAACATGAAATGTTTTGTTTGGTCCTTTGTGTTCACTCTTGTCTTCATTGGAGGTTTTCAGCCTCGTATCACAGGCGCACGGTGCTTCGCAGGGACAGATGCTGGCATCATTCATGCCCAGAAGCAACCAGAGAAATCACAGAGAGTTCACAGCACTCATTTAAAGGATTATTTTCAGAGCAACTAAAGACTCTTAATACATTAAGCTGAAAGACTAAGCAGTGATGCCATGACAGTGAATGAAGAATCAGAATGGAAAAATCTCAGGTATGAAAGAGTACACTTGGCAGAGAAAGGCAAAACAGAAATAGTGACTTGAAGCTAAAGCATCACATTCCAACAAAAAAAAACTTTTTTTTTTAAAGAAGGTGTGAATCACCATCTTGTTCAGAAAAGAGCTGCTCAGTGCTCTCATCTCTGAGGACAGCTTGACAGCAACAGTGACTTAATACGCGGGAAGAAGAGGAGATAAAATATCAGGAAAAGGCTCCCATGAAGTGATATTACAGGGCAGAGTCACGCTTTGGAAGTCAATGCAGTTCACATGAACATGTGGGCAGGAAGAATTTTTAATGAATGAACCTGCATAATTACTGTGCTCTGCCGCCTCTGGGTCTGCCACACAAACTAATAGCTGAATTCCCTGTCATCACACCTTATATGACCTGAAGTAGGGCAACAAAACTACAGTAGAACAGGTTTCATGCAGTCATCCATTGGAACAGGACTCCACAGCAGCATGAGTGACATTAAACATTAGAGAATGTGTGCCTTACCCTCTTCTGCAAAGCTCCTAGAACTGAGGAAATGGTACTTAATAATGAAAAGAATATAAAGAAAAGGTTGCAGATGTTGCAGCAGACCTGCACATCTCTAGTGTCCAAGTTGAATTGACTTGGGAGAGACAGTTGATTTAGGCACCCAAACCTACCTCAGTGATGCAACCAGCGTGGCTGAGTGCCAAGCTCAATCCTGAAGCAGGCTCCACTAGGAAAAATGGAATAAGGACCAATTGCTCTGCAGCAGTCACCAGGTAGAGTTGAAAGTGTTCAGTGTGATGCGGCACTTTGGTACGTATGCAGGCATTCACACATGGCTGCATCTCACTTTTAAATGTCTCTTAAAAGTTGTATTTAAACAGAAGAAGGATTTTTCCAGGAACTAACACAGTTGGCAGCCTTTTGTCTCTATTTTTTAAAGCAATTTATGAAAGAAGAAAAGGAGCAGAGTCAATTTACAAAAGGCTGCAGTCTGGGCTTTGATAGATGAACAGATACACTAACAAAACCTCTCACATTTCACTGAGAACTCCACCTTCTTATCTCTTCATCCTGGTGAGGAAAGAATAAGGAAGGCAGGCAGATGAGCAGCTGAAAGAGCCAGGCAATGTTTAAACTAGCAAATAACCAACCAAGAGGTTATCCTCCTTACATTTTTCCAGATCCAACCAGATAATCAGCTAAGTGCTTCCTCTTGCATTTTGCCTCCCTCTTGGGAGGGAACGAGTAAGATGACAGTGATTTACACTACAACCTGTCGTAAAGAAGTCCTATGTAATTTTTTTGAGGCACAGCCTGGCAGCTCTGAAGGAGTAGTGCCCCTTCTACAATCTAGGACATTGCACTGGGGAGTAATAACAGTGTCAGAGGTAGCATCAAGGAGATGATAGTGAACAACAGCACTTTTCCCAGCTGGTTATGCAGACCTGCTCCCAGGCAACGTGTGGACTCCCTTCTGAGGATGTTACATGAGTTACACCTGCACTGATTTCCATTGAAAGCATCTCAGCCATTAACATACTGCAATCTAGAACTCAAACACTCAATAAGGGAAAAAATGCCTTTTCATTTCCAGAAATGTACGGAAAAGGGCCAGGCACTTCCACTGAAAACTAGATTTCAACTGCAGGCTAGGATTTCTGAGATGGAATGGCACCTATTGGGATGTCCTTTCAGTGTGCATATTCACATGCTAATCTAGAACTGGTGCTCACAGTCCCACCTCCATCAGCAGTCATCATCTTCCTGCATTCTCAGCAGAGCTCCTATCCTCTGCACAGCCAGACATCCTTACACTCATCTCAAATGCAATGTTTTTAGAACACTGTTCTCATTTCTCTTCTAAATTTAAAATGAAAAATAACTTCCAAGCCTCAGCATATTTTTTTTTTTTTTACTCCACAGTGAATTTCTGGATCTGCAACAAATTCCATAGGAAGAAGCTTCTATGCTTCATCTGCTTCTGTCCCTCAAAGTACAGCCTTCCTCTTCTAAACTGGAATTTATAATCCATTAGATTTTAATGTAGAAAAAAAAAAAACATTAAGAGACTTGAAAAGAAAGAGAAACCAGATGAAAAATATTAATCTCTCCTCACTTCAGCTAGGCTTACTGCAGCTTCTGCTGAAGTTCCTCACAAGCACTATAAACAACAACATACACATAACAAGAAACATAGGCTTAACTGGAAAAACTATCTACTTGATTAGAAGGGCCTCATGTGTTTCTGTAATAAAACTACAAATATTTCTTTGCACAGTAAATCCATTACGTCACCATACTACGACAGAAGAAACTCATGCAAGAGTGGGAGAAGGTAAACATAAGTAAAAAAGAGGTTGCTTGAGCAAAACACGCAACACAAGTGAAAAATATTAAAGATGGCAGTGACTGCTGCCTGAACTCAGACCTGCAGATCCCATGTTGGTTTTTCTTCCTCAAACCCCAGCTGGAGTCATAATGAGGAGAAAACCTTCTCAAGTCAAACACCTTGTTCTCAGTCAGAAAGAGCTCGAAGAGAGCTCCCATTAAGAGATTACATATCTATATTTTAGAAAGATGAGTTTACAAAAGGATTTTTGAGCCTATCTTAAAAAATATTGCCTCCCTCTTGCTGGAGTGGTGGAAGAGAATGAATGCCCGCATCTGCTGTGCTGCTGCACTACAGTCCTTACTCCTTCCCCAAATCTTACCTGAGCTCTAGGATCTGCAGCCCAGCTTTCCCTCTCCCTTGCTCTGCACTGCATCATTACATGAAGCTCCTGCATTCCCTCCCCCGTCTCTGCACAGCTCCTCTGCAGTGCAGCACTACTAGAAATCAGCAATACCAGAAACCCATTTTTCCAGCTTTTTTCCCACTCTCCCCCATGCTTCAGCATTGCAGCCTGCACTGCTCCACCTCCCAGCCCTGCACTGCAGCAGCTTGCTAGCTTCCCCCATCTCTGCTCACAAGTTCTGTTTTTGCACTGCAGCACAGCAGAAAGCTTTGAGCACCACCACCTCTCTCCAGAGCTCTGTGGCACAGCCCAGCCCTGAAGCACCAATCCCACATCCTGCTGCTCTCTTCCCTGCTCAGCTCTTTCCATTCAATACCAGGCTGCAGTATTGCTGAAGTGTTCAACATCTTTCATGCTCCTCCTTCCCTACCTTTGGTGTTGCAAAGATCCCCCTCATCCCACTACATTCTCAGCCAGATTCCTGTTTGGAGTCCCATAAGATTCACCCTTCCCTCTATTGCCACTGCTCAAGCACAGTTTTATATTCTCTGTATTTGTGCAGGAGTCTGCAGTCACTGCTCAGAGACAATATTGAAGCACACTTGGCAAGTACAGATTGTTTAGAGAGTCATCCTGGATTTACTAAGGGGAGGTCATGCCTAACAAACTTGAGTAATTTCTGTAAGGAGGTGACAATGACAAGGGAAAGGGTGAAGAAGTAAACCATAATTTAGCTGGACTTCAAGAGCCTTTTGATACAGTACCACATAAAAGGCTAATTTATAAGGTTAATATGTATGATGTTAATGGCGAAATACTCAGCCAAGTAAGAAGCTTTTTTTAATTGCCCTAACACAAAACCAGAGGAGGCAGGGGAAACCAGTGACTGATCACAGGAAGGGGAAAAGGAGACTAATACAGGAAATTCAGAATTTGTGCTCTCACACCCTCCCTGTCTTGCAGAGAGTTTTCTTCTCATACTTTCTAAGAAGCTGTACAGAACTCACTGTAGAAATTATTAGTTTTGGTCATCAAACAGGCTACACTTGGAGAAAGGTCAAAGTTATATCCTTATTGTGCCTCTATAGAACATCAAACATAATAAAAGTATAGATTCATGGTGCTTAATACAACGTACCACGTGAGATGAACTGGGGAAGTTACAAGCATATGAGGTTAGACAGATATTCAGACAACATTAAAAGAAAGACCATGAAGAAATGAAAAGAAAGATTCATAAGTCTGAACACAGCCTTAGGTCTCTAAGGCAAACATACCTTTCTTGCCACTCCAGAGTCGGGTCACTGCTATCATTGGTTGTCTTGCTCCAAGTGATATCAGGGGTCGATGACGACAACGACAGAGCAGGTTCCCTGCCTTCACATACAGTCCATATTCTTCTCCAACATTAAAATTCATCTGGCAAGAGATTAACAACCAGATTTAAAAACTACCAAAGGACAGGAAGGCACCTAGTTTCACTAGTGCAAGAGCTGCAATTACAAGACCCATGGAAGGTCCCTGGAGCCACCTCCAGCCTCCTCACAAATCAGGGACTGCAACCTGACCACTGCTCTCTAACACCAGCAAAGCTCAGCATCTTTTTTTTTTTTTCCTCCAGGAAAAAAAAAAGCACATCTGTTTTCAGTAAATGCTGTAAATTAGTTAATGTTTGTAAAGTGCTCTGATCATGTGAAGTGCTATATAATTACTACATATTATCAATATAATTTGGCTAGATTGTGCCTCAGCCGCCTCCTCTCTTCATTACAGTTTTGAGAGAGTTTTCTCAAACATCAGCTCTTTGGGGCAGGGACTTTGTGTGGCATGCATCTCAAAACAATCTTAACCTTTCTTGAAAGGCCCCAGAAAGTAATTAACAAGATACAGCACTGAGATCTGCATTTGGAGCCGGGTACCCGCCCACAGTGCTGCCTGGCAGCAAACTGCCAGATGCCTCTCACAGAGGAGGATCAGCTCTGGAGGGAAGTTATTACCTCTCCATGTGCTGGGGGGGGCACACAACTCAACCACCCAAAGAAAGCAAAGCCAATGGTAATGTATACCAGACTAGGGCAAGGCCTCTGCATGCCATGACTAGCCTCAATGTAGTGACGACTAGAGTCCCTCATTTAGCTGAACTAAGGAAGGAGATGCACACTAATTAATATGTCTGCTCATCTTCTTGTATTTGTATTACACCATGCAGAGTATGGAACATGAAGACAGACATCCTGCTTCAGGAAGCAGTGAGGAGAACCATCCTCATGTTAACAGCCATGCACACAGCCCTCAGGGGCACAGTGCCATGTCAGGCATCCCTCGCTCCCTCCTTGCCACCCCTAAGGACTATGATCCTAAGGACTATGCCTGCTGCTTGGGTGAGCTTCTCAGCCAGACCTCTCAGGTCTCAGCTAGCAATAGCTCTCACCACACACCGCTGTTCCAAACAGCCTGCTTCTTTGTGCCTTCTTCTAGAGAATCCCAGATTCCTGAGGGTTTCAGAAGCAGAAGCTTTATGAAACTCCTCTCAGCTGCAGGCTAAAAGCTGATCAAAAAACCCACTGCTCTTTAATGTAAAAGAAGTGAACTTAAAAATACCTGGCTTAACTCTTCTTAAAAGGCACAGAAAGAACGTCAAGAAAAATCTTTAAGTCCAGCTTACAGAGAGGACAAAATCCCAAATGCTTTTCTTTTTTGTTAAAAAAAAGGACATAAAATAATAATAAAAAAAAAAACTGAGGCCCACACCCAGCACTGCAGCCTAAAGGCTGCACATCATACCCTATTCCTGCTCATCACACCATTGCTAATCCAAGCCAGGATGCCATTGGCCTTTTTGGCCACCTGGGCACACTGCTGGCTCACATTCAGCCCACTGTCCATCAGTACACCACGGTCCCTTTCCATCAGGCAGCTTTCCAGCCACTCTTCCCCAAGCCTGTAGGGTTGCCACAGGTTGTTGTGACCAAAATGCAGAACCTGACACTTGGCCCTGTTGAAACTCATACAGTTTACTCAGCATATCAATCCAGTCTATCCAGATCCTTCTGTAATGCCTTTCTCCCCTCCAGCAGATCAACACTCCCTCCCAACTCAGTGTCATCTGCAAACTTATGAGGATGCACTCAATCTCTTTATCACAATCACTGATGAAGATGCTAAATATGAGTGGCCCTAGCACTAAGCCCTGGGGGACACTGCTTGTGACTTGCCACATCTGAATTTAACTCCACTGACCACAACTCTTTGTGGCCAGCCACCCAGTTTCATCCAGCAGACCATCCATCCATGCAAGCCATGGGCAGCCAGCTTCTCCATGAGGATGCTTGTGGAACAGTGTCAAAGGCTCTAGTGAGATTTAGGTAGACCATACTGACAGTCTTACCTTGGACAGCACCTCCAAGTAGGAAGAACCATCATCCTCACTGTTGTCCAGTTCTCCTTGCAGACCACTGTACCTGTTCTGCAGGAGCAGCTGAGGCAGTATTTGCTGGGCAGGTGCACCTGCATCGCTGAGCAGGGACCTTTTGCCACTACCTCCTGCCCCTCAATTCATCACCGCTGTTGTTGGGGGAGGAGTGGACAAGGGGTTCACTGTAGCAGGAACTCTGCCTGCCGGTCCCTTCCTATTACCTGTTTGCAAGGTGGTGGGGGTGATATATACTCCTTGTGGACCTAAAACTGCTCCTAAAGTAACTGCCTAAAACCCAGTGCTGGTAGAGATGGGCACCACTAATCTATCTCCTGCTCCCTGATGCTCGTCAGCCTCTCCACTTCCTCCTTCAAATCAGCCATAAGGAAGAGTAAGCCATCCAGCTGGTCACATCTAACACAAGGTCATCTCCGCCACCCAGCACTGCAAGGGCCAGGCTCTAGCAGTCACTGCAGCCAGAGACACACACACTGCATGTTTGTACAGAACTCAGCTAGGGACTCCACGTTTTTCCTGCTAATAGCCTTCCACCACCATGCATCCATGGCAAAGCAGCAGCTCACTACCACTACCTGGGGTGGCCTTAAGGGCTGATCTGCTCTGCTCTGTAGCCAGCAGCGAGGGCTCTGCTCCACATTACCAGCCCGCCTACAGGGGCTCCAGCTGCCCACTGCGTGGTCACGTGACCGCACGGCTAACGGTTTCTCCCCGTTTAAACAGCCCGCGGTAGCTCCAGAACGCCTCCCCCACCCCCGCCTCTGTAAAACAGACCCAGCCTAGCCCGCTGCCGCACACTTACCGAGCTGCCGCCTCGCTACATTGACACGCGAATGGACGGCGTACGGCTTCCCCACGTTCAAACAACCCGCGCCATGCGCTCACACCGACTCCTCCCCACCGCAGCCCTGAGGCTTTTTATACGTGCGGGGGTGCGGCCGTCGTTACCCTGGCAACGCCCACGCCACGCCAGCCTGTCTCGCGAGATCTGGCGTGATTTCCCCCGGGAAAGCGAAGCTGTCACTTGTGGCGCTCTCTATCATTCGCATCAATCAGAAGGACTCAAACTTCAGGATGAAATTCCACAGAGATCTGTCGAATTACTAGGAAGCTAGAACAGAGAAAATATTTGTTCTGTGACAAGATGTGTTTGAAACTGTTGAAGTGAGGCAAAAAAAAAAAAAAATGAACAAATGTTACTAGAACATCAGATCGTCTTAAAAGTGAAAGCTGTCAGGCTGTGTGACTGGGAAGCTGGGATAGTAGCTCTGGGACGTGCAAAATGCTTTACAAAGCACTGACACTGCTTGTGTTGAACTGGCACTGCTGCCCAGAGCTGTGGGCGCCATCCCTGGAGGTGCCCAAGGCTGTGGATGGGTCCCAGGCAGCCTGAGCTGGGGGCAGCCAGCCCACGGCAGGGCTTGGAACATGATCATCTTTGAGGTCCCTTCCAACCCGGCTGCTCCATGACTCTTTCCTGGAAGAATTATCTGAGAAAAATCAGGAAAAAAAAATCTGTGAAGTGAACCATTCAACATATGCAGAACTTTATTTGTGCTCCACTATTCATGCACTGTAGCTTTGTTAAAAGAGTTGTTTGTTTCTACCTTTGGACTTTTTTCCTGAGGGCCTCTCTGAGCTCCGTTGGGATGGAGGGAAGCCTGGAATTGCTCCTGTGCAACAAAGTGAACCAGAGGAGCTTCATAGTCTGTTCTGATGATCAAAGCCACAGCTTCCTGCTCCCAGCCCAACGCTAAGAGGCTCAGCAAGTCCAAACACAATGTTCAACCAATTTCTCAAAGAAGCTTCTTGACGTGAGAACTGGTGTTTATGAACATGTGCCACTAGGTCTTGGGAAGTTGCTCTTGAATTACCTCATTAATGTTTGTAAGTGTGTAAAGGGTGAGTGTCAGGAAGATGGAGCAGGCTCTTCTCAGTGACATCCAATAACAGGACACGGGGCAGTGGATGCAAGCTGGAACATAGGAGGTTCCACATAAATATGAGAAAAAACATTTTCACATTCAGGGTAACAGAGCACTGGAACAGGCTGCCCAGGGAGGTTGTGGGATCTCTTTCTGTGGAGGCATTCAAAACCCTCCTGGACGTGTTCCTGGGTGATTAATCTGGGTGTTCCTGCTCCAGCAGGCGGATTGGATGAGATGATCTTTCAAGGTGCCTTCCAGTCCCTGACATTCTGTGATTCCATGATGCTGTAATTGCCACGAACACTTTGTGTAACCCACCCGGATCTCTCCAGTTTCTGTCCCTGTTCGTAGTCATAAGGAGGATTGTTACTCTCCAATCATTTAGAGACAGACCAGGAAGCTTCAATATTTTTTTGCATGGGTGAGACTAAGAAAGCAATGGAGAGGAAAAAAATAGGTATATAAAACAGCAGATCAGATCATCTGCTCTTGCAAATGGTTTTAATGCTGCTGAAGTCAATGGAGCAATGGCAATTTACAGCTTTGGAGGCTCTTGCTCAGTCTGCAGACCTGGGCCAGAAATCAAAGCACTAGTTGAAACACCTGGCTAGCAAATCCTGAAGGAATAGCTTTCTTTGTAAGTTCTTGACTGTTAGGGCTGACGGAAGGATGTGTTCTTGGCCAGGCTTTACATGGTTGGAAGGAGAAAGTGAGATTCAGTTTTTATTTAAAAAAATGGGTGCTTTGTGCAGAGGCAGACTCTGTGAGACCCCCTGCCTTAGACTCATATTTTGATCAGCAGCAGCTGTAGACTTTTAGTCGAGCTTTGTCCCTCTTTGGAATGCAATCATTACTTTTCATTTTGCAGTGTGGGGGGGATTGCTTTAAGAAAAAAAGAAAACAAGAAGTTCCAGTACTGAAGATTATAAATATATCCTATTAGGGTTTCTTTTTCTTCCCTTCCAGACAAAAGCATTTCTGCTTCCAAGCTTGGTAGACCTCCTGACCCTGCTGATGTGGGTGGATGGCTCTGCATGTTCTGAATCATTTGCTTCCTTTTCAAGTGTTGCTTTCTCCTTATTTCAATTACCCTTCCTTTATAATTACATGGGCCGCTCCAGTGAGCGGGAGTGCTCTGGAGCTGACAGACCGTCTAACAGCAGGGCATGCTGGAGGCAAAATCTACATCCTTATCTGCCTTGGGCACCGGGGAAGCTGTGTGTTTAATAGCACAGGAGAAACTGTTCAAGGATATTCAGACACAAGCGATTGGTGGTGGGTTCACTGCCCAGGCTTGTACCAGGTTGGACCGTGTGTAATTGCTCTCTCCCTCAGAGAGTTGTAAACTGCGTGTACAAGGATCACCTCCCTTCATTCCTGCTGAGTGATTGCCTCTGTGGCACCAGGAGTCAAGAAAGTTTGGTCTGATACCTATTTGAGCTCAATGGGAGTCTTGTAACTAAACTTGAAAGAGATTACTTCAGTCCCCAATAGGTGCAGCTGGCTAGGACAGGAAAGAAGGTGGGAAACAGTGACTGATGCCCGGCCCTGCAGCTGCAGATGGCTTATGGATGTACAGCGTGGTGATTCCTGCAGCCAGAGATGACTGCATAAAATTCAGAGTTTTGCACTATGCAATTTCTCAAGAAACTGACTTTTTTTTTTTTTTTTGTCCTGATTTTCATCTTATTTGCAACAAAAACGAAGTGGTTGGTTTTGTACAGAAGTCTTACAAAGAGGCAGACTTTAAATTGTGAAAGATTAAGCTTTAGAGGTGGAGGCTTAGCTTTATGTTGCTAGTTCTTTCCAATGAAGCTGTGCACTGTCTATTTTAAGAAAATGCTTTATTAAATAGTTTCCCAAAAGTTTAGATGGATTTCTGAGGCCACTTCCTGATTTCTTCTCCCTGTAGAAGCCAGGCTCACTGAATATCCCATCCAGACAGTGCACTGTAATGTGGTGCCTTTTAGTAACCCATAGGGATACTGGAAAATTACCTATTTAATCAGACCTTAAAAGCCTATCTCCAGTTGCAGAAGAGCTAGTGGAGCTGTTGCAAAAAAAAACCCAAAAAACACAAAAAACACAAAAAACAAAGAAGGTGCATCCTGTGAGTGCTTGAGCCCAAGGGTGTTTATTGTAAAGGAAGGGATTTTTTTAGCCAATTAATTACACATTTCAAACTTAATCTCATATTGAAATTCTAAGAGGAATGCGTGTGGGAACAGAATGGGAGAGGGTGTCAAAAGGTTTTTCTTTAGCAGCAGTTCCTGCAGTGAGTCATGAAGAAAGGGCCATAATTGCTCCTATTGTCTTGTGTGCTTTGGTACAGCCACCTGTTGGTTATTTGTGAGCTCATCATTATCACTTGCATTATTTTGGCTCTGTATGAAAGAGATTAAGCTGCTGGAGTTGTGTGGCTGAGCAGTACCATGGTACCAGAGGTAAGAACATAGAACTGTTTTTCTCTTGATTCATCCAGGATTTAAAGGTGTATAAAATAACTTGGAGAGCCGGTAGGTCTTACCACAAAGAGAGCAGTTGAGCATCTTGCATGCACAGCTTTCCTTCCACTCAGTGTGCTTCCTTGCTTCTGCTTGTTCTGTGCTCAGCCAACAGCTAAAAGAGAGGCATGGATGCTTGCTGTCTACAAAGTGAGTCCAGGCTACTGCTTCATTACTGGGGACAGGAAGCAAGAGGAAAGCAGTCTTCCCTTAAATTCAGTGGGGATCAGAAAGACATTACTGCATACAAGCATGTCAGTGCTATTACAGAGCTAATAAGTAGTAGTCTGCAGTCGCACTTACCTCCACAGTGCTTTTAGCTGAAGCTGCAGCCTTACTGCAACCCGAAGCTGAGAGGGTGAACAAGCACCTGGTCCTGCTCAGCTCGCACAGCAGGCTGCCTCCTAAATCTCTCTTGGTTTGCAGCCTCAGACTGCAGAAGGAAGAGGGCAGGGCAGAGAAGAAGCGAAAAGTTCAGGACAGCTAAGAAAGTGTGGCCAGAGATCAGGCTGTCTTCCTACAAAGACTTGAGCATTAAGTAAAACAAGGAGAGGTGAGGAAGAACATTCTGCTATGGAGTGGTTAGGACTGACTTATTTTTTTTTGCTTTATTGGAGTTGCCTTAAGGGTAAAAGGTCAGCACTATCCTAGACCTCTTACCCATCAGAGCTTCTCCAAGGAAGCAAGGATAGCTATGGCTTCTCCATCCCTTGTAAAGAGCACAGTGTGCTCTGTGCCTTGCCTTTTGGACGTGACTTGGTATCTTTACCTGGGGAGTGTTTCTTTTTATTCTTTTATCTTATATTTGGATGCAGCAACAGAGGCAGGGGACTGCTTAAAATTCCCTTTGACTTTTCAAAATGTTTCTGGGAGCCTAAGGTATTTGTAGGAGTAAAATATAGAATTACAACCTAGGTGCTTGGTCTGGCAGTGATGGGGAGCAATGGCAGACAATACCCAGGCCTCTCAAAAGTGGCTGTGGATCACAGAACCTCTCTGAAATCAAAACCCTTTCCTTTCCTTTTAATTCACTATGAACTTGTTAAATCAAGGAAGTCTACAGTGAACAATGTGCAAGTCTATGGAATCCAGGAGTGAAATACTTTCTTAAAATGATTAAAAAAGGCTCCCACCTTCCTCAATCATCTTTCAAAACTTTTAAGTTTCAGGTATATTGACAGCGCATCGCACCTGCAAAGGCATCGAGTAATGCATCAGATGAAGAGGAAAATAAACTAGTGTTTCTCTTATTCAGGGAAACCTCAAGTTATGACAGGAGCAAAGTCTTTTGTTCTATAAATAACAGAGTTTAGTTCTCTCCTGAGACGTGATGAGAAGTGAGATTCCTGGATTTTCTGAGAACAAAGGATCATTTCTTATCTGGGATGCCTTGAGGGAGGGTAAGAGCTTGTGGAAAAGGGTTAGAGGACAGAGGTCTGGAAAATTTGGGGCTCACTTAAGGGATTTCAGAGAAATCCAACTCCTCGGCTCCCTTGCTGAACGACTCGGACAAGGGCTTAACAACTTTCAGTTTTCCTGCCGTAGAGAAAATGCTTGTGTAAAAGCATGTTTCTTCTCTTATCACCTGTGTCCACGCAGAGGGTTAGTATTGCAAGCACAACGTAATGAAACAATTTGGAGTTGTCTCTATATCTTAGTTTCTAGTAAAGACTCTTCTGCCACATGCTTTTTATCAGAACAGCTGTATTCTGCCCTGAGTCAGTTCCACCCCAGGTAGCTCTCAGCTTCACCTCACCCTGGGGAAATGAGAGAACAGGCTGTGGGATAAATGTAGTTTTTCTCTCTTGGTCTTCAGTGATTCTTCCTGCTTCATTCTGCCCTTCTGTGCCTTTTTAGCCTTATTCTTCAGCTTTTTCTTTTTCTTTTTTTTTTTTTTTTTTTTTTTTTTTCAGTTGCCATTCATCAAAATCTAGGATAGAACTGAACCTATAACCCAGAGCTAACACTGAAGTGCCAGACTAGCATAAGCTTTTCTTCCAATTAGAATGAATGAAAAGCTTGGAGAGTATTCGTTGATTCCATATCTTATATTTACACCATGAAGTCTCTTTGTAGATCTTTGCCCTGAGAATTGCCTTGGCTTTGCTTCACCTTTGCTCAAACATCAAGAAGCTCATGCAATACAAAGTCAGATAGCTTTGAACACCAAACCATTTGACAGATTTGTTCCTCAACCAGACACAACTTCTTTTATAGTCAGGATTTGGATGCAGGTGTTTGCTAGATTACATTCTCCTTACACATACTGTGTTCTCTGCTTCTAGGACCCAGGAGATCAAAGAGCCTGGTAGCTGGAAAAGTCACAGAAAGCAGCCTAAAACAAATGAGAATGAAGGAGAAACAAATTGCTTTACTAATATCAAGGTGTAGTTGCAAATTGCCTTTACAGCATTCTGCTTGCTCTTTTCCCGGCCTCACTGAGTATTTGGAAGAGGGCAGTTGATGTGTGGTTCTATAATTTTTATGTCCTTGAGGCTTGACACCTTTCCCTTATTTCCATAAAGTGGGAGCAATGCCAATGTTTAAATGCTTAGAACATGTTTTTCATCATAACAAAATCAACGTTTTTTCTAGAAGTAAAAATGTTCCTGAAGTGTCCTCATACTCACAGCTCTTAGCAGATCCTGTGTTCTGGGGACATCGGCTCCTTTTTCTTCCTGCCCCAAGGCTGGGCTCTTCTGTGTGACAGGAACAAGAGGGCACCGATTTGAATCTTCACTGGCAAGTGTGTGATACACCTATAACACATTCTCATGCATGAGATATAGAAAAGTAATAAAATAACCCTTAGAGCTGCCAAAAGGTGTTTTTTTTCATTCTAGAAGTCTTTGCCCCAGCAAATCAATTCACTATGTACTAAAGATAATTAGGGCATCTTATTTAAAACTTATGATCTAATTAGTGGCTTTAATGGTAGTTAATTACACAGAGAGCAACAAAGCAGTTATATTTCCTCTCAGACTTCTTCTAAGTCAAGGTGCAGGTATTTATCCGGGGCCATAAAGGAGAGTGGATACCACACTTAACATCTAATTACACAAAATTGTCCATAGTAATTATGAGCAATGTGGTTTTATTTATCTGGTTTAATTACAGGGGCTCTGCAGTCTCTGAGCTGGCGTGGTGACAGGGAGGACAGAGGGGAGATGAAGTGCCATCCCTTACGTGAACACCATGGTGGAACTGCAGGCTTTGTCCTGAGCATGGAGCCAGATCCCAGCCAATGGAGACCCTGAGGACTTGAGTCCCATCAGTGTAGCAGGCTGCAATGCAACACATCAGATGCTGGAGACTCAGAGAAGCCATGTAGGCACATGGGATGGACAAAAGCCTGCAATTACAGGGCTGCGTGAGATATTTCAATGGATGTCTTGTAGCATAAGTAACCCAATGTTAACAGGAGATCTAACAAGGACATCTCATCTGTTTTGTTGTGAAAAGATATGCTTAGCCCCATGTCCCCTCACATCATAATACCAAACTTTTCCTAGATACCATCCACTGCTGAAACGTTATAGAAGCTGTCACAGCATCTCCAGAAAATCAGTATAGCACATGACCTCAAGACTCTCCTGTTGCCCAGCCTTTTCTCTCCCATAAATCAGTTATCCCCTTATGAGTAGGGTGCCATTGAGTTGTAAAGTTTAGAAAGATGTATCATTTACCTGCCAGAAAAATTGTTGGCCTTATTCCTGCAGCCTCTAAAGACAGTGTTTCCAACTGCTTTGACTTGATAAAATTGCAAGAAGCGGCATGCATAGCTCTACTTCTTCACTCATACCCTCAGGACATTTCCGTGTTACAGCAAATCACTTGTTCAGTGGCTCACTAAGATTTTGAATTAGTGGTAAATACATTTTGACCTTATTTTTCTCCTGATAATTGCTCTATTTATAGAGAAGTCACTGACGGTCATGCTAATTTCTTCCATCTGAGGATTAGGCTAGCTCCATCAGAAGCAATCTATGGTATATCCCATTTAAAATACAGAAAAATGGAAGCTTTCTTCTTTAAGAATAAATCTGCTACTGTATTTTGTTTTGTTTTGTTTTTCATACAAGCTAGAATGAAATACTCAGTGGAGGAAAAGACAGTGATAACTTCCACTGCTGAGTTAAGTCATCCTCCTCCTTTAGGTTTCAGCTGTATTTGATGCCTCTGTTTTCTTGGAAGTATTTGATCATCATCTAATAGGCCATTCTACAATGTTTTAGAGCCTTCACATAACCTAACAAAGTACCTGTGGCCAGATATCCAAAAATACCAGTGTCTGATTTCTCAGTATTGGGGGCCAGAGTTCAGATCAGCTTTTTCAGGGGGTAGACTTTATTTCTTCTAACAAACACAGTCACCACTGCTACTGTAATTCATTACATCCCTGACCTTGTACAAACTCCGTGATTTTTAAGATGCCAGAGCAAGGAGTTCTCAAGGCATCCGACCCTGCTGTGTGCACAAAGGATGCCTGCAATGCTCTCCTTTCTAATCACACAGAACTGCAAGTACACCCTGAGCACGGGGCACCTTTGCTCTTTGCCACAATGAATCACAGCATGGAGTGACTGCTTGCTGGGAGGTCCATCTCTGACAGCGACAGCTTGGTGGCCATAGCTTCTAGTTCCTATTGACACAGCATCTGTGCTGGTCGTAAATTTGGGAGGTTTTTATTCTGAGTGCAATCAACTGGCCCACAGTCCAGAGAGTGATGGAGGGACCTTGATCTCAGCATGCTTGGTCCCCACCGCTTGCATTGCTGGGTGCTTGCTCATTCTTGAGTCACTACAGGTTTTATGGTTCAGTACCACAAAGCAATTAACAGCAAGTGAGTGAGCGTTCCCAACCTTTGCTAAAAATCGTGGCTGTTTATCAATGTGTCAGGCTGCTGGCAGATTCAAGAAATCTAAATTTAACAGGTGACTGGTTCCTCCATGCCTGGCTGCAGTCAATGGATCTTCTGGAAACAGCATCCCAACCGGGCAGCCAGCACCAGCAGAGGAAGCTGGGGAGAAGTGAATGAATGGGGCCGGCTCCAGAGTTCAGAGTAGGAAAGGCTTTTTTACACCGCAGCTGCTTAATGACTTTTTCAATTGATTTCAGCAGTGCTGCTTTTCGATTACTGATTCCATCCCAACCACTGGGCAGAGAAATGGGCTTAGGGAAATAATAGGAAAAGGGAAGAAAAAAAAAAAAAGTACACAAAAACTCAACACCAGCGATAACACAGTGACATTTGTCCAGACACTTTATGCTGAACTGGAGAAAAAGAGAGAAATTGCAGTTTATCCCATTGCTCAGCCAGCGTCATGGAGACAAGTACACATGTCCTTGCTTGCTTGCAAACCCCAGTTCATCCATGCACGTTGACCTGCTCCTTGGTTTGGAACCAGCTGCAGAAAGCAGCTGTCATCCTCTGTTACTCTGCCAGCTCTATTCTTAAGGCAGCCATCAAAGTCTGGCACTGACTGAAGGCAATTCAATTAACTGTGACGGTCAAACAGAAACGGAGGGTCAATTGAAGTCTTTTTTGTTGTTGTTGTTTTTTCCCTTCTTGCTCTTTATTTTCATCCTGAAACCTAAAGGCAAAAATTCAACCCTATCTTTGGAAGGTTTTAGCGGGTAAGAATGAGAGAAGGATGCTGCCTATGGAGGAAAGCCTGCATTGGTGCCTCCCGAAGAAAGGATGAAAGGGGAATGCACATCTGGGAGCGGGGTGAATCCTTTCTCAGTCCTGACAGCCCTTGTGCTGCCTCCTTAAGATTCACAGCGCCTGGGTAGTGGCTCCTTATTGGATGACTTGAGACATGCTTTGGCTGAATCCAGTAGTAATAATTAAATGTCCCTTAGCTTTCCTGCTGCCATCTGCTCTGTGCCCACCACACTGGCCGTTTCAGGCTTTTATCAGGCCTGTGGGCTTATTCCCAGTGCCTGCAGAAGAAAGAGGGAAGGTGAGAGGAGGAGGAGGATGGGAAGGTATGAAATGAGTGCCAGGATGTAGTGCCAGGCACAGCTGTTTCTCCAGCTCCTGCTTTGCAGCCAGCCTCCGCAGTTCCTTGCTAGCGTGCAAATAGTTGTAAAAATAAAGGTCAAACAGATAATCTCGATAAATATTTAATAGTTACCGTTTTTACATCTCCCTTATTGTTATGGATTGAATGTCTAACACTTGTGACATCTGGTGCACACGGAGCTGGAAGGAAGCACATCCAGCTTCACCTGCCACCAGCATGGCCAGCTCCAGCAGCCCTGCACAGCCTGCCTGGTGCTGGCTCTGAACAACTGCTTCCACCAGCAGTGCAGACTCATCTTTATTCCTCAGTGAGGTTTCATGAGCAATCTGGTAAATTGCAGCATCGGGGCTCTGGGTTCCCTCAGGTAATTCTCATTAAGGAGCACCTGCACAGAGGTGCTTCACGTGTGCCGTGGTTCACAGCTTAGGGTCGCTGTGGGCGCTCACTCCCTAGAGGTGGAGTTCTTTGATTCAGAGTGTTTGTCGTGGGATTACAGACAGATTTCTGCCTCAGTGGGTCCTTGCTGGACTTTTTCCAGGTTAAAACCAGTCATGAGGAGATAAAATGAAACTTGTGGTGATAACACTGTTGACTTCAGGGTCCTATCAACCAGCCAAGTAGTTACAGCAGAGCAAATGCAAGCTGTGCTTTTAGGGGATTGCTCGGCAATTAAGCGAACTGTGTACTTCCTCCTGGTAGCTGGTAAGAAATCATCTGTCTTTGCACAGCAGATGAATACTTAATATACTGTGGGAGTTTTTCAGTTTGTCCGTGCATTAATTCATTGTGATCAATGGAAAACTCAGTGTGCCCTGCAAACGGCGTGTTGAGAAAAAGGAAATACATCTTACCCACTGTAAGACTGTGCACACGAGGTCTCAGTATCATCTTTACAATATGGTGATCCTGTATGAATCATTTGACTGGGCTTTGGAAATCCCTGGCAGTAATGGATCTCCACACGGAGGAACTAATGACCCTAGATACAAAATGAGTCAATGTGACAAAAGGAAGGGAATCCAACTCCACACATCTGCTTTACATGCCCTGAGTCTTCGGACAGCAGATGAGAAATGCCAGCAGAGTGGCCTGGCTATGCATCACCCATTTTGCATGGGAGCAATCAGTCCTCGTTTGGACAGGGCAGCTCAGGGATTTAGATCCCTGTTCCAGAGCCTAAAGACCCTTCAGGATGCTATTTCTGTCCTAAACAGAAACTGGTCTTGGCACAAATAACCTTCCTGTATTCTTTCAGCTGGAACATAGCTTTTTTTTCCCCACTCTTTTCCTTTCAACCTTTGCCTTTAAAATCTTAGCCACGCTCCTCCCTCCCTGCCCCAACCCAATCATCATCTCATTCTCATTGCAAGGAACATGTCATTAACATTTGATACTGACTCCTTTCCCTCTCCTTGGCTACATTACTTTTTTTTTTTTCTCCCTTTTGTTGAAGCTTTATCACCCTGTTTTAGAGGCTGCACAATGTGAAAACTGGCAGAAATTCAGGTTCAGATAGAATCCAGAACTGGCTCTACATATGAATTTAAGAGGTGTCAGTATTGGGGTAGCATATCAAGCTCCCAAATAGCCTGACACAAATAGGGTAAGCATCAATGGCAGTTGAAGAGTCACTCAAATACTGCTTAAAGTCCTTAACAAAAAAGAAAGACTTGGTTTTGACTGTGATGGGAAATAGTCTTCTGGCAATATTTCAACTGGCTGCTGAGACATGTTAGTACTGCAAACTTGCATTATGCCAGGAAGGCAGCACAGCCCCTGCTCAGCAGCTAATGGTCGCATATGGTATCAGGGCTGTGACCTCAGAGTGGTTCAAGGTAGGTGTTAACGTCATCAAAGCAGTGTCAGAAAACCTAGATCTGGAGCTTATGCATGAAATTATGACCTTTTTTTTTTTCCTCTTTTTTTTTGTGGGAGTTGGCAGGAACCCTTTGGAAGTGACCATTAATTGTTGTCAGCAGGATCTCTCATAAAAAAATTGTTCACTAAACACTTCAGGAGCATAAGTCTGAACAACAGCTCCTAGGTAAGCAAAGAAATCTAATTTCCTAGCCTGTTTGCAAGCATCCCTCTATACTGAGCTATGCAAGTCACTTCTGACAGAGCATCACTGGCCATTTCAGTTGTCAAGTGGATTGTTGGGGATTTTTGCTGATTGGATACCCAAAGTTTTAGAAATAGGAGAAAATCAATTAAAAGCTAAGGTATCCCTATAAATAAAGAAGGAAAACAAGCAAACAAGCAAGCAACTTTTGCCTGTGAACCCTTGCAAAATAGTCATTTAAGTGCTTGCCCTGTCTTCACTTTCTTGAAATGTTCTTTAAACAGGGTTTTTACTATCTCACTCAGTAACTGTTCACAGAAAAAGAAAGGAAAAAAAAAAAGATAAAATAGGTCAGAAATGTAACTGGAACAAATGTGTTTGAATAAAAGAGAGCCAGGCAAACATTGCAGGTACCAGAACTGTGCAAACACAGCAAATAACGCAAAGCTTCCCCTCAGGAGAAGAACAATATGCAGAAGTCTTGATAGTTTAGTTCACTTAGCAGCAGTCTGAAAATGGTTGCATCCTACAGTTATACACCCCTCAATTCCTGAGGGAATCAGTCGCTGTGCTGTGTGCAGGTAGAGGGGACACGTGAGAGTCAGTCAGTTGTGACATTTGACTTCTGTGAGATAGAGCAGCCTTGTGGCAGCTCTGAATTGGGCTGTAATAAGAATTCCATCGAAGAGCCAGGGATCACTGCAGTGTACTGTAAGATAGCTGGGGCTCCAGCGTCCCCATGTACTGAAAACCCAGAAAATCCCATGCACTGTTATTACAAGGGAGTAACTTTTAACACACATGCCTGTCTTCTGTCCTTGATGCTGTTCCAAGGACACCCAAGTCGGTCTTCTGCAATAGCAGAGCCAGCCTTGTGTGAACAAAAATATGCATGTTAATGTAAAGTGTGCCTGCTGCCTCTGGAGCTGTGTGCTTTTGTGTGTGACAAGATTTCCTCGTGCAGGTATGTAGGATTGCTGCTGTTGTCCAGGTGGAGATATCAGCTGCCCTTTCCGTGCCCCATTCTCACCATTGCTTCTGTTTAAGAGCTGGGAAGGCCACATCATCACGCTGATGTACATCTGCACATCCACTGAGAACGTTTTCTAAAAGCCTGTCCAAACTGTATTTCCTTCTCCTTTTGTCCCCATGACTTCTTCCAGAGCAGCTGAGGGACTTGCGCTGAATCCTTGTCTCTGGCTCCCTCTGAGCTTGCTGTCTTTCACTTATTGAATTAGGATAAATTGGAACTTTCATAAAGGGTGATATAAATCATTATCTCAAGTTAGCAGATGTGGACTCACCAGGGTAGAGCTGTGTTAATAACTCCTTCAGATTAGGGCTGATTGGTACAATTTGAAACTTGTTTCTCTCAGCTTGATCAGCCTAGTTGTAACTGTGGCAATTATCCCATTTCACTTTCAATAGCTCAGCACAGAGGAGCTGCTGCCTCCAATCCATCCCTCTGTAATGAATCCAGCGTGATATTCTTGGTCCCATGGACAGAGATACCCTGTCACCCCCAGCTCCAAAAGAAGCATTAAAAAAAATAAACCCTGTATCCAGATGACACGTAGGAATGTGTCTTTTAGGGAGTGAGATGCTAAGTGTCCATGTAAACATCATTTAGGTATTTGGCCGTTGAAAAGACTCTCTTCATTCTTACAGCATCACTTGCACTTTTTGGCAGTCTTCCTGCCTGGGAAATTAGATGAAAAAACAGGGTTTTGTCCAAGCATTGAAGCTGCTTGAATAGATTCTGATGAATGTGTTACATGCAGGATTTGTGGGGTTTTGTTAAATAACTTATCTAGTGATTTTTTTTTATTTATTTTTTTTTCCCCAGGAGTCATTAGTAAATGATTTAATAAGTGAACACAGAATTCTGAGTATGATGTATTAAAGTATTTTCTTTCACTCCTCTATTTGACTCCTGCTCTGTGACTCAATTTAGCAGACCCTTGCAGAACACACTTACCTTTGACAATAGGTTTAAATCCATCTCTGTTTAGGAAGACATTTGAACAAGTGTTTGCTTTAAGCCTATGTTTAGATCTTACCTCAGATATTGTGCTGGATCATGGGCTTTAGCAGGAAGGTTAACCTTGTGCTTAAATCAATGCACTCGTGGTTTACTTGCGGTCACCAGTTTTGCTCTTGACTCCTTATGACCTTTCCAATAGCACATATATATTAGAGGCACGAGTTGCATTTGATTTCCATGTTTCCTGCAGTTAGGAGCCACTCAAGTGTTTTTGAAGCATCCCCAGCCAGTCTTAGCTCCCAAGCTATAAAATGAGAAGTATTCCCTTCTCTTCCAACTGTTGTCTTATCTTTTGGGTTGTAAATTCTTTAAGCCAAGGCTGCTGCTCACTTGTTGTTCATACAGCACCTCATACCATGTTTTATGGAGCCAATAAAATGTTAGAGATTAAAATACATGGACTGATTTGTCTCCCACTTACAGCACCAAAGCTGTACATCTAAAGGAACGTTGATGATGCCCACAGAAATGTGCCAGTGGAAGCAATAGTGTGATCCCACGCAAGCTTCGATTTCTAACAGTGGGAAATTCAGAGCTTTCCCATTTTGAATTCAGATCTCATGCACATTCATTGCTGGAAATTCTCTGGGGGTGCAGAATAAATAAATAATGGTGTCCCAAAGTTTTGGAGGAGCAGCCATTGCCTTCTCCCTGCTCTGACTACCTGCCTCCAGCTCAGCTCTGAGCACTCAGCCTCTTGCAGGGGCTTGGACAGCTCTGAGTCACGCTGCTTGCAATATGGTTCTGCTAAAAATAATAGTAGTAATTAATGCTCTTAGTTTCAGTACTGCCATCTGCCTTGGTGACAGCCACAATGGGCGTTTTCCTTTGTGTTCCCCATAGCAGGAAGGAGGACAGAGAGCTGCTTCTGACTTCATCTGCACCTCTGCTTCGGTTGCGAGTATCTTCATCTGCCCAGGGATGGGCACTTGGTGCAGGAACAGCAAGAGGCACTGAACTTTCTCAGGGTTAAAGGGAATAGGGCTTAAAAAGAGACACCCATGGAAGAAAATACACAGAGCTATAACTTCTGAAGGCAACACAGCTTAAGAGCCTAAGACTGAAAGGTGAAGGTCTCGCGAGAAAGGAGAGGATCTGCATAGCACAGTTTTGGAAATCTTTAGCTGTGGACCACATGAGATAATGAGGAGGGAGGGAGGAGTGCTGGGAGGTTGGTGAGGGATGAGCCCAGGGATTTATGACTCCCCTGCAGCTCCACAAAGAGGCTGCCCTGCCAGGCCGTGGTGGCATCAGAGCGTGCAGGTGGGTTGGAGAATTGAACCAAGGGCAACAGCAGAGTGTTTAACAAACAGCATCACAAAAGGCATCTGCCTCAATACATTGCCTTCTGTTTGTATGAGGAGCCTTACCTTTGTCTTGCCTCCTTCCCCTAATTACTGAATTTACTTCCTTTCCCACTGGAGAACAAAAGGGCCACTTCAGGCTGGCAGGAGAGGAAGTTGTACAGAAGCAGAAGCACTCACCTGCATGCAGACAGAAACAGCATCAGTACAAGTAATCCTTACCCACAGCTGGAAGATCTGGGGGACAGGGAAGGCAGCAGCGTAGAAGGCAGCCAGGACCCCTTTAAATCTCAAGATAGGGAGTTTTTAAGGTGTAGTGCTTTACAAAACCACTTCTGCCTGATCCTTGCAGAGCAAGCCAGCAAAGTCTTTTTCTTCTATCACAGAAGAGGAATCAAACATCAGCCAGCCACATCTCTCCTCCATGGTGAATGGCACTTCAGAAAGCAACCTGTTGGTCTTGTCCTGTCTGCCTGCTTCTGCTCCGAGATGCATATTTTGACTAAGGCAAGGAGAACACAGTTGTTCGGGGGGGAGGGAAAGGAAATGCAAGGTGTTGCTGCAGCCTGCATTTTGGTACAGCTTGTCTAGAAAGAATATTTTTGGTAAACCCAAAGCTGCATCACTCCACCATGGTCCCAAACCTTCACAGCCCGAGTGGCTGAGATCTGTTCCTTCTGCAGGCCGGGAGTTATAGTCGACTCGTGTTACTGGTAAGTATCTGGCAAACCACAGGGTTTTGAGAAGTTTGTGTACATCAGGCTTACATTACTGGCTTACCCTCATTCTTGGATCTAACCTTGGCGTCTTAAATGGGAAAACACATCCCCAGTTTCCTTCTTCCTCCACACAAGGTTCTGAAGGGATTGAAGAGGAGAGTTTCAGCCCGAGGGTTTCTCTCCTTTTTAGGGAAAGAACAGAAGTTTTCAAGGTGACACAGTAATGTTCCTGGTCTGCCAGTCCTTCAGCCTGCCCATCCCATGTTCTGGGGGGCTTTTTGGGTTGCTTCTGTGTGTTTCGCAAGGGTGCCTCTGCCAAAAGCGGGGCAGATGGTTCTATCTCAAAGGGATTTTGAGCCTGACAGGCAGCACCAGAATGGACAGGCTGTGGCTATGTAGAATGCAATGAGTATTCATGTGAGGAGAGATCCCAGAAGGTCAATATTGACTATTCATTACTTACTTAAAATATTTGCCATGCGTTTGCCAATATTTGGGACTGAGACAAATTCTCATGACAGAGGTGACCAGCCACAGTGTTTGAGTAAAAAACATGATGCTGTCATAAACAAGGACTGAGCCTGTTTCAGAAAAATACAGGAGATAGAATTATTCATTGCTCATTTTCTAGACTTCTTAAAAAAAAAAAAAGTGTGAAAATCTGGATGGGATAAATTTCTGCTTCTTAATCACAAAAAGGATGAAAAGTTGCAAGAAATGTCAATTGTGATCAATACTTCAAGCAGGGGAAATGGCATTAGTGTGAGTGTTGCGTGGGATGGAACAGACATCACCTGGCATTTGATGCTGTGGCATGGCAGTTATCCAGACAGGTAGCTGCTTATCTGCAATGGTAGGAAAGATGTTTTAGTTTCAAACTTTCTCCTTTCTTTTTCCACTTTGAAAAAAGTAAATTATCAAAGTCAGACTTTGCAGTCCAAAATTTTTAAAAAAATAATAATGTATGGTGGTTTTTTACCTGGTATCTGTAATGCAGAAGAATGTGACTTTCTTGCTTAAATCCTCCAGAAAGTGCAGTGTGACCCAACCACCACCCAGTGCCCAGCTGGGAGCCTCTTGACCCAAACCTTTCTCATGCTGTAACTGATTCACAGCAAAGGGAACTGCAATTCCCCACTGAAAATAAAACACACAAAAGGACGCAAGTGTTGTGCTAGGACAGCCTTGAAGGAAATTTGTCAACTAGTAACATCTTCAAGAAGGCTGGTGAGGATGCATTTCCTCGCTGTCTGTCACAGAAGGTGGTTGAGCAGAGGATGGGGCTTCTCAGCCCCTGAAGTGCAGAACCTGTGCCTCCATCTCTCGCACTGCCTGGTGCTGCTGCACTGCCCAGCGTGCTCTGCTCCCCTACCCATATTATGCCAGGGTTGTTAGACAACCTGTCACATGAATGAGAACAGAAAGGTGATTGTAACTTAAATATTCTAACTTGCTGGTCCCTGCAGCTTCCCAGAGTCTCTTCTTAGAAACAAAAGGTAAAGATCATGGCAATCTTGAACTGGCCCAAATACCGTCTCCAAATCTAGTTTCATCTCTGTCTCTCTGCCTTATTCCTGGAAACCAGAAGTGTAAACAAACATAAGAACTGCTGAAGTACTTAAATAGCAAAATAACCAAAGCAGTTCTCCTAGGGGCTCGTAAATAGCAGGCAAGCAATCAGAGCCCAGAGGGGTAAAGTTTAGCTGAAACTAGTTACAAAATCTCAAGATGCAGTGTGACAAACTGCAGCTTGCTCCTGCTCTTGCACGGCGTTGCCATTTTCCTGCAGAATGACAGTTTTCAATTATTGGACTGTAGCTAAGAGCAAATTGTGCACTTCAGCAGCTGGAGTTCTCTCGCCTGATTTTCAGACATGGATGGTAAAATGCACAGAGGCAATGAGAATGGCTTTCTCTGCACAGCTAACTGAGCAAGGACAAGCTCAGGGATGTCAGGAGAAAGGGGAAGTGAAAAGGAACAGCATGGGGGGGGAGGGGGGAGGTGGCTGCAGGGTTCATTTACCTCCCTCTCCCCCCACCTTGAGACTTCAGCTGTACGTGCTACGAGAATGAAGCTGTCTCAGCCTAAGTTTTGAGCACAGCTTGGATCTGTTTCCTCTGCCCCCACCTCCCCTAATTCTCCAAACAATCTGAGATCTAGATCTGATTGTCCTCATTCTTATAGATTCTCCTCCTCTTTCCCCCATTAGAGTTAGATGAAAACCTGGACTTTTGAATGTAAGGATGTACTTGAGCTAGAATACATCTGTGAAATTGCATACGCCAGGCAAAGGAAGGAGACAAACCCAGTCTAGTGGTGTACTGTACAGGTGTTGGATCCAGTACCATTCAGCTGGAACGAGGAAGAGCCTGTTGGTTTTGTGTTATTAAGATGAAAAAAAAGCAAATCTGGAGACACTTTGTCACCCTTTTCTCCTTATCCTGTGCAAGGTAGATTCATCCGGATGGAGACAAGAATCACTGAAGTCTGGGGCAGATGTTTCCTGTTTCCTCTGGGAGAGCTGGGATCTGTAAGTAGCTGCAAATCACACAGCAAGAAGGAACAAATGGGGCTGGGAGGTCCAGGCTGGCAGCACCCTGTGCTTGTTGATGGCTGCTGATGGCTGCCTGGGCGCTGTGCCTTTCAGCAGAAAGAGAACTTGATGAAACCTTTCCTGTTGGGCACCTTGGGATCAGTCATTTTCTTTCTTTCTTTTTCTTTTACAGCAAATTAATTTTTTAACATGACTGCAGTATTTTTCCTTCAGAAACCTTTGCCCTGTGAAAGGGGACTCCTATGCCCAGGGCTGCCATGACTGTACTTGCTGCAGAAGACAGTAAGTCCCACTGCAGGGCTCAGCCAGAGGCTAAAAGGCTGCTCTGTGCCTCCCTGGCATCACCTTCTTTCCTCCCCCATCAGCATAAGTGACATCACTTGGAAAAATAAAATGTTACAAGTGCTCTGCTGTTTCACGTACTGTAAGGAGATCAGTTCTTGCACATTAACGCTACTTCACATTACATGGGAGGGGCTGAGCCCGGTGCCATCCCCGATTTCCACTCTCCAACATGCCACATTCGTGCTTCAGACAGCCTCCTCCTTCCTGTGCACGGACCCCAGATGCAGTGCAGGGCGATGGAGAGCCCTGACTGTGAGGCTGCTGCCTCCCCACGCCCCGCAAGTCAAGCTCATGCTCTGACCAAACAGCATTAAGCCTCTCTGACAGAGCCAGAGAACCTGGAGAAATTTCCAGTCACGTATGACAATGTCTAGCAACGGGAAGGAGGAAAGCAGAGGGTAGGGCTAGATGAGCACACTTAGTGGTGACATGCCATTTTTAGACGTAATTATGTAAATTACATAATTCATCTTGAAATATTGAGGATTTTTTTTTCTGTATTTACTGCAATTACGTCAATTGACCTATTTATGTTATCTGACGTGCTTATCATTAAAATGGGACAATATATCCCATTAGATCCTCTTACTACGTTGAATGGAATGATGATTAATTATATCATAAAAAGGAGCTGTGCTGCACATCTCTGAGCATGGGATTTGAAACTTAAAATAAAACAACAACCTACCATCATAATTTCCTGCCTTAAAACTTCATCCGTTCCAGTTGGGAAATATGTTCAGGGTTCCTCATCTGGGATTATTCCAGTCCACGTTTATATGAGCAAGATATTTAGGAAGCCGAGCAGTCTTGGTTTTTATAGTACCTGCTGCTGTATATTATGAAGATGCAACATCCCAAGAGAAAAATCTAGCAAACTTGACTTTTGATTTCATTACATGACTGTCTGCTTTCAGAATGGAGCAAAGGGAGATTTCCCAGCTACACTGGCTGCAACTTCCTGGAAACCACCTTCTGCTCTTCTTGCACATGTGAAAAGACAAAGCAGAAGTGGGGTCCCAGGGACTGTAAACTCCCTCAACTTCAGCCTAACAGTTCATCCAGCACTAACGCAGGGCCCTACGTTAGGCAAAGCACTTGGGCACTCAGTTTAAATGTGCATAAATGTTGAGTGTCTCAGTGTGGAACTGCCTGAACTCAGCTTCATGGATTTCCCACAGGCCCTCCAGCAGATGGTGATTACACTGCGTTGTACACAGCAGGGAACTGCACCTGCACTTCTTTCTCAAGTTCTTGTTCTGAGTTTCCTTCATCAAATCCTTGTCCGAGGAACTGGACCATCATCCAAGCTGCCGTGGTGATGCTATCCTCCCTGGCCCACCAACTAACAAGTTTTACAGTCTACTCAACTTAATAATTCATAGTCTTTGAGAGATCTAACTCATTTTCTTCTGGGTGTTTCTCCCAGTGCATGGAATATATATTTTTGCCTGTTGGCCTCGATGCTTTTCGCTTTTTATCTGACTTTGAAGGAGTTTGAGTCTTCCAGGCCATGTTATGACTAGTAACGTGGTTGCTCTGGGAATGCAGAGTGACATTGAGGGATGTAATTTTAATTTCTGCTTTAAATATCATCTTGAAAGTGCAGAACAGAGCAGACTACTTGGTAAAGTTGTTTGTAAGGGCTTCATCCCCATCTTCACTTGAGCCAAGCTCTGTCTATCTCTCCTCTCACCTAAACCTTGTCCTCCTATAGCCTTTACAACTCTTCAGCAATTTCTTCTTCTCCGAAGTCTCCTTTGTCAGCAAATACCTGCAGGCATGATTTCTTTCAGGTCCCCTTTCTAAAGGGGATAATGGGGACTATTTGAGTTCAAGATGCCTACAAATCTCAGACCAACCTGTGGCAAAACAAATAGTCCTGGAGAAAGGGACTCAAAGGTTCTCCATCCACAATGTGGACTTCCTTCACACCCTCCCCTCTTTGTCCCCTCCATACCTTGTTTCAGGTCGATGTGAAAATGCCTGCTTATAACCTCAGCATGGGCATGAACGTTTGGACCTGAGCATAAGCTGGGCCAGAGAAACGTGATGTGTTGGGTTTGCACAGGGATCCAGGCTGAACATTCGAAGGCACAAGAGGACCTCATTGTCCCTGTTACCCTGAGTCCCCAGATCTCCTCAGAGGGGACCTCTGAGCTCTGGGGACAAGGACTCTCATAGGGTGTGAAAGGGATTCAGCCTGTCCTAGCACCAGAGCTTATTGCCCATGAGGACTGTTTCCTCAGAGATGTCTGTTATGTTTATTGGTTCTGTTTAGATGTTGTACTGAAGGACGTGGTTTAGTGGGGACGCATTGGTGGTAGGTGAAGGTTGGACTGGATGATCTTGGAGATCTTTTCCCACCTTGCTGGTTCTACGATTCTATAATCTCTAAGCATCTGCTGCTTCTTTGAACAGGCAGAGGTGATGAGAGAGAAGGAGGATTATTGCAGTTTGCTCCCACGTAGCTGCTGTCACCCTCACACGTTAACCAGCACGTGGTCCCAAAGGTTTCATCTTGTTTTAATCCAATGGAAAAGGCTCAAGTGCATCTAAAGAGGGTTTCATCGTCGTTTGTTTCACTCAATTAAAAACCTGCAGACACAGATTAGCTCCCTGCTGCTCAGCGGAGGAATTCTTTTAACACTACAGTGATTTACGATCTACCAGCCAGTGTTTAACAAATGTCATCCAGAACCCAGAGATGCTTAACATAGGGACTGGTCACTCGTGTTAATGAAAAATGGATTTGAGGCAACAGTCACTTGCGTGGCTGCATTTTTATAACAAATGACATAGCGGGCCCGGAGCAGAGGGAGGCTTTGTAATTAATATTACAGTAGAATCAGGTATGTAACAGAGAGCTTGACTTAGAATTAAAATCAATACAACAACTGTTGGGACATGTCACTCCTGGTCCCCAGGCCCTGAGATATTATGCCAGACGGAGGAAGGGCTGATGAGGAGGTGATGACATGCACTGAATATCCATCTTGTGTTAACTTCAGGCAAGAAACTGTGCTTAGTGGAATGTGTTGGCAGTTTGGGGACATTTTATTGGTTTTGGTTACGTTGTTTGTTTTTTTTTCTCTCTCTTTTTAGTGGATGACTGAACAGGAGGAACAAGGGACAGCTTCTTCCTCTTTGCTGCTATTGCTGATTTTCTTTCCAAGCAGTGTTTTACACTAAGCAGTTTCTTTGTTGCTGTATGGCAGCTTTTTGGTTTGGTTTTGTTTTCCAGTCTGCCTGCAAGTCAATAGAAACCAAGTCCAGTATCTATAAATGCTGTGGCTCTTATGAAAATATAATAAAACATATTTCTAACAAAGCACAGCAGTCCGTACTCCTCTTCTGTTACTTTTCTCCCCCAGCCATTCAGATGGCCATCTTCATCTCCACAGCAGCAACCGTTGTTCTAGCAGAATTCTACTTCAAGACTTCAGGATGTGAGGATGAGATGTCAAGCAATATCTGTATTAGGATAGCATGGAAATTCCATTGCTATTTCCAGGAAATCCTTTTAAAGAAAAATCACTGCAAATGAAAATTTCAGAACTTCAACCATTATCACGAGCAAAAAAAACCAAAGTGGATGGGGAGATAGCTTAGAGTTGATCAAGATGTATGATATTTTGCATTTCGCATCAATACTGAGCTTTATCCTCTTTTCCTTTTTGTTTGTTGTTTTTTATAGATATATTATTATTATTATTATGGTGTTATAAGCTACAATTTCAGAACTCAAAGTATAAATCCACTTTTGTTCAGAAATGCCAGTGGGAATACTATGACAATGATGGAGCTTTTTCGGCACTTTCTTAAATTCAGTTATATTTTAACGTGGTTGTTCAGGAAGCCAGGCAAGTTTTACTACTGGTTTTTGCTTCAGCCAAACAAAATAAAGCCTACAGATCATAGCCACACTACAAACAGCCTAGACAAGGACTTTTTGGTCATGTTCAGCACCAGCTGCAATCTGTAAACATTATGGTTGGACACTGCAGCAACCAAATACCACAGCAGCTACTAAATGAGCAGCAATATCTATATATCAGATGAAGGGAAATCCATTATCTGTATGCATCACCCTGAGGCTGGAGTTCAAAGCTCAAGCCAATCTCAGAACAAAAAATCGGCTCAGAAACGATGCCCAAAATTCTGTCAGTGCCTGTGAGTGACAGAAGTGCTTGTTAACATCCACCACTGAGATCAAGGGCTGTAATTGTATCCCTGCAGCTCAGTGCCTAAATTAGGGCCTCCTCCAAAGCCCACCAAAGCCAGTAAAAAGGTTTCTGACTGATCTCATTAGGTTCTGAAGCTCCTCTTAATGAAAAGTCCATCTGTTACTCAACTCACAGGCTCCTGAATCTCACCTTCTCCATGCAAAAGAAAACCATACCTCTCATGTGACACCAGCGAACTTCTCAGCTTATTTTTGACGAAGAATAGAGGGAACAAAAGCAGCACAGTGAGGCTCATTTGAATGGCTTCGTGGATCTCCTGCTGCAGGCAGAAATCTGGACAGATGCACTCAGTTTGGCTCCTGCTCCACTAAGTCTAAGCCTTCCTCCAGTGCTTCGCGAATGGTTTAACCCAGAAAGCCGAGACACCCCCTGTGTAATGGTTATGGATTCGTGGAATGAAACCTGCGTGAATTTCAACTACGGGACCCTATTGTGAGGATGTGAGCAGGCAGTGTGCTTTGCAGCAGGATCTCTCTGAGCACAATGAGTGTCATTCTTCAGCACCAGCTCAGAGCATCTCCTGCTGCTCGCATTCTTGTGGCCTTGGTTTGACAGGTCCCAGCTGAAGGCAAGCAGAGGCACTCACCGGGGAGTACAGCTATGGAAAGGGAAGCAGAAGTTGGCTCTCATCGTGTGAGATGATCTGTGAGACCTCATGGACCTAGGATGCAGGCAGCCAGAAAAAAAAAGGAAAGGGAATGGTTGTTCTGCTCTGTACTTCGGGCGTATGCAGTCTTGTGGAATATTTCCCCACAGGGCTAATGCAATTGATGCTCAGCAACCCCCATAAAGATGGGCTTGGAAAGCAATTGCCCATGATGCAGAAAAAAAAAGGGAAATACTTCCGTAAGTGCTAATTTAGTGAACACTGTGAAATTGAAACATTGCAAGGAGGGCAAAAAGGCAGGAGAGAAGGATTCTGTGAGAAATACATCTCCAATTACTGATGTGACTTTTATATATATATATATTTAGTCCCACCAGGTGTCTCCAGAGCAGTGATTGAGGGGCTAATCCACTAGGGATAATTACCTCTGCCCCATAGGAGGTGAAGTGTGCTCACTTGGTGAAAAGCACTGATGAAGAACCATGCAGTGAAGGCCCCAAACAGATCAGTGGAAGCAAATTGGTTCTTAATAGTTTTCAGTCTGTGACCTGTATGTCTCCAACTCGCTGGAGCTGCACCAGCCAGGAAGGCAGCTCAGATGGCCGTCGGCTGCGGATGTCATTTGCTTATTTATGGAGCAACGAAAGCAGGGAATGCAAAGGGTGCAGTGCATCACTTGCAGGCCAGACCTGAGCCATATGTGAATCTGTATCCAGGTCCAAGACTTTTCCTAAGGGTTCAGGCCTATTATTGCTGTTCCAATCCTTTCTCTTTAATAAAATGCCTTCATTTTCATTACAAGAAGACATTGTTACGCCTAAGCTGTCTGGACTGCTTACTGGACAACTGGCCTGATCATCAGAGCAGAGCTCCCGGCTCCTCAGCTCTTGGAAGTGTGGGAGAGGCATATGTTCATCAGCTCTGAATGGTTGCCCTGATGGCACACTGGCTTCATCAGGTTGGCTAAGAACCACGAAGAATCAACACGCATTAGCACAGCTCGCTCCTGCCTGCTCCTTGCTATCTCCTAATGCACGCTTACGCTTGTGCCATCTTTAATCATCCATGACACATTCTGTCCAAATCCTTGGCTAGATTTGGGAGCTCCATGGATGAAAAGGGAGTAGCTCTATTCATTCCTGTAGGATCAACAAACAGGGGCTGGTGGCTTGATAAACGTCAGCAAGTAAATGCATGTACTCCCATAGAGCTCAGATTCTTCACCTCTGGAAGAGCAAAAAAAGCAAGAGTGCCTGTAAGACACTCATGGCTGTACAGCAGCATCACTTAAATGGTTATTGAAATAATGATTTGTTTTTGAAGGCTTTGTAAATCAACAAAAGAAAATCAGTCTGTGCCTGGAATCACAGAACATTCCAAGTTGGAAGGGACCAATAAGGATCATCGAGTCCAACTCCTGTTTTGTATCAAATGGGAAAACAACACACATCACAGAGCAGTTATACCACGGGGTGTAAGCAGTGATGATTATTTCCTTTCACGGGTTTAGCCACAACCTGTCCGCAAGCAAAGAATTGTCAGCAGGAGGAATTGGCAAATAGATCTGAATAACGTTAGGAAATCTGGAGAACTTTGTGATCTTTTCAGGCAATATGTGAATATGCATCAGTGTGCCACGTTCTCTGAATAAATTATTCCCTTTAAATTATTCGCTTAGTTCCAGTGATTGTTAAGCTGAGGGGATTTTGACATTAAGTGCTAACCAGTCAGGAAAAGAAGGCTGTATACTTTTCTTTTTCAGAGTTCTCTACCTGTCAGCATCACTTTCCTCTTTTCAGGTAACTCTTTCTTTAAACTTGTCTCGCATTCTCTTTTCCTTCCATCCATCCCTTTCTGCCTCTTTCTTTTCAGCACTGCCTGAAGACAAAACAATTCCTCTGAAGGAGAACCTTTCAGGCTATAATGGGATTAGGCCTTGGAACGGAGATCTTGTTTGGATCAGCTGTTGAACTCACAGGAGTCCTGTTAAAGGCCTATTAAAATTCCATGTAATACCTCAGTAAGTAACATGCGAATCCCCAGCTCATCTTTGGGAATTAAAGTGTGCAGAGCTTACTTGGCTGCTGTCAGGAAGGTTACACAGACCTAGGACTCATTTGTTTGAAGAATGAAAGGACATCACCTGCCTGTTTTCCTGCAGCTGCAAGAAAATTCTGGAGTTAAAGATTGCAGAAGCAAATTGTTCTTGAACTGACAGGGCTGGAGCTCCTGAGGCTGGAGGTGAGCCCAAGGGAGCCCACAGACCCAAGCAGCACGGCCTCTCCAGGGAGGACATCCAGATACGGCGTTGTGCACCTCAAAGAGAGGTTTGGAAGATTAAGTTTAATTCAGATTATTTTATCAGAATCCACCCGTGCTATAAATTCAGCAGAGTAACTCAGAATGAATTGAAATTGCTCTCAGCAGGATGGTATCTCTCCTGGCATCTCCTAATTCTGCTCAGACAAGAAACACCGTAAGAATTAGGTTTTTTATTCCTTCTGCACACAAGGTCTTTTCTGCTTAGATTTGGGATCTGAAAGTGCTTCCATTTCTTTCAGTTCCCTGTTATTTTCAAAGTTAAAAAGTTAGGAGTAGCTCTCAGAATATGCTTGGGTAATCATAATATTAATACATTCTTATGTACCTTGTATTATATTGATCAGCCGGTGCTCCATCAAGCTTTGATGGTTTATAATAATGCCAAAGAAATAATTCTTTCCGCCCTGCTAAACAGCAGCGAATTGCTACAGCTTGAGGGGGCAGAGGCGAGGAAAGAAGGGGTGAAACGTGCACTCAGAAATAAACACTCTTTGCTATCTCTGAAATTAGATGCAGCTGATCCCAAACCTGTCAGAAGCACTTGGACAGCCAGGTTCACCTCAGACCTTTGCAGCCCAGGCTGGTCCTGTCCCATAACGTGACTGTGGCTCTCCTAACAGTGTGCTGCAGCCCCCAGCCTCACATCAGCACAGACATCTCAGCAGGGCACCTTGTACTGCTCTCAGCTGCCAGCCTTGGCCACTGCCGAAACATTTTGGGGGCATCTCTTTTCTTTCGACGATCTCGAAGCTTTTTACAAATCTTTATTGATTAAGCATCAAAACCTTCATCCGATGTAGATAAGTTTAATGCTATTACCCTGGTTTTACAAGACAAATTTGATTGAAAGCACGGGGAAGTTAAGCAACTCGCTCAAGGTCAGGCATCAACATGTGGCAGGACGGGCAGCACAGCTGGAAGCACACATAGGCACTTTGTGCTCTTCCTATACATCACCTCTCATAACATTAAATTGCTCGTTACTGTGCCTTTGGATCATTTCAGGCAACGTTATGGATTTTACTAACAGGTGTGACAAGGGAAATACATTTGTGTGCACAGGGAAAGAATTGTCCAGCAGTGCATTACTGCAATTGGAGGTGGGCACCGACTGCCAGGATTTCAGAGATCTGTTCCTCCTTTGCTGTGATTTATGTGGCTCAGCTGCCTGTCTTGGCTCTCATTCCATGGAGGGTGGTGGTGGTGGTTACTGCTGGTGTTTAGGAGGGCAGGATCTGTTGATACCTTCTCAGATGGGGAAGGGAGAATGTCTACAGCTTTTGCATGGATTAAAATCCGTGTTTTGCCCCAAACCTTGTGTGAATGACTGTTGCTCTCCACGCCACAGCTTTCTGCCTGTAAAATGGGGATATTTGTGACTTTTACCTGTGCTGCAGAGGTGATTAGGTCCAAGAATGGCTGTGGAGACGCTGCTGCGATGGATGCCTTTGAACTGGGAACCAGAATTTGCTGTCAGCCTGGCTGTGGAGCCGATTGCTTCTGTGTCAGGTCCAGATCCTGCAAGGAGGAGGGAAGATGCCTGCAGCTCCTCTCTCAGCTGTCCCATTGCCACTTGGCTGCATCGCCCTGCCGTCCCTCTGCCACTCATGGACACACCGCAGACCTGACCTGCACTGCTTCCCCGGGCAGCTGGGATGGATGCTCAGCCAAGGCAAGGAATTGAATCAGCAGCAAAGGGACAAAAGCTGCAGGGGTAATTTATTGCAGCTGTTTGCGAGCCATGAGGAACTTTGGTAGGGCTGGGCTACAAACGTGAGAGTTTGCAGGCATCCACAGAGGGGAATTTGTTTCCGTTTACCCTCGGGTAGAGCACTGCCCAGGGGATGAATTCGGTTCGGCGCTGGCAGGAGCTGCAGGCAGACAGGAGCCGGGCGGTCACCATCGGCAGAGCCGCTGCCTGCAGAGCTGCTGTAGATCACAAATGCCCCCTTGAGCCCAGGAAAGGGATTTTTCCTACTGCTCATCCTCTGACCTTCCCCTGGCGTCGAAAGGGCCTTTGTAGCGGTGTTTCCACCATTCCTGTTTCGGGTTTTAGGACGCACTTCTGTCCTCTCCGTCCTCCCGTCTTGCTGGGCAGGTTTGGGTGCAGAGCTGGACTGAAGCTCAGTGGTGTCTGTGCTTCTCCAGGACATGCACAGGATCATTTTCCCTTTCCTAACCTTTTCCCTTTTGCTCCCATGCACAGTGCCACCTAGGCAGCACTTTTGTGGGAGCTTAAATGCAGCTCATGTTCAGAAAATGTTTTGGAATCCCGTGTAACAGTCAGGAAATAGTGTGTAATTCTTTACAAAAGCTCAGCAACAATTTGGGGCATGAAGGCACTCAGCATCATGCAACAACTCTCACCTCAGCCTCCTCAGTTTCTCTGGCTGCTGTGGGTGCCTGGCCATGGCATTTTCATTTTTAGTCCATCAAACATCCATCCAAAGTTCTGAGCAGCTCCCCCTCCCTTCCCACTTAGTGCCTTTGCTGATGCTCAGCTATCACTGAGGGAGCTGGGCTCCTTCAGCCTGGAGAAAAGAAGGCTGCAGGCTGACCTCATTGCAGCCTTTCAATACCTAAAGGGAGCCTACAGAGGGGAGGGGAATCAACTCTTTGAAAGGGTTGATATGTGTAGGACGAGGGGAAATGGTTTTAAGTTGAGGGAGGGGAGATTTAGGTCGGACATCAGGGGGAAATTCTTTACCCAAAGAGTGGTGAGGTACTGGAACAGCTGCCCAGAGAGGTTGTGGATGCCCCATCCTTGGAGGTGTTCAAAGCCAGGTTGGATGGGGCCCTGGGCAGCCTGGTTTAGCATTAAACGTGGAGGTTGGTGGCCCTGCATGTGGCAGGGGGGTTGGAGATTCATGATCCTTGAGGTCCCTTCCAACCCTGGCCATTCTGTGATTCTGTGATCACTGAGAGACACTCCAATACGTCGTCTCCCAGGCACTCAGCAGCCAAGTGTTTGCAGGTCTTGCATCCTCCAGCAGACAGCCATGGAGCCCAGCACCCCTCTGCTGGCTGCATTGCTGTGTGCCACGCTGTGCATTTAGATGAGGCAAACGATGCAGAGCTCTGCCCCGACAGATCATCAGATCTAGAGGAAAACTGAATGGGCATGATAAAACCAGTGATTTAATACAATGTCTGCCCTGTTGTTCTCCAGTTTGGGGATTCATGGAAGTGAGGAGCAGATGGGATCTCCAGGGGGAAATTCTAGGCTTGCATTACTGAAACCAATGTAAATTTAGTACAGTATTTCTAAAGTGCTGTTGGAAAGTAGCCAGGAGTCTGAAATCTATCCAAGGTTTTCACCTCTCTGATTCATATATACATGTATATTGAATATATATACATCCTTATTTATTCATCTATTTGTCATGGATAGCAGTATGAGGTTGCACTGTTATGTATCTGTAGCTCCTCTAAGTGTCACCTCGCTCTCCTTTCTCCCCTTTCGGAATGAGAAAGAAAACCAAAGTCCTGACCACTTCTAATACTAAAGAAACTCTACACTGTTCCAAGATCAGGCACTGGTAATGTTGTTGCAGCAGCCAAATTTAAACTTCTGTAATAACATTCCGGGACCCCAAACCACTCATGCAATCTGCAGTGGATAAAGACACTTGTCACTCTTCCTGTTGTGCCCAAGCTCCTGATGCAGTGTCCCTGTCAGCTCTTCGTTCCCTTTCTGCCCTTGGAGATGGCTGCACATGAAGAACTCCACATTCCCTCACTGTCTGTATTTTGCAAAGCCCCTAGAGGAAGACAGGTATGCTAGAAGTACCGAATCCTTTCTATAGGGATCACTTGGGTTGCATCCAGCCCATGGGACATGGCTTTTCATTAAAGCCATCTGAGGCCATTCTGGAGACAACAGCTTTCATTTGGCACCCTCTGCATCCTATCTCCTTACGTTGCCTTCCCCAGCGGCGTGCTGAATGATTTGGAAGTACTACAGCCAAGAGAAATCTTGGCCCTATCCTATATAATCTGATCAGTTCAGCTGAGCAGGAGTGATAGAATCCCACAAACCCTGCCAATAAAAAGGTTTCCTTTGGCTCAGGCTGACATTTGATGTGATCTTTATCTGTATTTGAAAGTGATTAAAAAATTACCAACAAGAGTTCCCTCTGAAAAATCAAAGCTAAGATCGAATGGTAGGAAAACAGAAGGCAGCATGAAGCAGCCTTCCTTAGCAGGGCATCAGATCAGCTGAGACACTGTGTGAAAAGATGAGAAGGCTCTGTATCTTAAGGATCCTGCACAGCACCATCACCTCCAAAGCACCTCCAAAGCCTTCCAGCCAGCCCTGGCAATCAGCAATGATGCTGTCCTGCACGGACCCCTTGATATGCATGTGCCTCACCAGGAACCTCATAAAGCAGTGGGAAGTACTGAAGAGATATAGGAAGGCAGAACAGCATTTGGGATGGGCAGTTGGCTAAGCAGGACAGGAAATGCGTTGAAGATGATTAAGACTAAAATTAACGAGTGAGAAGCTGCTGAAGGAAGAGCAGTGAGGTTACAGGGGCTTCTCAGAGGTGCAGCAAATCTGCAGAGGTTTTCCACTGAGCAGATTGGCATGGAGGATTGCTGTGTTCTTTTTTCCCTGGGCGAAGAAGCCTGGCAGGTCTTCAGCTGAAGACACTGCAGAAGTGCTAAAAGTTGCTGTGATCGCAGGTTTGCCAGTGTGTGAGTGTGAGTCATTGGGTTTGGAAATGAACAACCAGCATTTTCATGCTATAATTTAGATATTATTCTTCAAGATCAGCTTCAACAGGACTAAGGAGTTAAATTTGGCTTCTTGCTTTGTCCTGTATTCATTCCATCTTGTAACTTTTAGTGAAAGTCCTCTTTTTTTTTTTTTTTTTAGGGATCAATATATCCCTATTAAACAGTTTGGTTTCAATAAATCAGCATTTTCCAATAGAAAATCTGTCTGCCTATTCTTATTTTATTTTTGATCAGCATTATATTTCAGAGAAATGTATTTTTGCTGGGCAGCCTCACAAACAGGTGAATTACCATGCTGGCTGAGATCCATACTTCGATTAGATGCGTATTTTGCATTTGACAGTACAGCACAGAGGTCATTCCAGAATCCATCCACTGTAAGCACGGGGATGGAGTCACTGCTCCGGGTAAATTCCATCCCCAGCCCATGGTGGGCAGCACTGGAGCTGTCTGAATCATCTCATAAATGCAATATTCTTGTTCCCCATATAGGAAAGCTTTTCATCCTTCTTCATTTCTTCATTTCGGTTTCATTCTCACAACAGCCTCAGAGGTGACACTGATCCGCAAACACACACAGCAAGAGGTGCACGCAGGGCTCCCTGCAAATGACCCTGGCTGCCAAGGGGCTCTGGCTCCTCAGATAACCTTTTTTTCCTGACGTAAGCCCTACTTCCCTGGGACTGCCATGACCTTTCCTTTCCTACAAGGAGGAGACAAGGCGGCAGCCGCCTGCCCTTGGATCAAGCTGCTGGATCGTTCAGCAGATGTCTGGTTGTGTGCCACTTGGAAAATGTCACTGCCTGCTGGCAGCTCCAAGCAGGTGATTAATGCCAGATTGAGGAATTTTCCGAGTTACGTTCAGGTCCTTCTGTTCGCTGCCGCTTAGCGAAGTGACAGCCTGGCCCTGGTGTGACTGGAGGCGAGCGGAAAGCCTGGCACAAGGTGGAAGCAGAGGATCTTCCATGTCTCGCTTGGGAGGATGAAGAGCCTGAAGATGGCTGGTGAACCAGGGATGTGCAGGAAATCCAGCTGGGGGCAAAGCCTGCAGCCACAGCTCCACTGCAGGCTTGGGAACACCGTTCCTTCTCTGTTTGCTTTGCCTCATCAGCTACAAATTGCTCATTAGAAAAGTGGTGCTAATTCTTTGGCTGTTCTCCCCAGCAGTGGCTGCATTTAAGAAGGTGCTATTGAGTTTCAAAAACCTTTAAGATACAGGCATTTTGCAGAATTGGAGAGACAGCTGGAGTATCAGTGGTGTGCAAGAAAGCCTTCAAGGGGTGGAATGAGAGCGCTATTTGAGAGATTAGATTTTTATCCTGTTAGAAGCAAGAAATGAAGAAGGAAAGGTGAGAGGAGGGAGGAGTGAGCATGAGAAAGCGATGCCTTCTTGAACCAGAAGATATCATAGGAAGCAGCTGCATGTGATTGCAAGGGAGCCTTGGACTTGTGCAGAGCTCTGCAATAGGAAGATTGCCCAGCAGACTCAAACAGGGCTTTGGCCCATTTAGGGGTTGTTTCTCAGTCTTAAAGGATCACAGATGAGAGAGTGATGTCTCCTCATATGTGCAAACAGGGTTCTATCCTCTGTTCCTTCGTTGGCCTTAAAGAACAACATTTACTCTAAAATGCAAGCAAGGAAACAAAAGCTGCAGTACCATGACCGTTGCCCCAAGCACCAGGCACTGGCATTGAAAAAAGGGGAAAAAAGAAGCACTTGGTTTTCTGTCCTGCCTCTTCCCAGCTCCTCAAGATACACATATTTTCTCCATTTCCCACACATCCTCTGATCAGTTGCCTGTGCTGCCATGCAAGGAGATGCTGCTCCAAGCTGACAGCTCCTTTTTGCGAGCTGAAGAGTTCCCGAGTTGCTGGTGCTGCTGGTTTCTATATTTTAAATCTTTGATCTCATGACTGAAATGAGAGAGAGAAAATCAAGGCTTTGGCGAGGCTCCCAGCCCTGTCACTTTCTGACCTTGAGCCAATCACATGAACTTCTAATGTCAATATTCCCATCTGTTAAGCCTCGCAAAGATGCTGTAAAGCAAAATTAACGAATTGTATCGGGATATCTGCACTTATGGTTGATAGCATTTCTTTCATGAGTAATCCCATTGACTTGAGTGCAATCACGTTGAATAAAGTATTACTCATCATGACTAGGCTAGGAATCCAACGCTTAATATTTGCAAAAAGCTTCGGGATTTTTGTGGAAGTACTTGAAGAGAGATTCTCTGATCTGGGCTACAGATGTGCCATCCACCATTCATCCACCATTCATCAATAAAGGCACGTAACTGTGTGCTGATGACTCTCATGCCCACTATCCCTGCTGGAAGGGTGATTAGGAGCTGGGTGGTGCCCAGGGAACAATGTTGAGCTCCAGCAGAAATAGAGATGGAGAATAAAGACAGGAAGTTTGAGAGAATTAAAGAAACTGCCCTGTCAAAGGGAAGGAATATCCAATATTGAATCCTAATGTAAAACCACACGGGGACCGAATTTAACAGCACTTCTGAGCTCCTGCCCTGCGATGTGATGTACCCTGAGGAGGATGCTGCCTTGGGAAGCAGAAAGCAACGTGCCAAACTGACAGCAGTGAGCTCACGGGAGAGGGAGCTGTGGGATTGACACAAGGATGCTAACTTTGAAAATGAGAGGTTTTTTACCCCTAGCCCACCTGCTTATCATAGCAAGATAACAGCTCACATAAGCAAAGCTGGACATGGTTGCTGACATTTCCTTGCTGATCCTTTCCCCTCTCCCTACTCTCAAGAAAATACAAGGAAAGTCTGACCTTGATAGCAGCTGTCAGCACAGTCACCCTGCTACACAGAGCTCTGGAAACTTTCCCTACAGCAGACTGAGACTGGGAGAGACGAGGAGGTGGTGGAACCAGGAACCCCACGGAGAAGGGCTGTGTGATATGAACAGCCCCCAGGTACTGAGCTGTGCTGAGCCATTCGGTGTTATCTCTTTCCCATGGCATCCCTGTCCAAACTGCTTCCCAGAGAGCTGCTCCGCCTGTGCCAGATCAGGTGCCAGCAGTGCCTTGCTCTGGGCCATTGGGGTGGGTCTTTGTGCTGGCAAGCTGCAGCCAAGAGGAGATGCCCACTGACCCATCTCTGTGTCCAGCCCATGCCTGGTTTGTATTCAGAGAGAACTTCATGGAATGGCATCATCCGGGGATTTGTACCTCGCTTTATTGTGACTCCTGCTACAGTCCCAAATTTTGGCTAAGATTTTCGTGATCTCTGGCGTGTGATGCTGGAGAGAACAGGCTGTCACCTGGAATTCAACTGACAGCAGTTGAGATAACTCAAACGCATTCCTGCCGCAGCAAACTCAGGGAACAGTCCCCTGGGCCAGGTTTTGATGCAAGCCATAAAGCTGCACCCATATCTCTGAGCATCCCAGCAGTCCTGTGCACGTAGGATTCACGTGGATGTGTTTTCCTCCCATGAAGAGAAAAAAGAAATCGGCCCTCTTGTGTGTTTATAATTTTAGCAAGCGTATTACACCAGTATCTACAATCAATAGACTATGCCCTGGCAGAGCATGTGATAAACAGGAGCAGCTTCGCCATGGTAACTGATTTGTATTTCATATATTGGGCCTGATTCTGATAGATTTGTGTTCGTGTAATCCTCCCCTCATACCTGCATGAGTCGATGTGAGATCAGCATCAGGTTAATTGATTTGTGCTTTCTCCAGCATCAGCTTGAAAGCCTTCAGCAAACAAAGATTTTAAAAATAAAATAAAATAAAATAAAATAAAATAAAATAAAATAAAGTAAAATAAAATAAAATGATCTGCTAGATCTATTTTCTGACTGCGTTGGGCATCTGGCACAGTGGGGTCTCCTACAGCCTCTGAAACAAGCCCTTAAATCACTTGGCTGGTAACTTAATTCTAATAGCTCACTTAACAAGTACTCTGTCATGGATATATATATTCCTCGTGACAATATCTCATGTTAAATTGATGTTCTGAGGTGTATAGGGGAGATTTGGATCAGCACTAGCAGCAGTGGATCTGTGTGGGTCTCAGCCCTGCATGGCTCAGAGGCTTGTCCTGGGTCCAGGCAGACAAGTTTGGGGTAATTAGAGGGTAGCTGAGGCTTCTGCAACTGAAGGTCTGTGGCCATGAGGCTGGTAGCCTCACCCTACATTGGCCCAGCACCACCACTGAGAGCCCTTTGGGCAGGGATCAGCTGTTTGTCAGTCCTTGGGCAGCCTCAGCTCATCCACACCCAGGCAGTGCAAAATGTTGGACTTGGTTGTGTCCCATCTAAGGGAAATATTGCTCCATTTCCGTGCTGTGGGTACAGGGCCAACACTACAAGAAATGACCTTATTTACCACTCATCTGAGGTTTGTGTTTGTCATTGCTGCCCATGCTTCCTTCCTCTGAGAAACTCAGGAGACTGTTGTTATTTGCCTCCAAGCAAACAAGCGGCTGGAAATGGCACAGGTTAGTTATGTTTAAAGAGAGAAATTTTCCTTTCATTTGCTCTGTTTTTCTCCTAATTTCCTGAAGTGACCTTTTCTCCATTTAGTGCTGCAAACAGAGCAGCTGACTGACCCAGAGATCCTTTATTCTGTTGAACTCCAAGCGCTCACACGCAGTTCATTGGATTTCAGCATACATAAAATAAAAGCATAAACAAACAACGTTAAATAAAAACAAGAGCACTGCTCTCTGCTTTGCCTTCCCTGCCTCTCTGATGGCTACCAGCTGGATGTGCCATGGACATTCTTCCTATGTGTGACAAGCAAGCCTCCCTCATCCTCAACATTCTGCTCCTCTTTGCTTTCCTCCTTTGCCCGCTTTCTGTTCCTGCAGCGCTTTCCTTAAGTTGCTGCTCCAAATGATCCTGTTTTCCCGAGCAAAACAAGGCAGGAAATATACTCTCAGAACAGCTTTACATTTCATTCAGGGCTTTGATGACCACCGTGCTTTGTATCTTACACTGAGCTCTCCGCAGCAGCCTACATCTTTTTTTTGTCCCCTGGAGGACACGATTCATTTGTGTATGAATAGTTCCAATTGTTCTTCCCGCAGCATCTGATGCTCGCTGTGGCCTCAGCAGGATTTTACCTGCCATCGTTATACTCTTCTCCGAGGTTTGTCTTAAATTAATTCCTTGTTGTCTCCTCCAGATCCAAGTGACCAAAGGGAAATGGAGGGGGGGGGGGGGGAGGAGGAAATTTTGTTCTTTGAACAAATGTTGCCCTTCTTCACTGCACCACCCCATCCTCAGGCTCTGGATGTATCTGTAACAATGCTTGTCCTAGGAGCAGTCCCTGGAGCACCTCCCACTATTAACCTCTATCCATGCTGAGAGTTGGACTTTTTATTACAGCTCTTTGATTTTTATGTCATAACTTGTTTTCAATCCATGAAAGAACTTTTACCTCTCACCTCAAGGTAACCCACTAAGCTTTCCTTAATAGCTCCTTTTGAGGGCTTTTCTAAAAAAAAAAATTCTTTTGAAAACCTTAATAAATCGCCTCTGCTCGTTCAGAGGTATCTATTATTTTTGTTAACATTTGGAAATGCATTAAAATAGATTGAGAAGAAGTACAGTGATTTACCCTGACAGCCACCATGCTGGTTTGTCCCAAGCATCTGGAGGCATTGTAACTCTGTCTTCAATGGTTTTTCTCTTATCTTTTCTGCAATTGAAGTAAGCTTGCCAGCCTGTAATTCCTTCATCTCCTTTCACACCTTTATTTAAAGATGGATACAGCACTGGCCACTTTTCAGCCCTCTGGCATCAGTTCTGATTTTAATGAAAAAAGTGACAGGCTTTGTGCCAATAGCTCTACTTGGAGCTCTCATTCCTTCTGAATTTGTGTCTGGTCCCAGTGACCTACAGAAAATTGATGGTTTCATCCAGTAGCCTTAACTTGTGTGAGCAGGTCCATTAAGTTCAGTAGCCCACTCTTTAACTTCAAAGACTGCATCTGTAGCAGTGAGTGCTCTTCGATCAGGGCTCGATCCTCTGCCTGCCATACTAAGTATGGGTGTTGCTGTGCCATCCTATGCTTCACGATTTGTTTGATTTTATGTTTTTTTCCTCACTGCTTCTCTTTTGCTCAGCACTGCAGGATGAGCTTTGGGCATGGAAAGTTTTTATCTCCACGTGTGCGTGGTCTGCACTGAGCCCTCCTACGAACCACAGACGTCTGGCACACGTCCTTCTCTCTCCCTGGCAGTGCATCACCTTCATTATCTTGAAAGGAGCACTGCGAAGTGGAGACTTTTCAGCCTCCCTCATGGAGCCATGCATGTTTTTTATAAAAATAAAAATTACTTTCTCGTTTACGCCCGCTACGTTTCCTCCTAGGGATTGAGGATTGAGAGAATGCAGTGAACCAGAAAGTAAATGCGATTGCATTCTCAGAATAAAATGGGAAAGGTATAAAAATACAGGAGAGTGAAAAGCTATTTAGGTTAAGCAACGTTACTAGCTCAGGAGTTCTTGGATATAAAATGTCACAGGAGGACCAAACACTATAAGAAGTATTATAAGAGCAAGCAGAGTAACTTCAAATAATGGAAAGGGGACAGAAATCAGTCTGCCTATAAGTTGGTGTTTGATGTGTTTCAGATCAGGTTATGTGTGTGATTGCCTGAGATGGCAGAGGACTGGATTTGACAACACAAGAGATTTCTTTCACCTTTTTGTCCCGGTGTTTCTCAGAATTAAATAAGGATGGTGCCCTTGGTGGCAGCTGATTTAGACCACGGTTAAAGAAGCGTAGCTGGAAGACAGAGAGTGTCATTAGCTCTCAGGCATTACTGCTGCCTTCTGTGTTAAAGCCTTGTTCAGATGGACTGAACGATTAACCAAGAATGTGGATAATCCTCTCCAGATTGCAATTTAGGATGGATGCAGACAACCCAAAGCCCTGAGCATCTTTGTGTCAAGCCAAGTTCAAGGTCTTCAAGACAGTGGGAAGTATCCCCTGGAACCAGTGCAAGCAGTAATCGTGTTACAGAGAAATCGAGTGGCTGAAAGGTGTCACCAGAAGAGAAGCATGAATCACATTTCTTCTCCTCCTGGTCTTTATTCTTTCTCCTTGACAGAATGTCAGGATCTGCTTTTCTCTTTTCCTCTCCACTTCCTCACACGGTGTTTTCACAGTCAGCCCTTGGCAAAGGCGTTTTGGTGGCCATTTATTAATTCTGCTGTGGCCTTTAGTAATGTCATCGTGGCTCAAATGCTTTCTTGAAATACAGTGCTGCAGATTCCTCCAAATACACTTGGCATGTTATACGGTGCCGGAGCAATGCTAACTCCCTTAAAACATAGATGAAGCAAACAGTGCTAATTTATGCCTTGCTTTTTTATTCCCAACATAATTTTGATTTTAATGTCCTATCCTCACCACATCAATATCTTTCTCACTGCTGGCATGTTAGAACAAAAAGTAAATATTTCATCTTCTTTTCCTTCACTAAGATGCTCACCCACAGCATCTGGGACAATGCAAATGAGACACGAGTGAGAAATGCTGCTTGGGTGCTTTATGGGACACTGGGACATGAGGAGATTGCCCACGAGTGTCAATGTGAATAGAAAATTAGCTACGCAGGGTAGTGATGGATGATTTAATATAACAAAGGATATTTACAGTAAACCAACAGCTCACAAGAATACATTGCAGAACTGTAGATTCTGCCTGAAGGATCAGAAAGGTTTATTTATTTAAGATATAAAACTCGAGCCGTCCTCTCGCTCTGCTCTGCTGGATATACTGAGCAGGGCAGTGGCCTATTGCTTTAACTCTGCTGCATTCCCTTTCTCCAAAAAACCCCGCATGCACTTTGAATAATAGGCTATCAGAACAGCACATTTCTGATATCTCTCCTCAGGTGGTGTCCAGAAATCCCACACGAGTGACCGGTCACCATGAACAAAGCACTTTGCCTCAAAGGGTCATCGAACCCGACTTTGGCTGCAGATACGCAGCTCCTGCGAGCATCAGTTCCTTCATCATCCTTTTGACTGGCTGCACTGAAATAGTTGTGTTTGTGAGATCCAGCAAAGACTTCTTCCATTATGCTCTGCCTGTAAGGAGTCCCAGAGCAAATCTTAGAAGCAGGCCTAGAGCTAGACTCAGTCCCCTGGAAATGGTTTTTTGAAAGACTTTCAGCTTGCAGCCAAGATTTGTAAGGAAAAAAAAATAGGGAAAGGAAGGGAAGGGAAGGGAAGGGAAGGGAAGGGAAGGGAAGGGAAGG
>NW_024884911.1:2105199-2159101 GCF_019232065.1 Centrocercus urophasianus | reverse complement strand
GGAAGGGAAGGGAAGGGAAGGGAAGGGAAGGGGAAACGGGAAAGGGGGAAAGGGGGAAAGGGGGAAAGGGGGAAAGGGGATAGGGGATAGGGGAAAGGGGGAAGGGGGAAAGGGGAAGGGGGAAGGGGGAAAGGGAAAAGAGAGCAAGATGAATATAACCTTCAGATTTGCACTACTTGTGGAGAAATAGATGACTTTAAACAGCAGGACATTCTCTCTCTTCTCCCAGACCATTGCAGCAGGAGCAGAACAGCTGGAGGAGCCTGGTGCCATCCCTAGGGGCACTGCCTGGCTCCAGCCCCCCAGCACTGCTGCGTGTATTGCTTGCCAGAGGTGTGCATGGTGAAATCAAACCTGACACAGCTCAGTGCACACCATAGACCATTTGCTGGGGATCTGGTACTCCATTTGTCTCCACACTTGCCTTGTGCGACAGGTAATTTAGTGGCAGCACTGGGATATTGAGGTGATAGATGCCTTGTAAATATAGCAGATAGATTAAGTTATTAGTGTAAATGTGGAAAAAAAATCACAGATATGGCAGCATTGGGCTCGTTCATACTTTTCATGGAAGATGTCATGAAATGCTCAGGAGTTGGTGCTTAAAGTTGCAAATGAGTCCAATAAACTTTTATATGACTGTGCAATGTGGGAAAAAGAAGGCAGCCTGTGTTCTCTCTTTTACCACTCCTGTTGAGTTGTGTCTCATCATACAGAATCATAACAGTATCACAGAATGGCTTGGGTCAGAAGGGACCTCAAAGATCATCCAGTTCCAACCCCCGTGCCATGGGCAGGGTTGCCAACGGGGTTGACATATCAGTGTGTTGTTGCACCTGGCATAAGCTGAAGCAACCCAGTGGTCTTCAGGTGTGCCAGCTGCCACCTTCCCAGCTTCCTTCCATTCCCAGGACTGTCCAGATCCCTTGGCAGGTCCTGATGTGCATGGAGCCTGCAGAGAGCTGAGACACCTCAGTATTGCTGTGTCACAGCAAGAGGGCAGCCAGAAGGGTCTTTCTACAGTCCTGAATGTGAAAGAGAAGGAGATGTAAGATAAACCTGGCCCCAGTCTGAAGCATTTGGGAGGAATTGGCTCTGCACGGTATTCTCTGCTCTACAAAAGTGCAGCTGCAGCCCTGCAGTGCATGGCTGGGCCCCCTGCAGTGCCTTTCAGCTCTTCTCAGTGCTACGGCAAGGGATGGAGCACAGGGAAGGTACGAGCCCTGCCGCACACCGCAGGGGTGAGCCCCAGCCTGGTGAAGGGGAGGATTTCTGCCATCCCACCAAGGAGGGAGTCAGCCTTGTTTCTTAGAAAAAAATCAAGAGGCCAGGATCTGCAAACAAAGCAAGTTTAGCTTCTGTAACAGAGCATCAGTCTGCTGTGGAGCTTGCTGGCTGAGATTTCTGTTGGGGAGGAAGGCTTGGAGCTGTCAGGGCTGGGAAGGAAGAGGCACATGGAGTATTCGTGGCAGAACAGAGCCCTGCTCATGCCAGGACATTGCAGCATCCTTTCTCCAGACTGCACACCTCGACCAGGGTCCTTGGCAGCAGGAGGCAGGTAGCCAGGCCTCAGAGCCACCCCAGGGAGGGACGCTATGAGATGAGGGAAGAGCTCCCAGTTGGTGAGAATTGGGTTGTGCCCTTGAAAGGATCTCTTTGAAGTCTGTGGGGAAGGCTGGCTGCTGAAGAGCTTTTTCTGTTCTCACAGATCTCTGTTTCTTATCCAAATCTTGCTCACTCACATCCTTGGCACTGAGTTCTGTGTGCCTTTGTATATATGCAAATCGGAACAGTTTTAAATTTGCCACCCTTCTGTTTCATTGATGATTCTCTTGTTGTTCCCTGCTAATTTGGAGGCCATTCTGGTGGGACTTGAAGCCTTGAAAAGCTTTGATTCTCTTGAAAAATAATAAATATCTTCAGGATGTATCTGTATTTCCCTTTTTGTGGCACAAAAGAACAGAGGAGACTGCAGAGATGTCAAACAGTAATCTCTCTTCAGCATTAGGAATGAGCAGGAAGCTACTCTTCCTGTTTGCATACAATATATTCTTCTTTCATGCAACCTCTTTAATCAGGTTTTGTGATCACATTCCGGCCTGCACTATGTAATTCACAGGGCTGGTTTGCATATGCTTTGCAGCTAGTAAATGTGTAGATAACACATGGAGATGCTTGTGTTTGCAAAGTACTTTCCAGTGGTGCAGTGAGCACGGCAGTCTCGGAGCTGGGCAGAGTTGGGGCATAGCAGCAGCTGCTCAGATGGTTTCATGCTCCCAACACATCTCCAGGTGAAGGGATTGTGCTGAATGTGAGCAAACACAGCAAATGTAATAGCTGGAGTGTAGGGCTGTGAAGTGTGAGGTTATAGGGTGTGAAGCTGCAGCTAAACTAGCGGAAGAACTTGAACAGGGGAGAAAACTCAGATGCGCTCACATACGACTTTGTTTTACACCTTGCAATCAACTGAAGTGCTCCACAGTGTGGGTTCACATCAGCATGGCTGAAATCACACGCAGGCAGTGCTGTAGCATCCACACTCACCCACGGGTTGTGCAGAGCTTCTGTCAAAAACTACACTTCTCAGAGTGACCCCACCTCAGCCCTTTAGCAAGAGCGAATTCTTCAGGCTTCTACAGATTCTGCCCAGGACTTGGAAGCAAATAAAGAAGACTGAAGCTGGCCAAAAAGTGATGATACCTCGGGGAGGGAATGTGCAGAGGAAAAACACAGGCACTCTGCAAAATGTCTGTGAGAACTTTCCAGGCAAATACCTGTAGATTAAGACTCCTTGGCACAAAATAAAAATGGCTCTGGTGAGCATTCATCACATCTTTAGGGTCCCTTCCAACTTAAGCTGTTGTATGATTCTGTAAGTGTGAATGGCAGGGATTATAAGGAATATACATACATATTTTCCTTAAATGTATCTATATTATAAATATCAAAAGCAAGAACTTCCACCGTTAATAAACAACAAAAGGAGGAAAAAAGGGAACTGAGTTGTGCAGAGCAATGCAGGCTGAACGTGTTGTGCAAGGGAGTTGTGGCAGCTCTTCCTACCAGTGGGCATCGTGAGTCTGATCCTGTTCAACCATGCAACATTTATACCTGTGAATCTGGAGGGGAAATATGCTGAGGAGGCAGAGCCATGGGAAGAAAGAAACAAAACCAGTAACAATAACAACAAAAATGCATTGCAGAACAAGCTTGGTTATCCCTGAGCAGGATTGGTCCCTCCTTGAGGTGTGTGAGTCAAATGCGCAGTTTGATGTCAGCTCAAAGCAAATGCTCATAAGGATTTGTCATGCACAAATCGTTTGAAAGTCAATCTCATTCCCCTCTGTGGTGGGACAACAGGGCTTGAGGATAAAGAATACCCAGCAGGTGGGGTACTGCCTTGATGTGAGTAAGGTTTTTGGTAATTTTTGCACCCAGTGTCCTTGGAAGCAAACTGGGAAGCATGGAAATAAGTTAATTTTAGTGGGAGGCTGTGGGATCCCTGTTACCCACCCACCAACGTGGGAAATCAGCCACAAGTGTGACTCCTGCTGCCTTGCACAGGGACAGGGATGTGAAAACTCAGCAGTACCTACGAGTCAGGGACTACAGAATTAATGTTGTTGCTTCTTGTGGTTGTTGGGGTTGTTTGGCTTGGCTAGATATTTATTAGGAGGCATTAACTCGAAGTAAAATGCCAATAACCATCCCACAGTATTAGGAGAAATTTGCCACCTTGAAGAATTTCCTATCAAAAGCATCTATAAGTAGGACACTAAATGTAGTTTATGAGGATAAGAAAAGCCATCTAGGGAGCCAGTACAGGGAAGCTGCTCCTGTGGCTGGGATGCTGGCTAGGAAGCAGGAGTGCTGCGGTTGGTTTGTGTGTTCTGCCACGCGTCTTGCTTTTGAACAGGTCTGTTTGCTCAATCAGTAAATTGTAACTAACAGCACTTCCTGTTTTGGGTGTTACACCTGAAGCCTCTCTGCAGCCTGCTGGGGACTCAGATGCTGTAAAGCGAGAGTTTGTATAAAATATCTAAGACAGATAAATTCAGATATAAGACTGTAAGCATTTTTACAAGGAGAAGACATACACCTAGCCTGCCTGTCTGCCTTTGAACAGCTGCTAAGTAAAATGGTTTATTTGCAATGATTGATTATAGGAACCCCATTCCTATATCCCAAACATATTTTACAATCACATCTTCTTTTCATTTGCAAGGGCTGAAAAGAATTTTCATATCTCTTCTCCCCCTCGTGATTTATCATTTCTGAGGCTGAGCCTGTTATCAACATGGGTTCACACTGGAGCTCCCAGAAGTCATAACACATTAGCATGTCTTATTAAAGCTAGGCTGTGGTTAGAGCTGCAGAAATAGCAGCATTCTTTCTGAAGAAAAAGATATAATAAAGGATCAAATTCTGCATTTATTAGTTCTTCTCCTGGCAAAGATCTCTATGGATATCGATCGCTTTCTGCTGTACTGTCAAGGGCCACATAAAACAATTTAGGTGGGATTGAACTAATCGTATTCAGCCCACCTAAAAGTTAGGTACTTAGTTTAAGAAGGCAGTTGGACTCTTCCTGCAGCCAGTGGAGAGTTAGCTGGCTCATCCCACCATGCACACCAAACAGGACATGTTCGATGCAGATCAGAATGCTCCCAGAAGTGCCCCCTCCTTTGCAGCTGCTTTGCCACAAGTCCAGCTGCTCAGCCTGCATCTGAGCTGCCCAGATTGTGAGCAGCTCATGTCGAGTCTGATTAAATTCTGTTTTAGAGTTTGACTCAGAGCACGTTGGCACAAACAGGAATTGACCAAAGTGAGCCCTGAAACAGCTTGTGATGTTTTGGAAATAGGCAAATCCAGCCTCTTCCCTGCTGAGCTGATCAGGGTGCCGAGGTCTTCTCTTGTACCTGCACTGACTTTGGAAATGACAAAAAGGCCCAATGACCTGACTGGGACACTCCTCTGAGGAAGAGCAGCAGGACTGATCCCAAAGAGGACAATTTCTGAATTAATACAATGCTAAGTGGCAGAACCCCATCAAAAGCATCGGAAAGATTCCCAATGGGAGTTAGTCCAGATATTACATTAGGTAATGGAGGTGTTCCTTTTGCTTTTGCAGATGAATCATGGTTCCTGTGGGTCTAATTTTACAAACTCCCTACAGAGATCAAAACCAACCCGTCTGCAATGTGATCCTCTGCATGCTACTAACTGTGTCAGTTTGCCCCGATGGGATATAGCTTCCTGTTCATTATAAGGGTCCTTCTTCTAATCCATCTCTACAGAGGTGTCTTAAAGAGCTCAAATGAGTGATTAGAGGCATTCCTGCTGTCACTTTAACACACTTCTAACAGAAAAACTCAGTCCCAGGCCCCCTCTTCTAACACAGACCCTTGGTGCCATGGCAGTGGGCAGGCTCCAAAGCACCCTGGGAGGTGGCATGTACCTGTGCTCTCCTTGGTTTTCTTTTGATTTTATTTTTTCTCCTTTTTTTTCCTTTCTAAGTGAGATAGATCAATTGCAAGTCAGCTTGGCCTTCTGGCTGCATCTAGAAAGTGCCTGCATGTCCAGGAAGGTGTTGGAGCCAGGGGGGGGCAAAAAATGTGAACATCTGCAGTGACTGCAGTGGTGCTCTGCTGCACAATAGCGTGGTGTTATCTCTTGGTGTTATCATGATGTGGTTGTTTGCCTGGAAGTGAGCCTACTTCAGGATTTCAAGACAGTAGAAAAGACAGCAGTTGAGAATCTCAAAAACAGCTTGGTCTTGTAAGAACAGCTTCTCACACACCAGAAATCTGTGGTCTCCGGTGTGACCTCTCCCATCCTAATGGTGGTTATTAAGAGGAGGTTCTTTGTGCCAGGAAATCAAAGCAGATGTGGAAAGGATGTGCTTCAATGACTATTCCATCAGAGTGAGGAGATGGAAAGAGAAAACAACTGGGCAAAAGGCTGGGCTCTCATGGGAGGATCCAGCAGTGCTCCATCACTTGTGAAGTTTAAGGTGGCTGATGTGGAAACATTTATCACCATCATCATGTGGAGGAAGATGAAAGGCTGGAAGAGATCCTGGCTTATTTGTCTTTCATTTCTCAGAATGGAAAAATACAGGGGGGAAGAAAAAAAAAAAAGTGGAGAAGGTGGGTGTGCAACATGTAAACAGAGCTGGTCGTCCCTGGGTGCTCTATGTGCTTGCTGGAGCCAGAGCTTAGCCTGCAGAAGGGCACCAGCTTGTTTTCCTGGGTGAAGTGGGGACATCAGTGTCAAGACGCTGCTGACTTCAGGAGCAAGCAAACTCCAGAGCTGGAGTGCGTGAGCACGTGAGATCTCATGCACACAGCTGGGCTCCAAATGCCTCAGTTCTCTTAAATCTGCTTAAATCTCTGCAGAGCAGTAGCACGTCCTCCTGCCTCCTGCTCAGCCAAAGAACATGGGAAGCTTGGAAAATTGAACCAGGTCGTATAAATCTCGAGGCAAACAAGCCTAGCAGTTATTGGTTTCTAACTTTGTCTCTGGTCAAGGGCATTAAGATGTGCCCCTTTTGTGCAGCATCTCCTTCCCCCTGTGTAGATGGAGTGCTGGCGGCTGCCAGGGATCCTACAGCCGATCAGAGCCTGGAAGCTGCTGACGTTCTTTGTTATTGTAATTTCTCGTTCATTGTTTCCTGCTGAGCACAACCATGCTGTCCAATTGCCTGTGGCAGCAAGCAGGTGAAATGAAACATCAAGGTGAGAGAGAATAGAACATCTACAGAAAATCCCAACAGCCGAAAATGCATTAGAACTTCTATGCCTCTCCTTTCCCATACTCTCTATTTATGTCCATCTTTCCCCTACTGCTGTCTGTGCTTTTTGTAAATGTGATATGAATAGCAAACAGCCCCACAGATAGCTGTGCTCTTCTGGACACAACTGTTTAGATGCCACAGCTAATCCTCCATAATTAAGTACTACCTCCTCCATCTCAGAAAATCAGAGGATCCATCAGAAACCAGGAAAAACTTGGGACCTGGAATAATAAGTGTTTAAATGTCTGAGCTTCCTAGGCACTAGCTTCTCGGGTTTGGAAACCAACGTAGAGGCTCTGATAACTAATGAGAGTAGCAATTGCTCCCATCCCTCACCAACCAATTGTTCTTCCAACTCAATGTAAATCTCAGCTTCCCTTTGACTCTTCAGTCCTTGCTCACGCTGAGGTGAAATTGTAGATCTGAGCTGCTTCTGGAAAATTGAGGGTAGTTTTTCCATCCTGCTGGGCATGGAAGTCCCCCAACAACCCCCATGAGGACTGACACCTCCTGCAGCACCCCATGAAGGTGCCCATGTCTTACCTGAAGCACTGAGGAGGAAGAGGGAGTGGAGAAAGAAGGGGCAAGCACATCCAAAGTTTAATCTGCCACAAACAGCTCAGGTGCAAAATCTAAACATATACCACTGAAACGAATGCTATAAAGATCCCTAAAGTATTTGTTTAATGTTTCTCCAGTTCTGAATCCTTTCCTTGGCAGCCTGTTCTCCCTGTGAAGTGAAAGGGCTGGGACTGCCTGCCAAGCATTTGAAGGCTTCAGAACAGTACATGGGAGATTGCATCTCAAGGATGGAAGCAGTGCAAAAGCCTTCTCCCTGCATCCCACGTCACAGGTGAAAGATGTTCCTGTTCAGCAAATGAAAAATAGTGGTTTCTGCATGTGCTTTCATGTGAGTGCGTCATGCATCTGTTCTTTTCTTGAAAGAAAAGCTTCCTGGGAACTGTCTGCAAGGTCCCTGCTGTTCTGCACCTTGACATCTTTCATTTCTGTATTACTATTATTATTATCATTTGTTCCCTGTAGAGTCGCTACTAAAGTGCTGGCTCTGAGAATTGAAGTCCTCATTTCTTGGATGGAAAACTCTTTGTGGTTTTGAGCCAAGAGTCATCAACTGGGATTTATTTAACAGATAAGTTCTTTTGTATTTTATTAAGAAACAGAGGCACTGGGTATTTGGATTTAAGAACGTTATAACTTGTTTAATAAAAAACACCCTGTGTATACCTGTATTCTGCAGATATATGTACTTTAATACATAGTGATGTATCTGTGAGGGCTGGTCTTACTGCAAAGAACTCTCTAAAATTAAAAACAAGAGAAGAAAAACATTTAAAAAAGAAAGAAATAGTTCTCGGTTTGGGAGAAGTTAACAGGCAATTGTCTCAGGTTAGGATCCTTTGCACTTGAATATGTAAAGAAAAATTAACTTCTGCAAGGAAATAACTGAAGAGAATGGAGCAGGTGGGAAAGGGAACAGAGTGTAGCAATGGGAGGAGGCAAAGCACACAGCCTTAGGAGAGACACCCAGAGGTCTGGTGATGACATACAAAGTCTTTTACCTCCAGGTCAGTGGATCTAAAAGTGGTTGAGACTGTCCATGAGGGAAGCTGGCAGTCTCAGGCCGGTTTTGGCTGGAAGAGGCACCCATGTTCAGCCAGCTCCTTCAATGGCAAATTTGGCGTGGCAGAGAGGTGTCAAAGCCACGGAAAGCACAATCCTTGTCCAGCCCTGACACAGAGCAACCAGAGGTCAGGTCTAAGACCTGCTGGTCCCAGCTGCTCTGCACAGGGGCTGCTCCAGCTCTTGGGCACTGCAGACCTTCTGAAAAGTTGCTTTTCAGAGTAGAGCTTAGGTCACTTTTGTTTTTTATGGTAAACTTCTATTTTTGTTGAGCCCTGTGAAGTTGAGTTCATGGCATTTAATTCTCAGTGTTGCTGAGCTACTTCCATTGCCAAATATTCCAGTTATTTTTGTACATGCAGTGTACATCCTACTGATGGGAGAATTGTATTTAATAGCTATCCATGACACCAAGGCACCTGAGCCACGAGCAGGGGTTGGGCAACTACCTGTAAGTTTCCTCTTTCCCCTGCAGGCTGATGTTTTTCCAAGCAGTGTGGCTGCAAACACCACCAGCTTTAATACAGGCTGTGACACTTCCCTTAAAACCCCTCGGAGTGCTCTGCAAACAGCAAGAAGCTCCATTAGCAGTGTCAAGGCTCTTCAGCATCCTCTGTGGTGTCTCCTTTTCCTTCCATCCCCACTTTCTCCTTCCCCAGAGCTCCTAATTAGGTCATTAACTCCTAAATCAGGCACAGCAAAGCGTTCCTCCATGGGGGATAAGCAGGCCCAGCACAGGGAACCAGGACCGGTCGCATCTCAACCACCACCGTGCACAAACGTAGCGGCGCTTCATGGAACCTCCAGGCTGGGGAATGGAAATCCAGCATTTGCCACTTGTTGAGAATACTTTTGCTCTCCATAAGCCACCTGGGTTCTGTATATACATGTATATATTTATTTCTGTTTTCCCCTCGCTTTCCTCCCCCTGCTAACTTGCGCGCTGCAATTATTTTAAGTGAGCCGTCTGCAGTGCGCAGAGCGGGAGGGCTGCCTGCAGAGGTGAGGCTGGGCCTGTGATTGGAGATGTGGAGCTGATAGCCCTCTTCTTGGCACTCAACCATTTCTTTTGACTTCAAAGCAAGAAACAAAAATTGTTTCAAGGGCTTCTTTGGAAAATCACCATTAGATATGATGAGGCTTAGGGCCGTTTCCATGGAGATGGAGCCTTTTTACATTGTGATCATTGCTGCAGAATGGAAATGTTCTTTTGTCTCTGCGAGTCTGTTCACTTATTTATATGTGTGTGTGTGTGTGTGTGTGTATTTCATTCAGCAACAAAAAATAATTGAAGGAATTAGATCTCATGGCAGGTTCCCTAAACTGAGTCACCTTCTCGCCTTGGGAAGTTTCTTAATTCTTCAGACTCCTGCATCAAAGCGAAGGCTTCACAAGGGTTTGATTTAAGTGAATACTGGTTATGTAGGCCATCAAATTAACAGCCTTTTAACACAGGGGACTAACACGCTCTTGTCCCAGTAGACTGGGCACATGACGAACAGCAAGTGATCTGGTGACCCAAAAGAGCAAATCAAAGTCTCCCTGTGACTGTATCACCTTTCCTATCCTGCTGTTTGTGATAACTTTGCATCTGTTGCTTCATCCTATTACTGTCTCACCACAGATCATAAGAGGCTTGGAAATCAATCATGTAATCAAAATCCTAGGCTCCCCCAAAAATGCATTGTATTCCTGGAGAGTAAATGTCTTTGTTCAGACATGGGGAGGCCATTTGAACACAATGCAAGTGGACCTTACCCTTTTGCTCAAAGTATCTCAATTTTCTCTTTCTGATGAGCAAATTATTGTTGAGCAGGGTAAAAGTACAGCTGTGGGTAGGTGAGAAGTATGGCTTGGAGTCTAAAAAGTATTCAGTTCTCATTTTTACAGTATTCATTCTGCTTCCTGTGTGACCAAATGCCACATCAGGCAATTTAGAAAACCTGAGATAGTATTTGTATATACTTCTCCATCTCAAAATGGCCTGATCCATTCTGGATCTTGCCCAGGTCATCACTGAGAGCTCTGCATGAAAGGCAATGTCCCATGGTGCTGGCAGCCATCTCCATGATCCCAGGGATCCATACAGCATGGGGTGCAGATCTGCAGTGTGCCATGGGCACATCCATCCCAGAGCCTTTGCACTCTCACAGCATCACCACCCATAAGTGTGCTCAATGGCCTTCCACTCATGATAGCAGCTGAGGAAGCTGCCCGTAAAAACGAAGGTTTATCTCCTGCCAGTTTCCCCATTTGTTGTTTTATTGTCATTTCACTGCCAGTTAAACGGGGTTTTCTTCCACTCTCGCCTCACGCTCCTTTTGCTTGCATAAAACATGATGCTGTATTGTGAACAATGCAGGAATACATTACATAAATTTCTCTTTGATATCCAGCGTGTTTCCTGCTGTAATGGAATCGGAACAGAGCAACCTCTCCTCCCCGACATGTCAGATAACTCTCTATCCTCTCTCCATTAGGACAAATGTCTGCAAGCCTTTGAAGAGCTAAAGCACCATAAAGGAAAAAGAAAATGTTAAGGGTGCTCCAGTGGGTATCACTGGAAATAATTGGGTTGAATTAAGTGAGGGGAAGATTTAGGCCAACTAACAGAAATAAAAGAGCAAAGTCTGTTAGGCTGAGAAGTTGTCTCCAAAGCTATTAGCCTCGGGAATAGGCTCAAAGGGAGATGGTGTAAACTTTAAAGAGCAAAATGTATGATTTAGGGAGACAGTCTCTGAAGACAGTTGGTGAAAAATGTATGGCTTTGAGTCATTTCAAGCTAGACTGAAATGAAGCACTTCAGACCATAATAGAGTAAAGAACACCTTGTTAGGCTGCACAGAAGATGCTGACCTGCTGAAACTCTTCCACATTGACTCCGTGTGCCTTGATAATTTGGAGAATAATTCCACTCGCTCTTGTACAATATATACTGGCTGTTAGCTGAGATGTACCAAAGCAGCCTACAAATCCTGCCTGGTACACAATATAAGCCCAGAGAAACTATGTGTGTCACTGCTTCCCTGGTCTGGTTGCTTATTCCTAGTTGGAAAGCACACACCCTGTCAAGTTGTTTGTCGGCAGAAACCTGAAGGCAGAATTCTGCTCTTTGACTTATGTTCCCTCAGCGCTCTCTCCCACGCTGCTCTGGGCGATGGCACGAAGCAGCCTGCTAGATGTCATTGAGATATGCCTGAGCGGGTTGGCATCCCACATGGTCTAATCCACGAAGATTCAATGAGAGACTGGAAGAAAAATGCTCAAGTGCCACCCACACTTTCTGATTCTGACTAGCAACTGATATTGGAAATGCTACAGATACCTTTGGAAAGTGATGGAAGCAAGATTCCTCCTTTCATTTAAAGGTTTCTTCTTTGATTCTTCTTACTATTTCTTGCAATATAACATTTAATTGAATTTTTATGGTAAAAAGCCTTCAATTTTTTTCTTTCAAACTAGAAAACTAATTCTTCCCCCTACATTGCTACACTTACTGATGCTGTCTCCACAGATCCAGTGTCTAATTTCTCATCTCCATCTGGTGAAGTTCCAGTTCACAGTTCTTACCTCCGTATCTTTGTCCTTCACTGCCAACCTCTCCTTATGTTTTTCTTACATTTCTTATTCTGAAGACACTTCCAAAATCACAGCTGCAGATCAAGACCAGAAAATGAAAGGCAGGCTGGGGTCATTCTGGATCATGTATTGCCCATGACTCAGACCTGGCTGATGGACATAACTCTCAGCTCTGCACTTCTCTCTAATCACGTCCATCCATGATGCCATTCCCAGCTATTCATATGAGTGAGTTACATCCAGGCTTTGCTATCTGGGACTCTTGTGTCTGGATATTTTTGGCTGGTAACTGCATTCGTTCATTTGCAGTGTCATGCATCTAAAGCTATTAGTAGACATGCTCTTTCAAAACTCCCATGTTCTGGGACTCTCTGTCCCCTTTGCCATAATAAGCACTCAAAAATTCTTCCAGTTTACTGCTTTCATCCTGTCTCCTGGGTGCTTGCTGATCAGATCTTCTCAATGACATGCTAAGTTGTTTTACTGACGTTGATGCATTATGCTGGACTCCATCAGCCTTGCAACCTTTGGGACCAGTCCTAGGAGTCAGGCAGGCAGACAGCTCAACTTGTCTCCATCAATCAGGAAGTGAGACTTTATTGGCCAGAATGAGGGCTACAGGTGTATGCCACTGTCACAGTTTTAAATAAACACGATCAGTTTGCCCAGTGCTAAGCAACTCTTTTTGAGAACGTGTTGGTAAATGTGTTTATAAAGCATGAGAGTCCAATCCATCAGCCCTCAAAGAGCCTAATCAATATATTCCAATTTGATCTTAGAGAAGTTTCGCCTCTGGGAAGTTTAATTTATTTCAACTCATGACCATGAAAAAATGAACAGCCACGGCACTTTGACAAAATAGAAAAAGCGGATGATGTTGTATCCAGCACCCGTTCCATTTCAATTTTCCATTTTACCTGAACAAATCACCCCTACGACTTGAACGACCATGAAAACTGATCGAGCGATGGAGAGAGACTGCAGGCCAAAGGGGAGGCTGAAGGAATAAAATATGGGCAGGAAACATGAGATGCAGGACTTCTAAGGAGCTTGGCTGCGTGAGCTTGCTGTGTGCAGAGTAGCCAAAGCAGAATAACTTAAAGTACAAGGTCAAATCATTTGCAGTTGCAGTCGCACAAGGCTGCTTATCTAGATTCTGTGACTAGGCTAGTCTACAGACACCCTTCCCCTGGAATTTATATGAAACCATTCTTGCATGTTCTTTTAACATTTCCAGTTATGACCCTACTGCCCATTTCTCACAATCCCACATTTAGGAAACAACTCTAAATCCTCCTTTAGAACATAAGTGCAGTGGCTAAATGAACGACCATCTGGAGTTCCTCCCCTGAGCCACATCCAAGTGCTGCAGTGTCTGAGCAAATGAGTGCCAGCAATGGGCAGCTGAGGGGCACCTCTCCTGGGAGCCTGCCTGAGCACTGCATCTGTGAATCCTGTGCTTATGCCTCCCTCCATAAGAAAACGTTTGGATAGGACCTGGTTTTCATGTTTTCTGTTCCAACGAGTTGACTATCCTATTAGCAGAAATGCCAGGTAAAACCTTGCTCACATGAATGGGCACATCAGGTAATCCAGTTTTTATTGACAGTCGGTCACCTCTGTTCCAGAGGTTAAGATCACAGTGCTCCAGTTAGATCAATGTACAAGACACTTCAGAGAGCATTTAAGAAAAATACCATGTAAAACAAATGAAACATTAGCTTCACCAACCCTCTAAGGAGATACACCAAACAAGATGCTTGACAAGCTTGTTATTTTACAGTATGCTTGGTTTTATTTTCAACCCAAGCTGGGTTCCAGCAAGGATTTTGTCCAGAGCAGTCCCCAGGACTGCATTAGAAAGGCACCTTTCTGCATCTCAGTCAAGATGGAAGCTGGAGGAGGAAAACAGGTGCCATCTCAATGCGCTCTTTCCTTCCTGGGAATGACTATGGTGTAAGGAACAAATATTTTCCTGGCCTTGCCTTATGCTGTTGGAAAGGATTTGGGGGAGGAGGCTCTGCTTAATGCTAATTTGTTAAGAATTGAATCTAGTGTCCTCAGCAAATGTAAATCAGTTGTTTATACCAATGCCAGAAAATGTAAAATCAGAAATGAGTGTGTTGATTTTCTTTTCTCCAACTGCATTTCATCCTAATGCTTTCTGCTTTGATGCTTCTTCCCCAATCTTATTTGATATAGCATCAGACCATCTTTTTTATGTCAAACATTTGCTTCAAAGCTTCTCGTAGCCTGTGCTAGTTGTCAAAAGTTGGAAGCAACACGTTTTATGCATTCAGCAAGCATTCTTCCGAAAAGAAAACCACTATTTCTAATGAGCATTTGAGAGTGTAGTGCACTGCAGAAACTGTTTTCTAAGATCTGTCACAAATGATTTACTTTTATTAGTTTTAATGGCCCTTAGCTACAGGCATGGAATATAAGTGAAAATTAAGATATTCTTCACAAAGCGAAAATAGATTTAAATCAGAGACGGTGGGCATTTCCCTCCCCTAAATGATCCCCACTGTATTTTTGTCTCTGAACAGATAGCCCTGCTCCAAGGAGGTGACTTCAGAGTGTTGTGGCAGACACATCCCCCTCCTAAGCACGAGCTCTGTTGACATCAGACTGCTCATCTACAGCACTTGTCTCATCCCCACTGAAACAACTTACACATGCTTTACCAGGATTCTGTTGTATGCTGGACCATAGCAAGATGCTTCTACAGAGAACCATAGGTTTGTCTTTTCTGCTACTGAACTGAAGAATTCACTTGAAACCAATATTTATTAATTCCCATTCATAATCTCTCTGTCTCCTTTCATTTCTCCCATTGCTCACAAGCACTGTCTGAGATATGCTCTTCCTGTTTGCATTCTGGCCATGTTCTTTATCGATTTCTTTTTTTTATTACAGTTTTTAAGAATGTACTTCTATAATGTCTCATTTTGTGTCGTTTTCAGTGGAGAACCAATGTTATAGATATCCTCAGACTCTTACATTGTGAGGGCTGCACCTACATGAGTCTGCCTGCACGAGCAAGGCTCTGCCAGGCTGGTTGCAAACACCAGTGAAGCTCCAAAAGTGGTTCTGCAGAGCATCTCTCCCTTCCATTCCAGAACCCCTGCTTCATTTCCATAACATTACAGTACACAATAGCTTTTTATGCCTTTTGCAACCCATGAAAGTGAAGCAGAGGTCTGTGTTTCCTAGTATAGCTCCACTGTATCAAAGGTGTCTTATTATGGATGTCACTGTGTGCAATTCTTTCTATGGCTTCAGCAGTACAGAAACTCACTGTTTTAGCCTTAATAGTCCCAGATTCAAACCTTCCTAAAACACCTGAAAGAATCACCTTCATCTCTCTAATTTTTAGCAGTTTAAGATCTCCCCTCTGGATGAGTTACAATCTTCTTTAGTAAAGACCTGTGATATCCAAGGAAAGCCACTGAATGCACTTGATTCCAGGAGCTCTCTCTAATTAGTCTTTGGACACAATTTCCAAGCTAAAAGTATCACTGTTTTTTTTTTTTTTTTTTTTTTTCCCTTAGGTCCAGAACTGCACTCTCCATCTGGAATGTGCACTCTTTCATCATTCTCAGTAATTAAGCTTTTACAGCTACAATCTAATTGATAACATTGTTGTTGATTAAAAAGATAAACTGTCTCCAACTCTGCACACAAATCCATCGGCCACGTGGTACTAAGAGAACAAGCTCTTGTTTTCATTGGAGAGGCAAGCATTTGGGATCTGAAGGCATGGAAGTGGCCAGAGTGGGTTACCCCAAGGAACAAGTAGACTAATTTCACCAAGTCAGAGTAATTACTCTGGATTTACTCAACAGGCTTGGAAACACAGTTTGGTCAAGACTGCAGATCAGTGCAATAAAACTGAACTAATTTAGCAAGGTTTCTCCTCTGAGTGCAGCCGCAATTTAATGGTCACCTATAATTAGTTAATTCGTTTACTACTTTAATAAGTGCTCTGCAGCCCCTGTAAGTGTCCATTAAATGTGTCAAATCCCTTCCTCCTTTCATCCACATGCATGCAATTTCCTTGGCAAGTGAGAAAGTGGAACCAAATCTAAAGGTGAAAAGAGAGATGTTATATGAAGAGGGCATGCTTTCCCCCATCATTCAAATTCTCACGCTTGAATGAGGAAGGTGTACTCAGTAATGATGTTTTAAACACAGTGGATTCTGTCCCCAGAAGAGGAAGCCAAATCTTCTCCCTCTTTTGCAGTTACCAGATCCAGTGAAGCTGCACTGACTTAATCTCATGGAGGATCCCATTCTTTTTTTTTTGACTGGAAATACCTCTATAGCAAAAGGATGATGACATGAAGAAGATTTGAATTGCATCTACAGAGATACCTCATACTTCAGGGCTTAGGAGATCAACAACACCTGGAGCCCAGAGGAACACCTAACAGCACAGGGTGGTTATCTGCTATTCACTTCTGATCATTTTGCAGTTTCTCCAGCATACGGCTCTCCGTATTGCTAAAGAACTGCTACTAAACACACGACTGGTGGCTTTGCCAAATCCTGCCTTCATACATCGCTCCATGTTTCTGGAAGCTTAATGGCCAAACTCAAGTTAAAAGCACTTTTGAAAGCCCAAGCTTTCAAAATTATTTCTCTTTGCTTCCCAACTCCATTTTACAAATGCTTAGGAAATGCTCTGAATCTGGGCACTGGAAGGGGCAAGCCAGAGCAGCCCATGGATTGCCTACCATTCACCGGTGGAGTGCAGCAGCATGAGGTGTGGCACCTCTGCCCCAGTAACATCAAATCCTCTCTGGTTTAACTGGGCATTGAGAGGAGAACTTCTGCTGGAGCCACGGTGTAACCTGTGGTGTGCAACATGATCTGCTCTGAACTCCATGGCTCGCCAAACATCCACACCATAATGGAGCAAGCCTTAATCTGTCACTTGCATAAATCTCCTAAATCCTACCTTAATCCAAAGTGTGTGCTTAGAGCACACTAGATTCATTGACTTGCTTGCTTTTTCTATTTAAATACATAGAAAAAACAGATCAGTGGCAAACAGGCAGAATCTCAAGTGGTGGGTTGGAAAATGCAACTTAGTCAGGGTTTGGAGCTCTTCATCTCAATGTTGCACACAGACAACTGACAGTGCTGTGTCCCCTGGGATTCTGTTCACAAAAGGGGCTCATTTCCCTAGCTGCTGCCTTCAGCATCCAAGTCTTTCTCTCTTTTTGCCTCGCCCAAAGGAAGTCAGAACGGAGGGATGACAGGAGAGTAATACAACAAACTATAACACATTGTGTAATTGAAATGGACCATAATCACTAATATTAAAGATAGTGAATCATTCTAATCGAGCCATGCTCAGCAAACAATGAAAAATTATGTGCCAGAAAAGCTAATGCTGGTTTTAAAACGAACAGAAATGAGACGAAATGGAACCTCACTCTTTATTCATGAAGGTCAATTTAACATGATTATTTTTTTCCTGGCATCACAGTTTCGTGATTACTGTTGTATACCTCAGTGATATTTTCTAACCTAATAACAGTAAAAAATAACCAGCTGGTGATGATTCTGTTTGAAATAGAGACTACGCGCTCACAAAAACCTGCCACTGAACAGTTGCACACGCTAATCAGACAAGCTCCGCCAGATTCCCAGTAGAGTCCATATTTTGCAAATTTCAACTGGTTGACTACATTGAGAAATTAGATTATGCCTCGGACATCGAAAACTCGGAGTGATCTGCGTTCGTTCATTCCTCCTGGGTGAAATCAAACCCTCCGTAGATCCAGCCAGGCGCTTTTAATTCATCCCACTCCATATCTTCCCATAATGTTTACCATCGCGCCGTGCAATCGCTTCAGGGACTCGGCGTTGCAGCGGAGGCGACGGGGCCTGATTCTCCCTGGGCTTGTTCTCACTTCATCAGGAGCAACAGCTTTGAGTTCATGCGGTTACTCCTGGTGTCATCCGGGGACGGCGGGAAGGGATCCGTCCTCCTCAGAGTGACGCCAAAGGAGGGCTCTGCTGATGACACCAGGAGGAAAGCTGATACTGCTAATAATTGATCCTCCCCAGGCTTGCCAGTGAGTGCTGTGAGATTCGAGGAGATGGACAGAAGGAGGGGGTAAAAAAAAAAAGTTAATTAAAAAAAAAAAAAAAAGCCCAAATGTTTCTCTCTGCTTGGAGGAAAGCGTTGTTTGTACTGGAACAAAGCAGTGCCTTTTGTTTGGTTTGTTTCTCAGCTCTCTGTAGATCTTAGCAGAAATATCACTGAGGTTTATACTGTACAAACACAGATATTTTTAATAGATAAATAAATACTTTTTTAACACTTAGCTCCTTTTTTTAATTTTGCTAAAATCCCAGAGAGACAAATTAGTAAAGAGGCAGAGCTTTGCCAGGGAGCCTTCATTAGATCAGCACTAATAACTTCTTTCAGCAGCCATGGATAGCTTCTGACATCACAGCTCAAGCTTGTCCGAAAGCTAATTATTTTCCCTGTTATAAAACAAAGGTTCTGTATCAAAGGCCCATAATGTGACACGGCACACGCTCCAGATGCACTGATTTGCAAAATAAATCAACTGTGTCAGAGAGGAATTTGGGGGAGAAATTACAACAAATTGCAATTATACTTGCAGTGGTACACCATTTAAATGCAATTTGTTAAATGCAAGACACCATGTTTATCTTTTTCCATGTTGCTTGTGAAGGACCAGAGGAGGAAAAATTCTTAGCCATCAAAAAGAGAAAAATCTTCTTCTCCTCCCCTTCACCCCCATGCAGCTCCTTCCAGCCTACTGATGCTATCATGGCAGGCTTTATAAAAATGCTAAGTGGTGTCACAAGAAGGCAGATGCAACTAGCTGGAGCACATTGCTGGAGCTCATCCCTGGCAGAACAAATGAAGAGATGTGCTTAATAACAGAAACATTCCAAAGCCTCTCTGATTCTGTTGTCTTGTTCAGATTGCTGTTGAACCATAGCACCGAATTACACAGCAGTGAGACGTGTTCTGCTCTGCATTCCTCTCCCATGGGGAGACTTTCTTTCCTTGTTCCCTTTTCAGCTCCTAAGAGTCTCCCACAGACCTACACATCCCACAGACCTCAGGCACTACCAGAGGCACCTCATCTACACGGCTCCAACACCTGCAGCCACAGCAGCATTGACTACACAGCTCTCTCCTTCTCCTCTGTGGATGCATTTGCTATTTATTTACACATTTCCCTTTCCTATCCACTCCTTAATTTATTTTCTCAGTTCCATCTGCTTTTATCTCCTTCAGCCTGTGTGTCTCCAGCCTCTAATTTCTGCCACATTTCCTGTTTGAACTTCTCCTGTTCAATCTCCTTACCCACCTTAATGTTGTCTGCTTACTTTGCTCTTTGCAAACACTTTTCCTTTCATTTCCAGGGCTTGTTTCCCACAGATTTGTGTCTCCTGCGTGGAGATACACACATACATATCCATGCACATACACATACATAAATCTTGAAGCCTCAGCCCTTTGTGTTTCAAAACCAGTCTGTGCCAGGAGTCAGTTTGTTATTCTGGTCTCATTCACGTTATTGAGTTATTTTCTTTGCTGCTATCAGTCTCTAAATACAAGCCAGTAAAGATACAGCAATGATTTTTGACAACCTGACCTTTCTCTGCTTTCTTACACTTGTTTAATTAGGTACCGCATGCAGCTGTGACTTGATCTTTACAGTTTTCCAACCTCCCCACCCCCTACCTGGAGGTGGGGAATAAAAAAGAGAGAGATGTTACAGAAAGAAGGTCATTTTTGACAGCTCTGCCAGTTATTTTGGGCGTCAGAAGGCCAGCAAGTTCTGCAGGAATGGGAGGCCGCGCTGTCTGTGTTATGCTTAACAAGTTACAGAGAACTTCTGGCAGGAGGAGGAGGGGAATTAGGGGAATTTGCCCATTTGAGGAAGGCCTGCAGCGGTTTAACCTTCAGACATCCAGATCAAACCCAAATCTGGCAAGCAAGGATGGCAACGAGATGAAGATCAGCCGGGTAAGTTGGTAAGTTGGGCTCCCCATCTCAGGGACAGGACAGTTCCCCACTGATCCTCAGGTATGGGGAATTTCCTGGGGGGAAATTCAGGGGGTGGCCCTGTCAGCAGGTCCCAGCCATGAGAGCCAAAAGCCAAGGCAGCCGTCCTCCCACAAGCAGCTTCTTGGGCAGTAGGAAGGTAGGGAGAGATGACTGCAGGTCCCCATGCCTGCACATTCACGCACAACCAAAATCCCTGTCTCCATCAGAAGAGTTGCGCTTCATGGCAGTGCAGTGCCTGCAGGCTGTGGTCTCATCTTCCAGTGAGCTTATTTATGGGTTTATTGTTCACAACTTCCTCCTTGCTGTCCATAAAGTTCCTTTGTCAATGGTGGTGGTCAGTAGGTTCACCTGTTCTGATACACACGCTCAGTCTGCTGCAGTACCCATTCACATCCCACGGAGGACAGCTGGAGTCCTTCAGCTTTCCTGTGCCCTCCAGTACTGATCCTTCTGTCCTGACACAGGCAGATCTCCCGCTGTCTTCCAGGTGCATACATTACTTGTATTTTGGTATGGATATTATTTAAGCAAAAGGACATGACAAACTGCCTAGTAACGCTGATTAATGGGTGCCCCTGGGGAACAGTGAGGCATGAGATGAAGTTAAATATCTCCAGTGTGCATTACTCAACACTGCCACACCACCTGAAGTGTCTCATTGTGCCTAAAAAATGGATTTCCTTTTAAAAAGGAACATTTTTAATGTTTCACATTAATTTTCTCAAAAGTCCTTACTCTGTGAAAAATATTCCCTATGGAAAGCCACCTCTCCCCCACCTCTCCCATCACCACCTCCCACCAAGCCTTGCCCTACAGGTGTCCAATGCATCTTTGACAAGGTGAAATACCTCAGCACATGTCCTGATAACCCACCTGCCTACCCTGATTTATACTGCACACGTATGTGGTGTTGCTTTGAAAGCCAATGGATTTCTCTTTGGTGCAGAGCAGACTGCAATACTGCTCTCTGTATGGATCAGAACAGTCCTAAGTTCTCCAGCTGCATCCCCAACGGTCCTGAAACACTGTAGACATCAACTCACATCAGCAGAAGCTCTGACCATCCAAAGTTCACATTCACCATTTGTTTGCTAAGCCGGTCCTCAGGGACACAAAATCTGCACTCAGTTTGGAGTGAGCATGCATGCATGAATGGACAACTCCCCGTGTCCTTGGGTTTCACAGCAGCTCGTGGCAGAAGGACTTTTGCCATTTATTTTCCAGTGGGTTGGAGTGCTGGTCGCAATGCCACTATCTGCAAGTTTTAAGTTATGCGTGTGCCTTTCCCAGATCTAGCAGAGAATTTAAGTCTGCGTACCACAAAATCTTCCTGATGCTTAGTTAAACATACCATATGCAACTAGTAGGAGATGGTTCTTTTCCTTCTGATTTTATTTTTATGAAAATCTATGGATACCAAAGATTAGAGATTTAATACATGGATATAAAACAGCATTCTCTGATTGTATGCACAGCAGATAGTAGATACTGTTATCACAGTTCATTCTTCCAACCCAAAGTTCCATGCACAGATAAGAAACACTTGGTCATTCATCACACACTGGGGCTCAATAGAACACATAGATAAATAGAGAAAACATTTTCTGTAAGAAAAAGCTCTTCCTTGAAATATATTCACCTAAAATATGAATACACGTGGCATAATAAGGACTGATAATGTGTCCTCTTAAAAAATGAAGGCGTTGAGTTATAGAGGCACTAACATCATTGTCTGAGTGTAGGAGGGAGCACCAGGAACAGAGAGGTTTGATACCTGAGGTTGAGTTTCAAGGTGGCTGATCTTTGGCTCCTTCAGTCATGGAAAAAACGTTGTGTCACATCAGTGCAGGGACTCACAGTCTCTCAGACTGAAAATCGGGAGTTATTCACCCCAAGTCCGTGCAGTTTTTTCGGTTTAAATGTGATGCTATGAAAGAATGGTGGTTCATTTGTTTTCACTGACTTGGTTTTTAACCTCTGTCAACTTGCTGGGTGAAAAAAAAGAGTGTTTAAATAACCATCGTTCAGTGGCAGAGACCACAGTGCAGGTGTGAATTCTACGCCAGCAAACTGAGCCTTCTGAGGGAGATTGGTCTTCTCCTGCAATGCCCTTGGGCAGGCTGTGAACTGCTGCAGATAACCAAATCCCCATCTTGTCCTAAGGCTAATTGCTGGGTGATGAATTTCAAGATAGAGCAAATTTCGACAGTCCCATAATGAGAAACTGGAATTTGCACTGCAAATTGTGGTGCAGGTGTGAGGTGTGCGTGCATGCAGGCGGTGGGGATGGCTCATGGGCAGCTCTCACTGCTCCCAGAGATGAGGTCAGTTTCACAGCAACCTCACTGGGTCCCTGGGTTAAAGGATGTGATGGCCGTGTTTCCTAATGCCCAGAGTCCTGCACAGCACACTGCTCCCTTGGATTTGATTTACAAAGTCCTCAAGATGCTCTATTTTATTCTAGGGCAGGAAGAGCTCTGAAAAGACTGTGCTTAGGGTCTAATTATCCACTTTGCTTGCTCAGCCTAAAGTCAGCTCGCTAACTGAGTGGAAGGTTCCCCAGGTGCTGAATGGACTGCCCACCCGGGCCAGCAAGGATGCTCTGGTGGGCTATGAATGTTGCTCATCTTAGAGACAGGGCAAAAAAAAAAATAATCACTGAATCTTGCTTCGCTTCTGCAAATGCTGTAGCTCAGCACAGCCTTGTTAAAAACAAACATAAGGATGCAAACTGGAGGAGAACTATTTCCAGTGCCCATCAAGAGATACTGTGGACCTTGAAACATCTGGGAGCTAGGCTGTGTAGTTGCTGGCATTAGTGGGGGTTTTAAATGAATTATTTATCAGAGCACAGCAGCAGACTTTTCTCATAACTGGCCAGAGGGGAGGGCTACAAAGATGGGAAAGTGCAGATGCATGGCCTTTGTGCATGCTTGTCCACATCCAGGTTGACACAAACACTCCAAAGTTGAACAAACTCTTTTAAAAGTTTTTAGACATGCCTGAACTGTCTGCAGCCTGGGAAGAATGGGTTCAGCAACTGAGCAGTAAAAAATGCTGTTTGCCCAATGCTCCTATCAGGTCCTCAAAGTCTGCAGACACTGAGACCACGTATCTGAAAATGATTGAGTTACTCAAGTAATTATTAAATTGGATACCAGTCAAATCTGTTCTGCTCTTTATTATACACAATGATTCACCATTTATAGGGCCATAAATTCGTTTGAAAGAAGCATATCAAACCCAGGCTGGGATGTACTGCAGAGGTCTGGAAGTGAAACTGAAGCTCCAGAGAGTGGCTCCTCTCCAGGGGTGAGGAGGAAGACCCTCTGACCTGGGGATGGCAGCAGGTGATGTACAGCCTGTCCTGCTGCTCTGCCAGCCTGGGCTCAAAGACAAATACACAGGGAAATATGGACCCTGCCAGAGGTCTCTTTTGCTTTTTGTAGAATCATAGAATGACCTGGGTTGAAAAAGGACCACAATGATCATCTAGTTTCAACCTCCTGCTGTGTGCAGGGTCGCCAACCACCAGACCCAGGCTGCCCAGAACGTTGCTCTCTTATCCGCCAACTTTCAGCTGTCTTATTGACTGTGCACCCACCAAGCCAGCTGCCCAAATGACAATGTATTTCACTTTCTTTAAGCAGTTTTTTACCAAGGATTCACATGAGCAGTTGTTTGCTTGTTTTGCCCTCTGGGAAATGGTTTAAATTACCGTGCTTTGATCACCTGCTTTCCCTGTGCGCACACACGCAGGCGAGAAAAGTAAAAACAATTCCACAGAAAACAGGGTCTGTTTTGCAAACAAACAATTTTTTGGAGGGGGAAAAAAAAAAAAAAAGTTGTGGGGAAAAATGCTTTACTGCAAACAATTTGTTCATCCTCTTGTTTCCTCCTGCTCTTGTTCCCTTGGCAGCTGGTAGAAGCAGATTTCACAGCATTGCTGTCCAACATTCTGAGGCACCAATGGGGTTTGTTAGACTCAGGAGTTTCACAGGACACGAGTTGTCCAGGGGAAACTTCTTGCTGCTGTAGTTATTTTGGACTAAAATCTTCACCTCCATAAGCACCTTCCCTTGTCCTTATGGAAGCCCAAATGAAAAGCTTTGCTGTTCTTGAGGCCTGGGTTAGTCAGGTACCAGCCAGCTGGTAACAAGGAAGTAAAGTTGCTTCACACCTGCAAACGCTGATGCATCTTCTCCATATCTCAGTAAAGACTCCTGTAATTTTTGTCTGCTTTTGGATGTTCTTTCAGGACTCAGATTCTTCTCCCTAAACAAAGGATTCCCATTTTTTGGAGCAGATGATTTGTCAGGAGAAAAAGTGTGTTTCTTCACTGCTCCCTGCCCCTGAGCAAGATAAGACAGTGGAAGAACAACCCACCAAAATCCCGTGGATTACTTTATCTTTGTAATTGTGAAGTCTTTGTTTTTCCATCTGTTGGTGACACGGGCTCAGATTTGCAACTGTTGAAAAAAAGAATTGGGCATTTTTTTGCCAATCTGAACGTGAAAAGCATTAGTGAGTCTGCAAACTTGGATGAAATTCAGTTTCATTTTGCACTGTGAACTTAAAAACCTCAGTTTGGCTGAGAAAATATGTTAGGAAGTGAAAAGCAGATGCTGCTTTCCAGGTCTGTCATTCAATTTTTAAATGTATTGCTCAATAATCAGGAAAACACAGCTTTCTCAGGTGTTAAAACATCTGGGATTCGACATCTCTCTTAACCCAGATCACTGGGAATTCGGAGCTGACTCACCAAGCTGTAGGGGACACAAGAGGTAACTTGGCTGAATTGAATCCCTTTAGCGGAATGTCCACATCTCACGAGCCTTAACTCAGAGATCCAAGCTGTCAGCAAGCATCTCGGCTGTGAGCAAGTCAGTGTTTTTTAGGAACATATCACAAAACAGACGGGATATCCAAACAAGCTGTGGTCGCACGCTCGTCTATGGCAGTGCAAGGACAATCTGTGTGGGCAATTAAGGAATTGGCACTCCCTGGTGGTCGCCTGCACCAGCTGTGCCTGTGTGCCAAACAAAAGCTGCACCAAAGTTTGACCCTTGGGAGTGCATCTCTGAGACACATGGTGGTCTAGCAGTGGGGAGGGTTTTTTTTACAGCTCATTTTACTGCAGCTCTCTCAAGAATCTTGCCTGGAAATAATATCCTCAGAGATATCCACGATATCTTCCAAGATTCCAATATATCCTTCCAGGAAATGCTGGGTATTGATGCTTGCAGCAGACCTGCACGGGCATTGCAGCAATCACCAGCCTGACTGCAGAAGGACCTTGCCCATCTCTTCTATCTCCTCCTTGCTATTCCTCTTAAACGCTGCCAGCACTCTTGCAGCTCATTCAGAAGCAGGTAGGGATATTGTACAAAATAAGGATTAGACTTTAAAAACAAGTAATTTGCTGGTCACTGATTGCGCCTTAATTAGTATGTTTCTGTCCCTGCTTCAAGTAAAATGGTCCACAGATGGCTTCAGCCTGAGAAAAAAATGCAGTTTTTGTTTTAGCAATCCTGTTTGTTTCCTCCACCGCCCCTCCAGCTACCCTCTAATTGAACAAAGTGGACTTAATTTGAATTAAACTGTCAAAAATCTTCCACTTAAATTGATTTATCAGCTTTCCTGGCTGAAATGGATTCATTTCTGCACAATATATATGAAGTGTGTGCTGATGGATTGCATTTCAGAGAATGGAAACATTTTTTATGCATCTTCATTAGATTCAGCTCAGGTATGCAAGAGAATGGGGGAGATAAAGCAGGGAGGAGAGAGGAGGAAGAATGAGTGTGCAAGAGCAAGGGAGGAAGGGAGAGAGAGCTCCCACCTGAGATTTACAATTATTACTTTCCATGCATGACTTCATGCATGCAGAGCCAGTGCAGCATTCCATTGCTCCATATACCTGCAGGTGTCCTGAGTGGCACTTCTAACAGATGTCACAGAATCATACAGTCATTACAGTTGGAAAAGACTTCTACGACAACCAAGTCCAACAGCTGACCCATCCCCACCAGCAGAGCACTAATGGGGCAGAAACCTTCAACCTTTTTCATAGCCTCCCAGTTCTCCTTCTAGTTTTCATCAGCTTAGAAGCTCTCCAATGTTGCAGATCTGGATTTGTCTGTGATTCCATCCACACTGATTTTCTGGATCTTTTGGGACTCCAGCTGTACCATGGGAAGGGCTGTTGTCCCAGCTGCCTGCTGGTTGTACCCAACAGAGTGTCCTGGAGTAAGCTGGTGGCTGAGCTCTACGAATGCTCTATGACCAGTTTCAGCCTATCTGAACAGTGTAGATTGTCAGATGATTTAATTAAAGAATTCAAGAGATGATTCTTGCTAACCTGGAAAGCAACAGGGACACCTGACCTGAAGAACATCTCACAAGGTTCATGACCAGCACTGCAGGATGGGTTGGAAGATCGTTATCCTTTCATTTGGAGAAACACAGACCTCTGCCTTCAGAAGGAGAAACTCACTTGGCAGCCAAGTGTCAGTCTGCTGGGCTGGCTGAGCTGGACCTGCACCCCACTGCAGCTGTCTGTCTGTGTACCTGGGACAGGCAAATCAATGCTGTCTCCAGCGAGGTGCATTTCGAATGGAGGCTTATACAGAAGAGCATTAGAAAAAGGAAAATCAAAAGCTTCAGCCAGCTTCGCTAAAAGCCTTTCAATTATAAAAGATTGTTATTGTCTTTATTTCTGTTCTTTTCCTGACCTAGAGTGTGTTTAATGCAGTAGGAAGCATTTGACAAACTCAATTAATTTCCACTTAGAATAAGGTATTTAATCTGAAGAGTTGCAGATGAACTGGGGCAGGTGCAGTTTGACTCTGATTGATTGAATTAAACTTCTATTCATTTCCAGCCAGTACCAGATCCAAAATGTTTTCATCAGTTTGTGTCTTCTCTTCCTGCTCTGACATTTTCCTTCCCTCCTTCTGGACAAAAAGAACGGCCTCAGAAGGGGTCTGGTGTGGAGAAGGCAAAGGAAGAATTGCATTATGTCTGGGGAAGGGAGGAAATGACAGGGAGACTGTTACTCGAAAGCCTGATGATCGTGGGAAGTGAATCTGTCAGCGAATGGAGGATGGCAAAAATGTTTTTTTTCTGAATGATTCAGCATACAGTGCTGAGCACCAAGGCCTTCTACAGGTAACAAACTGCTGATAAGTAGACCTGTACTTCTACCGAAAATCCATCTCCATTGGCCTTGTGCAAACTCGATCGAAATCACTGGGAATGTTTCCTGTGGTTTCTAGGGGCTTTGAAAGGGTCTTATGTCAGCAGGTGAGGGATTTTTGTATTGTGAAACCTGCCTGCAGGAGATCAGAGCTCTGCCTGATGACTGCAGCAGTAACATTCAGTCCCGTATCTGAACCCACATCTTTCCTGTTGAAGGTTGCCACAAGGAGATGCTAAAAGTTTGCTCCTTTTACACCCTCTCCCTCATGCTCTTGGACCAGCAAGAATATGAATCAAGCCCTGAAGAGAGCTGTCAGTGAGGGATGATCTTCCTGTGATTATTGCCTGGGTGAGAGATTATGCCTTGTTTTTTTGCAAACTGCCTTATTTGCAGAGCAGAACACATTGGGCTCATGTCCAATTGATACATTCCTCTTCAAACAGCAGATCCAACTACAGAGTGAGATGCAAATTTAATTATTCCACATGTAGGAAACAGAAACGGAATCTCATTGTTAAATTTGTTCTCTTACGTTGGAAAGATAAAAAACAAAAAAAGATGCTGAAGTGGCCTGTGTGAGCAGAATACATTTCACTCCCCAGGGCTGAAGAGAAATGAACTCTGTTCCTGCTACTGAAGCTTCAGTGGATAGAATTTTTTTCTCTTCCATATTCAGCATTATGATGAGCTGCTGAAACTTTTCTTCCTTACATGCATGCATATGAACAATTCCCTCCTCATTTCCAGGGAGTGATTTGGGACCACATTGCTTCCTTTTGAAAGGGGTCTACTGGGATGGGAACCAAGCTGTTTGGACCAAGGTAGGTGAAATTTAGATCAGAGCAAAGACACCTGGCTTAGGCTTATCTCAGTTAAAACTGCTTTGGGGGCTACTGTGATCTAGCATCTCCTTTTGCTTCTTTGCAATGGGATGGGGGAGATTTCCCATGGTTCCATTTCTGTGATGATGCCTACAGTCTCTGAGAGAGAAAGGCACCTCTTTGGAAGGTCCTGCCCTCCTTTATTGTCTCTTACTTTTTGCTAATTATTGCATATTTCTTCATACCCGATTTAGACACTTCTAGTTGTAATGGAGCACAGATGTACTATGGATGTTCCGAATGGAGAGGTGGTTCATGGTAAGAAACAATATCCTCTCGGTACTGAATTGCTTAGTCAGTCTGAGTATATATTTATTTGGACAGAAGTGACTCCAAGGTCTACTCTGAGGACAAGATGTCCCTTCCTTCCTTCCTTCCTTCCTGCCTGCCTGCCTGCCTGCCTGCCTCCTTCTCTCCCTCCCAGCCAGTCAGCCAGCCATCTCATAGCATCTGATTCCAGAAACAGGTGCTTCATGAAGAGGAGAATGCAGAAGGTCCCAAGCATCACCCGCTACAATCAGTGATGTGATTTCAGAGCAGTCCAAGCTCAGAGTCTGGTCTGCTTAGAAAAAGGGCAGCCTGACATTCAGATCTGTCCCCTTGAACTTGCAATTTGAGGACCGTGGCTCCTGTCACATGGACAGTTTGGCCTCAGCTGTGGACAGCACTGGCAATCTCCCATTCCCAAGCTGAACATAACTGATGAGGGCTGTCCCAGTGGGCAGCAGCAGGGCCCAGAGCCACACAGGCTCCCCTGCATCAGACTGAGTGCTGCCCCAGAGCTAGTGTCACACTCTGCCCAGTGATGGATCAGCCATGCCAAACCCATCCATTATAGCTCCTATCTTATGATAGGAGGAATAGATCCTGTACACCATCACCTGGAGGAAAACTCCATCTTTTATCAGCCAGTGCATTCCTCGTAGCCATAAGCTATTGAGTAACATCAACACTGTATGTGGATGGGGAAAAGGTCCATGAAAGAAGCCTGTGTAATGGATTACATATCAGCCCACAAAGCGGAGGCACTCCTGGGGCATTCATCTCCTGCTGTTCATTTGCAGATGCCTGCAGGAACTTCTTTTTGCATGAGCAGTCTGAAATTTACTTCTAGAGGCATGCTGCCTATCTGCACACAAATATCAAGAAAATCTGCTTTATCTGGGCACATTTCCCAACCAGGAACAGAACAAGGGGCAAGCAGAACTCCAGACAAGAGCATTTAGATCCATGCTGTGCACTGGCAATGTCCTTTTTACAAAGGGTTTCTTTCCTGAAATGACCAGGCAGAGTGTGATTGACAGAGGTTTGGTAGTTTTTAAGCAGGGATCGTTTCTGTGAAAAGGTTTGCAGCATAACCCCCAGATAAACGTACAGGTGAAGGGGTGAAGAGCTGCAACCAGAGGGCAGCCAGAGGCAAGAATTTTTTAATTCGCTTTTACACAGGAGAAAGTGTTTGTGTGGCCACACTTTTGGCTCAGGGGAATCCTTAACCCAGCCTTGCATAGCCCAAGCCTGCTTAGAGGTAAAAAGGAAAGGAGGGGAACAGACATTGGGTCACAGCTAAAAGAACATCATTTTCTACCAAACTCTTTCTGTGTTTACCATATTAAATGATCAACACATTTGCACTGCATCAAACTGTGCAGACGTGGCATTAAAAGGTCAGCTGTTAACCTGCAGGAGCAGAGGGATTCCACAGTGCTCTTTTAAGATGATACTCTGATCTGAACGGGTCCCCCTGGTATTCCAATAACAACATTAAGGCTCCGAGTGGCCGAATAGTGGCTCTCATTTGCAGAGTGTGGAACCTCTTCATTAAGGCTCAGACTCCCACTGCCACTCCCACAGAAGATGGGAGATGATCTTCAGATGGGAAGCAGTTGGGAAACTGAGACACATGGAGATTGAACTCCTTCTGTAAGAGAAATCCATCTCATGTTCCTTATCCTCAGCCTCTTGTTTAAATTTCAGTCAGGTTTCCCCGCAGTGGAGTTTGTGGGATTAAACCTTCCAAAAAAACCAAACAAACAAAAAAAGCCCACAGAATTGGGAAACTTTAAAGAACTTGGATCTCTTTCAGCCAAATTGTTAATCTGTATGGCCAATAATTTTAGAACAAATAAATTGAAAATATCTTCTGATGCAATGATATTTGGAGGTGCAGGAAAATCAGAGGCAATGAAAGAGCAAGGCATTGCTCATGTCTTGAATTCATGTAATATCAGCTGGCCTACCCTTGGGAGCAGCTTATAATATAAGAGCTGTATTATTACTTAGACCATTTGGGACAGATAAGAACTAATCTCCCTCGAACCTCTCTGCCAGACCTGATCCTTAGAGCCTGGAGGTCCATGCATTTGTTTACGTTTTAGTTCAGCAAAGGATTTAAGGTTCTGTTTATCTTTAAGGCTCCTGGTAGATGTGCTAACTTTCAGGTATTTTTCATTGGAGAATGAGCCCTTCAGTGAATCAAAGCCTTGTTACATCCCTGTAGCAGATGGGAGAGGGTGAAACCCTGGCCCCACCTGCCCAACTTGCTAATGGAAGCAGCTGAGCCAGAATACAGATGTTGCCATGCTTACCTTTATTTCACAAAGGAAACCTGGAGGAGAAGGAGGTTTGAGATTTAGAGCAGATCTATACTCACAAGACTATGCAAATTACTTATTACTCTGGCTCCAAGCCTGTGCTTAGAGGTACAACATAGGTTAATTAAAGACACAAGAGAGTAGATGGAAGATGCACAGATTGGATGAAGCAATAGTAGTGTGGCAAAAGCTGAGGAAAGATGTCCCAGGTGGATGTGGAGAGAGAAAACTGACACCACAAACCAGCTTGGCTGTTTTTTTTTCCAAGAGGAAAAGCACAGCATCCAAGTATTGAACAGAGCAAGTTGATGTGGGGGAGTGTGTCCCTGCCCATGGTGGGTCCTCCTTCAAGGTCCCTTCCAGCCCAAACCTCTCTGTGATTCTATGATCCTGTGAAATTGGAATGGGCACTGTTGATTCTGTGCTGTGTGATGATCCCACAGCTTCCTCATCATGGGAAAAGTGGCAGAAATCTGACAAACTTTGTGTGTGTCCTTTCCCAAAAAGCATGTCTTCCTATTTAGGGTGTTGAAGAGTCATAGAGGGCAAACAGCCTCATTGTCCACAAATGGTGTGGCAGATTTTCAGGTCTTTGGGCATACTGAAATCATGAAGGATGTGTTTCGGGAAGAGAGGTTTTGGTCACATACTTTCTGTTTCTAGGGTCAGAGCAGAGAGAGTCACAAGTAATTTGGCAATGATGTGTATTGTGAAGTGGCTAAAAGACCCAGTAACCTCTCCCTGCCTTGCCAGGGAGATCCAGTAAGGGTCTCTGTGTGCCAGGGCTGTTATGCTTGTTTTATCAGCACATTAGGGACTCAGTAAAGAAATTGATAACAAATTGTCATTCCTGCAACTCCCAATGCACTCAATCTTGCTTTCCATTTCCTATTTTCTTCTCTTCATGTTGTTTTTTGTTGTGTTGTTTTTTAATGGCTTTCCAAGCTTCTTTACTGGAGCCATAAAAATACAAATTTCATAAATTTTATATTTTTATAAAAGCCAAAGGAAAAGATTCTTTATAGGCAGAGGAATGTGTCTTTGTACATGCTTGTGTACCAAGTAGCACAAGAGGGGACCTGATCCTCAATATGTTTGTAGGATGTGTCACACACTGAGGACCTGAATCTGATTGAGCCCTCCAGGCACAACCGTAATGTAAATATTAATTAACATTAATGGTCTGTGGCCTTGCCTGTCAGCTGGAAGCCAGCAAGGAAGTGCACAGCAGAGTGGTATTCATTTGTTGGAGTCCCAAAAGCTGTATGAGCGGTGGTATGGGAGCCCAGCAGCTTCACTCCCTCACGCTTATTCCTCCAGTATCGTTCACAGGAAGGGGAATCATGGCAGGAAGGAGGTGCCAGGGCTGAGAACAAAGTGGGAGATGGGCAGATCGTGGAGCTCTGACCCGCTGTGAGCTCCTCACGTCGCAAGCTCCAGGCATGGTGCCATATATTCCACAGGCTGAGAGCACTGCAAGTTTTGGGTCACACTTCCCCAAGTCTGTCTCATTCTCCTGGCCTGGTCTTTGCTAACTGCTCCCCAGTTTTCTTGCAAGCAAGCACACAGCAATCACTCTGGGAACTGCAACTAGAATATCTCCGCTTCTCACTTGCTTCCAGGCCCAACTCTCAGCAACAGCATCTCCCCCATTTTCCCTCCCTCCTTTCCTCTACAAGCACCTCCAATAAATTATTAATTGCAGCTCATCCAATTAAAGGGCTCCTCCATGTTAATAATTCATGGCTGCTCGTCAGAGCTGTTGGCGGGCAGGCGAGGCAGCACCAGGGTTGGGGCTTTGGTGAACTGAGAGGAGTGAAGCGCAATAAAGAAAAGAAGAAATCAATAGCGTAGCACAGGCTGTACGCATCCAGGAGACTCTTTATTATATCTGAAAATTGCTTTCTGTGATTGCTACCATCATTACTTCTGTATTTATTTTTTAACGACTCGTCCATCATGGAGGCTGTATACACAACGAAAAAGGCCAATTGCACTAAAACAGTTAAATTCTTTTAATACCTGGCACTGGTGAAAGCAGTAATGAGTTCATTTTGTCTCTGCTCCCTCTTAAGGTGAAACCTGCCTCATCCAGAAGCCATTGCTATCTCTGTAAGTTAGAACAGACCTACTGCTTTCCCCTCTGGAAATGGACACATCAGTGATGTTCACAAGTGTAACTTGGAGCTTAGCAGGTTTTATATTAGTATATAAAGGCAGATTCCATATCATGAGAGTGCCAGCAGGGTATCCGGTGGAAGAGAGTGGTGCTGTTGCAGAACCAGGGAAGAAAGGAAATGGGCAACCTTTCCAATGTTTGAGATGAGTTGGCGTTAGAGGAAGGGTAGACAAATAGCCTGGGATGAGGGCCATGAAAGCTGTGCACATTAGAGGGGATGTGGCCTTCTACGAGGATGATCTGAAACATGAAGGAAGTGGAACTGTAGATTTTAGTGTGTGAGCATTGTGATAGAGAGCAAATCCAGACCAGTAACCGGCCAACCTCCTTGTTGTCTCAGAAAAAGGTACACAGAGAACAAAGGGTTAGGAGACAGAGCCAGAGAAACTCAAAGTAGAAATCAGATCCACTTTTCTTGCAGGTGATGTCAGCCCACTGAAAGGAAATACTCAGCGGCTTTCAAGGAAGGTGTAGGTGGAAATCACAGCAGGACTCAGAGCCTCGTGGAAGATAGGCGTCAAACACTGGGTGATGGTTTACTGCCAGTAAATAACCCAGGAAAATGATGAGGACTGCAGTGAACAGGAAGCAACCTTAAATCAAATCGCCTTGTCCTCCAAAGCCTTTTGTCTCTGGAATGATGTGTCTTTAATAGGGGTCATTCCCTCCTTTTATAAGCTTGGGGACTACAAGAAGGAGGTCAGATGTACTGGAAGCTACGGAACTCTTTTTGTGGCCTTGCACACTGGGAGCATTTTGCTTTAAACCAAATCTGATGGAAACAATGAAAAATAAAAAAGAAGCACTGCTGATACGTGGTGCAGTTGTTATACGCGTGGGCTGGGAGCTTATTTTGAAAGAAATGATGACTTCGTACAGCACCTACTTCAGTGAGACTTCAGGCTGGGGCTTTCCACCACACTGCAAATGCATAATATTGATGAAACACCATTCCCTGCATGGGGGTGTGATATGACTGACTTGCAGATTTTAAAATATGTAAGAACTTGGAGAGGAGAGTTATTCTCTTTTTAATGTAAGTTATTTTAGTGCTGATTTGAGAGCCCTGAGGAGAACGTGGAGTACAGTCTTCATGCCCCATTCAGTCTTTGGTCTCTCAGCTGCAATTTACAATTAGTGCTAATTTGATTGTGGTTTCTGTGGTATGGATCATGATGGCCTTTCATACCCCACTGATCCTGCACTGCAATTTGGTGGATCTTCCCCAGTAGGCAGTGGCACCACCAAATTCCCCCTATTTAAATGTTTTGTTTGGACCCAGTTCCTGGATAGCCTAGTTCTGAAGGTGCTCAGGTTGATGTCTGTTCCCCCTTTGTTTCCATTTCCAGACTCTGAAATCACATTGTTCTTCCTGGTTTTGTAAACTGACCAAAGCTCCTGCCATGGGAACCAGCCCCTCTGCTCAGAGCCACAGAAGGAGAAGTCTGCAAGGAGCAAGAGATGGGAATTTCCCTAAATGTTTGTTAGTGTGGGAGATTATCTCCTAGCCCTCATGCCCCTTTTGCTTGATATAAGAAGCACTGGAGGGGTGGATGAGACAAGAACATGGGCAGCCTAACACATGGCTGGCACCGTGTGATGCTGTCAGCTTTCCTGAGCCACGGCTGTACTTCCAAACTGCCTTCTTCAAAAAGGGAAGAGCAGTGGATGGACATTTTCCCAAGGTTTTTGCAATATCTCAATTTGTCCACTGTGCACGCACAGATCAATTCCAGAGAATGAAACCAACATGAACTTGTAACATTGCCGTGCTTTTAAACAAACAACAAGACTGCAATCAACAGCAAATCTGAGCAGAACACCAAATTTCTGATAGTTTTTTATTGACATTTTCATGAAGGAGGAATTGATCATATCTCAGCTCTGGAGCTGAGGTCTTTGAAAAATCTAGCCGTTAGTTTGCAATAAAAAGGTGGGGATGTGGGCACAGATGATGCCCCACTTGCAAATACATCCCTGGAAGCTCCTGCACAAATGCAGTTCTCCTCCAGCATTGCTTTGGATAAAATGATTTTTCACTTGGTTCTCTCTCTGCTGTTTGCGTTATGTTTCTGTTAGTACATAATCCTGCTCTTTTCATCTGGCTTGTATTTTTGGCTTTTTTTTCTTTCCCTGCTTAGTACTAGACTGCAGCACACAGATCGTGCTTTCAGCTGCCTGTGATCTGTCAGTGGGCCCAGGAGCTTAGCCTTAACAGTCTATGTAAATATTGCCTCAAAATTACAAATATTCAGAATGGCAGCAATATATGGGGCTTTTGTTAAAGCATCTTGTTTTATGGGTTTAACTACAAGCTGGGAAGCATGGAGATGTTGACGTGTTATTTGTACAAGGGACACACACTCACGTGTACACAGAAGCTGACATTGTACAAATAGCAGTTCAGGCCATAAATATCACAGCAAAATTGCTCCCAGATCAAAACAACCCCCAAAAGAGACATGATCGAAATGAAGTCAGACTGTATTACTTTTGGGGCACACACCCTATTATTTTTTTCTCTGAAGGTGGGTGGAAAACTTCAGTGCTGAGGAGCCTGTTTTGGATGAAATCGTTTAGAAACAAAATGTACCTTATATCTAAAAATCTGAGTGCCATGAATATTTAACGCAGGGAGGAAAGAATGATTTTGTCAGTGTGTAAAGCAGTCCCAGAGAGGCTCGAATTCTGCCTGGTTTCTATTAGCTTTCCTGCTCTGTAAACAGAACGAGTTGCTTGCTGCAGGAGAGGTGTGCAGGAGCAGGGAGGAAAAGAGGCTCGGGTGAAAGGGGAAAAGCCCAGTGCCATGGGAATGAGTGGCGATGGATTTGCTGGCCAAAGCACTGCCTCCATCCCCACATGTCACAAGGCATTGCCTGCTGGGGTACATGGGCAGGAATATCAGACTGGGCAGAGGCTGCAGCCATCTCCTCCCCACTGCACCAGCATAGTTTTCAATAGCATTTTGCTCCCTCTATCTTTCCATTACTCCACTTTGCACGTGAGAAAGACCATTGGAGTGATAGAGCCTACCTGGACACAGTCCTACTGTTCTGCAAATGGAGCTAGTTTAGCATCAGCAAGCAGCAAAGATTTCTATCTCTTCCTTTCTGAGTTGCTTTATCCCCTCCTGCCTTTACCAAGCAGGTGCTCAGCACAGCCATGAGTCAGAGCCTTTGCAATGGGCTGCTGGTACCAGGCTGCCATCCAGAGGGGAAAGATGAGGAGCTGGGAGCACCAGGCACTTGCTGGACAGGCAAGGCACACAGAAGGGATAGTTCAGGTCAGGAGATCAGAGCAGGGATTTGCAGCTAGGGCAAGAAGAGGTTCAGAGGGGAGTCAGATGTTTACAGTTGTTTCTCAGGCCCTACCAAACCCCTCCTTCCAGAATCCTCTCTGATCAAATTCTGGATCACAAGCAGCAGCAAAATTTGCAAATGAAAAGGAATAATCATAATTTTTGTACATGACATTTGTCACGGGAAGATTTCAAGCACCTCACCCTCTGAATCTCTGCAGCTCTGCTCTCCCTGCCTCTGGGCTCACAGCAGCCTCTGACCATGAATGAAAGCCTCCCTCTCTGCAGGACCGCAGCCCTAAACCCACATTGAGCCACTCGGTCTTTCTGGGAGGCAGAGATGGCTGAAACTGCAAAGAGGACAGAAAGCAGTAGAAACCTGTTGATTTCCAGGCTGTCTGCTGCCTGCAGGTACCTTCGATCCTCAGATTATCAGCCCGTGTTATCAATTGCTGACAGTGAATAAGATGAATATATCCCTATAGGACAGACACATCTATATAATCGATACCTATTAGTTTTTTCCAGCCATTGTGTGTGTATATATGTGCATACAGAGGTAGGTATATCTGTGCACACATTCAGGTCATTTCCAGTGACTATGTATAAATACACACTGGTATACCTGTCATCTATATAGACAGCATGCTTCTGTCTCTGTAATTTTTCACTAGGTCTTCCATTTGCAACGTGATCAATAACAGTTCTATTGCAGAAGGTGAGCAAAGTGCCTTGTTAAACTAATAATTGCACAGGAACCAAATCCTTTCTAATAAAATCTTTTAAAACCTTTATGAAATTTCCACTCTCAGGCCAGTTTTCCTGGGAGACCTATAATTACTGACAGCAGAAAGAGAGGAGCATAACTAGCCTCTCTTACCAGCTGCCCGATTGAGAAACTAAAATGGGGCTGCACCGAGAAGGTGGCCCCTGTGGAGTCTCTTGATTGAGACACAAACCTGTATGCTTCTGCTGCCCATCTCCTGGCAGGGTTTATAATTAAAGTTGTATTGCTGTTGATATTCCAGCAGCACCTGTAAGACCTGCTGCACAAGGTGCTGTGCAAACAGAGAGACAGCGGGGCTGGCTGCAAAGGATTTACAGCCGTAATAGATAAGGTGTGCTGGGGGAGAGGGGGGTGAGCTGTGAGAGGGGTGAAGAGGAGGAGGAAGGACAGTGAGTCCTTCAAGGTTGGATGTTAACAGAAAACAGAAGTCAGGGGCCTGCTTGCCAAGCGGCTGCCACTCTGCCAAGCTGCTCCTTCTCTCAGATTTAGTCCCCAAGATATGCACACTCAGCTCAACCTGGGCACGTCCATGTTGTATTTGTGCACATGATCGCATTGTATGGCAAAGTGATGCTTCTTACCTGCAGATGAGATTTTCATTATCCAATCAGGTCCCACGTGGCTGTAGGAATCCCCAGACCGATGCCTTTCTAGGATGAACTCCGCAACCAAAAACACACCATGCACAGCTCCAAGGAAGGTCTGTCTGCAGGGTGCTGGAGCTGGGGATGCCAACTGCTCTGCACGGTGGTTGTATGCCAGGATGGACTTGTTCCTTGTTCCTTGCCAGTAGGCCAAAAGGGAAGGACAGCACTGCAGGATGCTGATGGAAGCTGAGAGTGGTGGGGAGGAGGAATGCAGGCTTGAAGTGAGGGTTGGGCACCTTGTACAGCGATTCCCATCGCAGTGGGTGCAGAGAGGGCTGCCACAAGCTGGAGCAGCCAGGATAGTATGCTGTGTCTTGTCCTCTGCAGCCTGGTGCCTGCACTTTGGGGGTAGGCTGATCACTTGTCCATGAGGAGTATCTTCCCAGGAGAGGCTGCTGTTTCTGTGAGCTTTTCACTAGCTTCATCCCATCCATCTATGAGCACTGGTAACACAGGGAAGAGAGGGAGGAAACAAGAAAGTTAGTAAGTCATGGGCTGTGTTTGGTTAAACAGTGTCTCCAGGCTTCAAAACTAATGCATATGGAAGGGGGTGTTATGTAGGGACACTCAGCTTCCTTTCTCTGAGTTAATTAACCTCCTTCACCTCTGTGCTGTTATAGACACAAGCAGTTCTGCTGCATATGTCAAGGGCGTAATTAGCACAGACTGAGCAAACCACACATCCGGCATGGAATCGTGCCTGCAAGGTGGACTAAAGCAAATGCCAGGCATAGGCAGGGCCAGTGAGTCTCAGCACTGATGGCTGAGTGTGGCAGGAGGGAATCTGAGCTCCTGCAGGGGGAGATAAGGGATGCCCCTTTCCATTCCCCCATCTACTGTCCGTGGTTACAGGACTCTGATGGGAGATGCAGCCACCTGAGAGTAAAATCACCACCTCTGTGGCCCTGCCCAGCACTGAGCACCCAGTACCTCTGCAGCCTGCACACAGATCCTGTCTGCCCCCAGTAAACATGTTTTCCATTTCCACAATTTCCATCCCTCAGGATGATGCCATTACATCTCTGCTCTCCTAGGAGAATGAAAACCCTTGGCTGGGAAGGCTGAGGTGGAACCCAGCAGTGTTTCAGTCGTAGAGGAAAACTTGAGGGCAAGCCTGCATGGATGAGTTATATGTCCACCATTGTTGACCCAACTAATTTCATGGGACCTTATCCCTCACTTCACAGACATGATGGACCCTTCCATGATTCCATTCATATTGGAGCTTCCTATTCTTCTTTCTAGTTCATCTATTAAATTCTCCTGTTGCATTTCACCTTCATACAGACTGCAAACAGCCTGAGCTCACCCTATTCCACGGCCAAAGATTCCCAGTGCTACCGTAGTGAAATTCACAGCAAATTGAGCCTGTGAGAGGAGCAAAACAGTGAAGGCTAATGGTTTCCTGCAAGGCCTCACCTCTTGCACAGCCCACAGCTTCGGACATCACCTCCTCCCTTCTCCACAGAATCACAAAACACACATGCAGAACATTCCCAATTTTTAAATGCTGCTGTTTTAGAGAAACATAGTGCTTGTTCCAGCTGCAGGCACTAAATCATTCCTCTCCCCTGGACATGTGCTGAGGAAGTAAGGCCAGTGATGAATGGGGCTGTCCGTATTTACATTGGGAGCAGAACAGCTGTGTGCATCTCACTGTGCAATGAGTACTCTGTGCAAACTCGGCATCCCCCTTGCTTCCTCCCACACCGCTTGCTGACAGTGACGGATTGTCCACTTTTGCATAGCACTGCCTGGCAGTGTGCGTGACTCCCAACACCTCTTGAAAGCGAGGAAGGGGGGAGAAGCTAACCCTCAAGTCATCAGAGTTGCTGTATTTCTTTGGCAAGTCTTATTTCCTGTGGTGACTTTGCAAACAAGCAGGCCACAGAAATAAAAGAGATGAAATGGTAAACTGGAGGTAGGAAGGGGAGGAGAAAGAACAGCCTGGCTGTTTCTTGCAAGGGATTGCATCATAATGTAAAGTGCCTGTAGCACTTTTCATCCTCCAGGTAAATATTGATATATATATGCTCTGCATAATCAGATTACAATGCCCTGCATGGGGATCTTGGGCTTTGGGATTTAAGAAGAGCTTAAAACATTGGCAAGAGCTAAGCAGTGTATGGACAACCAGTAGAGCATTCTCACCCTTATAGCCACTGATCCATCCCCCCTTGATCTATGTTGTGCGCTGCTTCCTTCTCCTGGTGGCCCCATCCCAATGCTACCTGGAACTTCACACCTCCCTCACTTATGGGTCTGTGCGTTTTCCTCATAACCAGCGTCCCTGTAACCTTGCAGGAAAGTTTCCTGAAACGATAATGATCTGTGAAGGGCTTCATCACAATTAATACATCTCAGCAGAATGCTTTGCTTTCCCCAGATGAGCACATCTGAGAGGAAAAATGTATGCCCTAAATCTGGCCAAACATTTCAGCTTTCCATTATACTCCTCAGCTGATGGAGATATGCTGAGTACAAGCAAGAGACTGTGGAGTAGAGAATAAGCTGCAGGGCTGTCAACATCCTACGTAACTGGGCACAAAACAAGAAGAAGAGATTTGAGTGGTATCTTCATCCAGCACTCTACATGAGAAAGACTTAACCTGTAGTGGTAGGGTGGATGGCTCTACTGCATAGAGAAGAGAAACCCTGGCACTGTGCTTTGGGGCAGTGATAACATGTGAGGCTCTTATCACCCCAGGTGATAAGAATTGGCTCCTTCTGTGCAGCCTTCCACCACAGCAGACCATGGACAACAGAAGGCCAACCTTGAGATCCAAAACGTGACTGAGGTTTCCTTGAGGCAAAGTTTAGCCCCTAGTTTCCATCCAGACCTGGAACCAATCCAGCCCCACACAAGCTGGAGGTGATGTGAGATTCCTGGCTCCTGAGCCCATGGCTGCAATGCGTCTCCTCCCCACACCATGGAAGTGTTAATCTCTAAAGGGGGGAAAGAATGAACTGCAAATGGAAAAATGCGTTTTCAATTTGCTGGAGTGTCAGGGGAGGGGGAACAAAGCTGGATTCAGGGAAAGGCAAAGAGAAGAATGGCAGGGAGCTGGAAAATGCTCCTTGCCTTATTCCTATGCTGCTCCACTCCACACTCAGATAAAGTGGTCCCTTTTCTCCAGCCTTCTCCTTTCTAGTCACACACTCTGTTGGTTAATTCTCTCCTCGTCGAGATCAGAGATTAGATAGAGCCTGGATTTATAGCTAGTGAAAATAAAAAGAGCTGCTCCTATCAAGGATTCAAATGATTAAATATCCCACCATAGAAATACTTTTAACTTCACTTACAGTACAATTTCACTTACACGCTGATGCAGTTGACAGCGCTAACAAAAGCTGCTTGAGTAATAAGGGACCTGAAGAGAGAGAGAAAGAAGCTGGAGGAGAGAAGGAGAACAAGGGATAGGAACAGAAATGGAGAGAGAAAGAGAAACGGGATTAGATCGTGCGATGCAAAGAGAGGAAAGGAAAATGACAAAAAGGGGAGGAAAAGAGGAGGTTGGCTCTTTCTGCCGGCAGCATTAAAAGTACAAGAGCTAAACCAATTAAACAATGACAGGAAAGCAAAGGATTAAATGAAGGGCTATGTAAAACAGCTCCTCTAATCCAGCTCATTTACCGCTCTTTATTCTCCATTTCCCTCTCATGTTGATCCTCAGATTCAACAATGCCAGAGCCCAGCGCTTCATGCACATGGGGCTTTGCTGGCACTGCGCTGTGCTGGCCCTCCCCTCCTGCCCTTGCCCTGGGCCTGGTGCCATGGTGGGGACAGCAGAGTGAGATCCAGGCAGTGGATCCTCACCCAGGGGATGCTCCAGAGCAGACCCAGCTCCAGTGAATGCAGGAGATAGGCACCTCTCCCCATGTGCCCATCATGCTGAGAGCTGACAGAGTGGGAAGGGGCATTTCCAGCCCCTATGTCCTGTCTCCTCAGGGGCCCACTGAAGCATCCTAATCTTCCGTGTGGGTCAGGAACTCCTGCAGAAATCTCTCAGTTATGAGGACACAGAAGGAGACTGATGCCGATTAATGTCACCTATCCACCTTCTGCTTTTCCTCTTCCTCCATTTGCCCCGTGTCCAAGAATCAGTTTCCTTTCTGGTTCAATCATGCACTTTTGATCTTAGCCCCAGGGACAGCAGAAGGAAAGCAAAGCAAGTCATTTGAGGAAGGACTTAGACACTGGGGGATGTGGTGCCCTGGAGGAGTTTATTTGTGCCTGGTCACTGTCTGCAGGGATGTAGTGCTGTTTGGAAACGACTTTTTTCTCCTTCAGCACTCCAGAGCTGAAGATCATTTGAATTCACCCTCTCCTTCTCTTTCAGGAGACAGAAAGGCCCCAGCCGTACTTAAAATGAGACAGATGCTTATGGAATTGTGGTTTTAAAAGCATTTTTCAGTTGAGTTCTTTCCTTTTCTACACAGAACAGTCCAATGTGAGCTGACTAATAAATGCACTATCTTTTTTTTTTTTTTCCTTTCCTAGGAGGGTTTGATATGGCAGCTTCATAGATCAGCCTGGTCTCCAGGGATATTTCTGCCCTAAACAAAATGGAAATTGTCTGCCCCCTCACAAGCCCTCAGTGACTAATACAATAAAGAGAACCCATAAATATTTGGGTAATTACAGTCCGTTCACCTAAATTCCGTAAGTGGCAGAGCACTTTCTCACTTCCTGTCCTTAAACAGCTGCTGTGCAGCTCCGCACGCACCTGCTTCCCCCCTTCAGGATCAGGTAGTGTGGTTCCACTTTGAGTGCAGCTAGCAACAGTTGGGGATGCTTCATAACAAAAGCATGAGGTGTTGTGCAATGTATAGGAAGTTAAACACTGTATTTCCTTCTATATGGTCTGCATAGAGCAAGTTCTTCTTGCTGGGGGGGGGGGGTGAGAGGGGTGTCCTTAATGTCCCAACCCCGCTGCAGCCTGCTCCCCAGCCATCTCCTTCACATGAAGGCCAGTGGCTGCTGAGGGCTGCTCTGGGCAGGCTCTCCAGCTCAGTGAAAGCCCAGAGATGAAAGCGTTCTATAATGTTATTACTACTATGTTGTTGTTAATGTTTTACTGCTTGTTGTCACCGCTCTGTGAGGCAGATCCAGTTATCCATGTGTGTGATCAGGGCGGTCGGCGGCCCTTTGTACATTGCCTGGAATGGTTACAATGGGCCCACGATATAGCTATTCGATGCTGCATAAAATTGCCAGAAAGACTGAAGTGCAGAAAATGTATTTTAAAAAGACAGCTTCAAGTGAAGGCTTGGTGTGCGTTATTTGCTTCCTCGCTCATCAGCTCAGGGTGTGCAAGAACAAAAAGACCCCTGGAAATGAACATGTCTGGAGCAGCGCGCCCGCCATGCAGCCTGCTTGCCCGAAGCTCGCTGCTCTCTGGTGGCCTCTTGCACGCAGCTGGTGGCCACAGCAGCAGGTGGGTTTCCTTCCACCCACTCTGAAGGCGGGTGGATTTGCGCAAAGCACGTTTCATTGCAGCTCTCCAAGAGTACTTCCAAAGAGCGCTGGGCAGCGCAGGCTCACTGGAGGCCTCTAGCACCCAGCAAGAGGAGGAGCCACATGGCTTCTAACCAACGGGAAACAGACACATCTCTAGGAGCTTGGGTTGACAGAGGGCAGCTCTCCAAGGCACTGCTGACAGGCAGCCCAAAGCAGGGATGAAAAGCTGCTAAATTCAAGCAGCCCACCAAAGGCAGCATGCAGCCTAAGGGAGGTCGCCAGGCCTGGCTGCCTCCAGAGGCCACCAGGTCTACCTGCTTCCATGGGTCACCAAGCCTAGCTGCCTCCTGAGAGCCTGGAAGGCCTGCAGTCTGACATTAGGCCTTGTCACTCACAAAAGTTTTTATTAGAACCTGCTGCTTTATTGAACATTTCATCTTTTTTTCACTCCCTCCCCCACTTCCCATTTCCTCCTGCTACTTAAAATTTGTTTCTTGCCTTGCTATGGGTGACAGTGCTTCTAATCAGCACTTTCCTCGTCTAATTGCCTCATTGCAAGTTTCTCCCTGAACCTGTCATACACAACCTCACACTTTTTGCCTTACTTGTCACAAGAAAAATTGTTCTTTTCAATGTATCTGGGTAGAGGCACAAGGACACCAAATACTCTGGGGAGAGAGAGATGGAGGAGCGAATGGCTGCAGGTACTCATTACGTGGTGTTTCTAAAGGCTTCCCCAGCTTACCAGGGGACACACAAACATGGAAAGAAGAAAATCTTCCATCTCAAAAACATCACAGTCCTAAATATGTTGACAATGAAAATTCCCTGTGGAAGTAATACCTGCTGTGACTGAAGCAGAGAATGAGTGAATTACTTAGGGAAACAGAGCACCCAAGGCAGCAGAGATTATTTAGCATGCTAAAGGAAGATCTGGTGAGTTAGAATACTAATGCCCAATTTTTATAAAAGTATCTGTTGCATAGTTACCTGCTTGCTGACCTAGTCCCTCCCTGCTTCTACCACACCAGATGTGCTTATAAAGAAGCAGGCTGTATGCTTTTTCCATCCTAGCACTGCATTCATGTAAGAAATTTGTCCTGTTCACACCTGAGCAGAGCGTTGGGTTTTCCTCCCACATTCAAATCCTGTTATTCACCTAAATTAGATTATTTGTGAATCACATTGATGCTCACCCCTGGTGATAGCGGAACATTTCAGGCCAAGGTATTTGTGGTTGTCATCTTATCTCCTGATAAGAAGATAACAGTGTTCTTCCACACCAATGACATGTTAGTTTTAGAGCTGGGAGATTTGCCTATCAAAAGCTGGCAGGAAGACAGAGTGGGGTTGGACAATTTTGCAGCTCAGCTTAGCATTTCCTTGCTGAAATAAATGAAGACCTTGGGCTTTCCTCCACCTGCTTTGCCTTGGATCAAGCAGGGGACAAAGTTGATGTCACAACTTCAGAACTTGCTTGAAGTAATTTGGAATATTCCAACCTCATGGCTGCTGTATTATGCTGATGACATACTGATCTAGTCCCTCATCTTTCATCCCACAAGAGCAGATTCCTTCTGTGGCCCAGGACAATCTACTTTTGACCAGTGGCCCTTTCATCTCAAGCATTATTCAGAGAGCAAAGTTTTATTTGCCTGTTGGATAGGAAGTGCAGAGAGATAGCAGGGCATAATTAGAAGGTGGAACTGGAAGAGATTGACCATGGGCCGCTGCAAAGTATTTTACCTGTAAAAAAAATTACTTTAACCTGCACATTTAGATTATGAAAATATTTCTTCAATCAAGAAAAGATCTGCTGTTCACAACACAAATTGAAGGCAGCACCTTCTTCTTGCCTCAGAAAATTAATTTAAAATAAAAAATGTGGGGATTCCATGGCAGGAGAGAGAACACACGTGCCTAAACACAGTCCTTAGCCCCTGCTCCACATGCCACTGCATGGCAATGGGGATATGGTACAGTTCTTCTTGCTCTATAGCCAAATCAAAGCATAGAAGATGTCTGCTGGTGAGTGGAGTTTCTATGCTGCTTCTCATCCAGCTAACTCCAGGATAATGATGTGGGATACTAGGATGTTTGGTTGCCCAGCCACCATTACCCTCAGCCACTTCCATCCCCACTGCTGCTTCACAGGGTTATTTATTGAGCTACCATGTGGTTCATTCAGATTCATGCCAAGTAACACAGAACTCATCTTGGTCCTTCTTATTATTAGGCTAATAATTATTTTTCTACACTTTTCAAATCCCTCTTTGTCTGAATAGGATACAAATGACTAAACGTATGCATTTCACATCATTTGTGAATCATCAAGCCTCACTTAAGAGGGTTTGAATCACTCCATGCCCATCTTCACCATCCTCACCTGATTCTGGGCTTTGGCCAAATAGCATTCAGGCTTCACTTCTTTTCCTTCACCTTCAGTTCTTGTGTTATTGAGTTATTTAGGTGCTTTTCTTTGGGATGATTTGGAAACAGACAATGGAAAATGCCACTTTTTCCCAAGGAAATTTTGCATTTGTTAAAAATTTGTTTGTTTATTTTAAAAATCAGTATGAAATACATCATATTTGCCAGAATAAGAATGATTAAAAATGCAACGCAGCTTAAATATTGTAATTTTCTAAATGAGTTGCTTGAAAACAGTGCAACAAGCTATTAAACATATTTTACTTATGACACAGTGAATTCCTTCTCCTTGAACAACTAGGCTCTCTAGGGAAGAATTCCGCTTGCACTTTTGATTCATGATGCATCAGGCTCGTTACAGGACTGCAAGACATTTTAGGATGTGCTCCTTGGAATTCTGTTACCCATGTTTTTGCCACATGCTGGTTCTACTGGAAAACCAGTAAGCAATGCAGCACTAAAGACAAATGGGTGTTTAACACTAGAAAAAAAAAAAAAAATATATATATATATATAGTATTATATATAGTGTATCTCTCAGGGAAATTCAGTAAATAGAAGTAAAATATTTAGACTCCCCTCTCCCCCCTTTGCAATCACTGCAATGGAAATGCCCAGAATAAAGCTTTCTTTCACTTTGGAGCATTTTTATTTTACAAATGCCCGATTAAAGTTCTTGTTGCAAGCTGAAGTAAAGAGCTGGGGTAGGAATTCCAATTTTAACTCTGCTTTTCCTTTTATGGTGTCAGAAAGTTAAGAGCTGACAGAACTCGGAATTAGAGTGAGACTCTTTTCCCACATATTGATCTCAGTGGGCTCATAGCAGTGAGCAATTTTGGGCAGGTACAGGGAAGGGATCATCACTGTTTTGTTTGAAAACTAAGCACAGAGACACTTCTACTAATGAAAACCAGCAGGAAATTCTAGCTGTGCCCAGGCTCTGCCTTTGCAGAGCTTTTGGCATCTCCTCTCTATCAGAAGTTACGGGTAAAGAATCTGACCCATTCTGATATTGTTATCAGCTGCAGAACTGCTCTGTTTTTCTGGATATGCCTACTATAATGCTTCTCATTCTCTTTGCCATTTTTGATTAATCCCATGTCATTAAAATGAATCGTTTGGCATCTTTTAAACAGATCTGGTAAAATCATTTTTGCAGGCCTGCATTTACAAACAGTTTCAGTTTAGCAGCTGTCACTAAAAAAGTAAAAAAACAGACTAGACATGCCTAGATGGGCTGGCAAATACCTGTCGAACCTGATGCTTCCAGCAGGAAATAAAATCCCCCTGCTCTGCTGATCCTACCCCTGAGAACAGATAGGCTTTGTGATAGGGCTGGCAGGGAAGAAACCCAGGCTCTGTGAGGGCAGATAACAGGTGCTGCCCAGCATTCGTTGTGATGCCAGAGCCTGTGGTAATCACACCACATGGTCCTGGTGCCTCTGCTCTGCATCCTCGCCGCTCTCATCACCTGAGCTGGGCTTCAAGGAGGCTGAGTGTGGTGCTGACAAAATGCAATGCAAGGAAAGGGGAGGCAGAGAAATAAAATGCTAAAAAAAAAAAATAGAACAACAAAAATAATAAAAACAACAGAAAATAAAGGCATAAGGTAATAGAATGTAAAGTAAACTAATTTAACAATGTAAAATGGTATGAAGTGATGTAAAATGATATACCAAAAGCAAAAACAATGATATGACATATACACATGACATTACATGATATGATATGATACAATATGATATAATATGATGCGAAATACAGGAAACAGCGAGACCAGAAGAAAACAAGCTGTGGAAATCACAGAACCATGGTATCACAGAATGGCTTAGGTTGCAGGGGACTTTAAAGATCATGCAGTTTCAACCCCCCTGCCATGGGCTGCTCATCAGCCACAAGATGAGACTCCCCAGGGCCCATCCAACCTTGCCCTGAATGCCTCCAGAGATGGGGCATCCACAGCCTCTCAGGGCAGCTGGGCCAGAGCCTCACCAACCTCTAAGTAAAATATTTCTTCTGATATATAAACCAAATTTCATCTCTCCATTTAAAGATGTTCCCCCTTGTCCTTTCCCTATCAGATGGTGTAAAGTGCCCTGACTTTTTAACGACAGAAGAAATAAGGTGGTGGGGAAAAAGCAGCACGAGAACAGTAGGGCTGCATTTAGTGCATACCTGAATGCCTCCCCAGGTAACAGGACTGAGCTGGCCCCAGTGCTTGCTTTGGCTCCACAAGCTGCAGAGCAGCACCTGGGACATCTGAGCAGCTCTGTGAGGAGCCCAAGGTAGAGTTCACCCAGCTGGATGCACCCAGTCAGCACGCTGCCATAACCCAGCACACGTTGCAAGGAATTTCATAGCCATTGCCCGTTAAGTCTTGAGATCACAGCTGGCAACCAATTATAGAAATAGAATTATAGAAATAACAAGCTGTTGGCCAGAGCCATCTGCTCTTTGTTTGGCAGTGCCTTTCTGCTCCAGGAGCTGAGCACATCTGCACCCTGGGATGGCTGAGTGCTGACAGCCCCTGGAGGAGCTGCTCCTCCTCTTCACCCCTTGGAGGGAAAATAATTAATAACCTCCATTTAATTTCATTGGTTATTTGTGTTGAGAAGAAGCAGAGACAAGGAGATGCAGCAATAATAAACAGCTATTTACAACAACATTTTGAGCTGCATGATGGGCATGGGATGGAGGGCTTGGCTCTGCAGTGTCAGAGTGCCATGTGGCAAAAGCCGTGTTTCTCTCTTCCCCTTGTTCCCTTCTCTCACAATCTCCTTGTTTTAATCTTTTGCACTGAGGTGTTCTGTACAGAAACGATCATGGGAATGAATTTTAAAAGGATTATTAATTTCACCTTTTTTTTTTTTTTTTTGGAGTTTGACTTTTAGCTTAAGTCGAAAATATTTCAGGTCTTTAGAGCCATAATTAGACATATTGTCCTTAGCCAAATGCCAGATAATTTGTACGCACTTGAGGTAAATCTTTTGCTGGAAAGGTAGGCAAATATTGAAACATGTAATGAAAACAGAAAAAGGCATGAATAAAATAACCACACAACTGTTTTAAATCTTTTAAATTACTTTCTCTTCTGCCTCTCATTAGTAAATATTTTAGTTATTCTTTCATTGAACAAATCTTCTTTCCAGGGCCTCTGTCATTCTCTCTCATTAATGTTCTTTTTTCTTTTATTTTTAACAAGTTGTAAAGGTCTCATTATTTCTTTAACTCACCTCCTATCTAAGATCCAGATGCAGGACCAGAGAGAGAGAGAAATGCCAGCATGTTAATTCATTCCAGGCGAGCATTTTTTTTTTCCTACTTTGGTCTGAAAACATTCAAAGTAAGTGCAGCACTTTGGGGAATGGCACATGAAGAGACTTTTGTGGGAGAGGAGAATGAAAAAGGATGGAAAAGTCGAACAGTGACAGAGGTAATCAGAGAATTTACAAATTATGTTTTTTGACAACGCAGACAGCTCTAGAAGGCTGCCTTCCCTTTCAAGATAAAGTCACTTGTCATTCAGTTAGAAAAAGACAAGGGATGTGTCAAGAGCTATTTGAAATGTAAAGTATTGTTTTTAGCTTCTTTTTCTCTCCTTATTGTAGTAGCAAAGTACTTGCTGTGCTGATGAAGAGACTGAAACTGCAGCAGGACTCACGAGCTGGGAAATTCCCAGGGCTGGGAAAGACTGATGGGGGAAACAGCAATGTGGGGACCCACAGCATCAATGATATGGGGCAAAGGAATGGGTTTGTAGCAGACAGGAGGGGAAGGAGGAACAGTGACCTTTTCAGAGGAACCCCAGTGTTAGAAAACAAATCCGAAACCTCTTTCTCTGGGCACCTCAGATATCCAACCCACACTCCCAATGCAAAGTTTCACATCAGTGTTCAGTGCCATCAGCTGCAAGCCCCAGCATTCTAGAGATGCTCCCAAGCCCAATGGGACACAGCACAAGGAATCCCAGTCCCTGGTAAAATTGGTTTCCAGTTCTCCCTGTGGAAAGCAGTCCCAGCCATTACGTTTTCCAGCAAGAGTTACCCAAGCAGGCAGCTCTGATGGGCACATATCCCATCCTTTCACCTCTCCCTGTGTCGGCTGCAGTTAGCAAAACTGCACTGGTGGCTGATAAGCATCCAGTAACCCGTGGCAACCAAGTTCTGTTCTAGACTGTTTTTCTGGTAATTTCATAAATGAGGGGGCATTTTTGTTTGTATTTGGTTGCAAATGGGAGAAAAAGAAAAAAAGAAAAAAAAAAAAGAAAAAGAGAACAAGACTAAAGAAAGGCACAGGTGTGTGGATAGGCACGTGCCATGAGTGTCTGCATCGGGCCAGGTGCCATGGGCACCTGTGTGCTGCAGGGATGAACTCTCAGGTCAGGCAGCATGGATGTACACATCTCTCTTCCCCCCCTACTCCTCCTCCAGGATCTGGGGAGTGGGGTATCCAACAGCCATTTCTTCCAAATGTCACCCTAGCAATGCAGTTGGCTGCTAAATGCCGCTTACAGCACGAGGCTGGCAGATGAGATTAGATAGACGTACAGACAGGCTGGCAGACAGGGAGACAGATATTTGTGCAAGTTGCTGTTACAAGATGAGGCTGATTATATTCCATTCTAGATTTGATTAGATTGCATAAGTAGACAGGCCAGCAGAAATGAGCTGCCTGGTAGAGCAGGACATTTAACTAAAGGTCAGACAAAATTGCCCTGGAAACTGGTACATACAGCAAAGTGTGGAGGTGGAGCTCTCAGGGCCTGTTTCTTTTAGAGAGACAGAAGAAATTTTAATTGCTAGCATTTCTGAGAGCTTTGCATGCCTGTAAGCACGTCCATACTGCAGCACGTGTACTGCCTTACAGCGCACACATCCCATGCCAGCACCCCGAATCCTCATCCCCAACACCCCAAATCCTCCCTGCGTGGGCTCAGCCATCCCCTGCTGTCCTCCAGCACTGGAATGGAGAGCAGAGCATCGGGGAAATGCTTTCCATGGTTGTAACCGAAAGCCACAAAACCAGCACTGCAGGAAGCTGCCACTCACAGCCTGTGTTGACGGCATCTGTATTATTTTTTTCATATATACTTCTTCCTCTCTAAATTAACTTTTCCTTTAAATACTTTTTTTTTTTTTTTTTTTTTTTTTTTTTTTTTTTTTTTTTTTTTTTTCCAGCAGGCCAAATAATTGGATTTTTCATTTTTAAAAGAAGGGAACATAAATTACTCCTGTTGGGTGCAGATTAGGTTACGGGATTTCTTTTCTTCTGTCACCGTCAATGCCCCAGTGTCAGAGAGCTTTAATATTTAATGCATTCCTAATTAGTCTCCATTGGCCCAGGGCACTTAACAAAACCTGACACCAACCATAGAGTCAAGTTCATTTAGAGAACACAATTACCCAACCATCAGTTCCATGCAGCAGCTGGATTACCCATAAAATTCCCTTTCCAACCCCCATCCCTACTCCCACCTTCCCACAGTCACAAGTTAATTACAAAAAGAAAAAATAGCATTTGATTCCAGTGACAGAAGATACAAATTATCTCATTTGGTCAGGGCAATGACATTTGCAAGACTCCTTTAATCACTCGGAAGCTCTGCTGCATTGAGCGGCATTTACCGAAGGATATTGCTGCTTGTGTCACTGCTGCCTTGATGCCTTGTTGCTTTGCATGCTCAGAAGATCTGAAGTTCATGCTTTCCTAAAGCATTGGCTGATCATGTGGGAAAGAAGGAAGAAAAGGATCTGGAAAGGAAAATAAAACACAACTTTATATAACATGCGTTTGTTTAGGGGGCCTCCAATCAGCAAGCATGGTAGAGTAGAGGGAATGGGTTGTTAGGTGGTAGAGCAGTGATGGGAGGGGATGTGCTAAGCAATTAAACCAGGGCTGAAGGGAGAACATGTCTTCTCTGGGCTGGAAGCTGAGCCCCTGCATGGGGTGTCCTCATGCTCAGCTTTTGGGACCTAACCCCAGTGCTATCCAGGTGCACTTCTTGATAAATCCAAGAGAAGCAAGCTCTGAGCTGCTGTCTGGAAGCACTGACCTTTTGCTGTCAGCTCTAGGGACACAAGCAATGCAAAGCTCAGCCTCATGCGTTCCCATCTAGAGAAAGACTTTGGCTCTCTGCCCCAAAGAGCTCTGGGTATAACTGAGCCTGACAAAAAATAGACACAGAGCAGTGTGTCAGGACATCACTATTCGAGTTCAGCAACTCCAACTCAACAGCCAAACTCCAACATCCTCCAGTATCAGCTTTTGTTGCCACTACTAATGACTCTAAGTGATGTAATGATCATTTCAGTGCACAAACAACCAGAACATTGCAGCAAGACAAGTCTCCTTTGATTTGAGGAACCCCCTCAAGGCTTGGTGCTGCTCTTGGCCATCCCCTCTGATAGCCTGCTGGGCACAAGGCAGATCAAAACACTGTGATCCAAACCTTTTTTTGGATGGAATAATTCACTGGAACCAAACAAACTGCTTTGAAGGAGTGCACTGGATTGACTTCCATTTTCAAAGAGTAACTACAGAGCCTTGTGATGGATGATATCAACAAGTGCAGATAATAGAAAAGATAATAGCAGTAACATCTCCTTGCCCCGTGTCTAATCTTAGTGATAACAACAAATGCAAAATGTACGTAGCAAGCTGAGAAATAATTTAATTTGAAACCTGAAAGAATTGTTTGCTATAAAAGAAAGGAATGAATTAAAAAGCAGAATCCACTGACTTCAATGGAAACTTCTTACCGATGCCATACAAATCTTTTGTTTTCTCCCAGAAGGAATCAAAGAATGGTCCGACTCCACGATCCAGCTGTGGCTGTTCAGTGTTCAGGGAGTAATTTTCTCCTCAGCTCCAAAAACTTCTCAAACCGAGCACTAGGAAAACCCATTCCAAGGAATGGTGGCGTTTCAGTGAGTGAGGAATCACCACTTTCCTCATGATCAGTGCTGTGCATGCAGCTTCGTCCTCTGCGTGTTAGGAGGCAGCAGCTGAGGGGTTAATGGGGAATATTAACTTGTTAAGACTGTTGATCTGCCCCGGGGCCATCGGGAGCTTAAATAGGCAACAGTTAATTAAAAATAAACTGACACTTTACTTTAAGGATAGTTTTAATAACCATTTATAAATGTTACATTAAAAATTCATGCACTGTTATCAACTCCTGCTAAGGATTTACAGCACAATGGAGGTGTTATGAATGTTTTATAGCTTCTGTGGAAAACCTCTTTCTGCATAGACATTTTGAGAGGTCTGTGTGTCTTTCCTGGGCTGCATCATGCATACCCATAACAACAGCAGCATTGCAAATACCAGCAGCTTCCCAAGATGTTCAGGCCTAAATTTAGACTTAAGAGATGGTTTGTCTGTAAGCCAAGCTATCAGAAGCCTCAAATATCTCAGGAAAGTGTTAAAACAAAACAAAACAAAACACATTTCTGGATTTCTGGCCAAAATTCAGCCCTGGTGTTTAGGACAGCCCCATCAGTTTGACGTGCGCCGTGCAGCGGATTGGATTTCTGCTTTGGTACATCTCAGCCCCAGGAGGGTCACAGTAAACAGCTGGGGGCCTCCGAAAGTGCAGCAAATATGATTACAATCTAGAGCAGAGAAAACAACCTAATGCTCCAGAGTAATCTTCATCAGCCTCTCCAAATGTATACACACACAAGCAAACACACTCACAAACACATCCGCCTGAACACAAACACCTCCTCGCTGTGCATCTCTGTAAGCTTAGCACGCCGTGTTTTCGCTCCTGCTTGCAGCAAAACTGTCGTGCTTTGGCTCAGCAGAGCTTGTCCTGGAAGGCAGCGAGGAGCTCTAAGCTCAACACTCAATAACAGCGTTCCTGGAGCTGCTCCCCTGCCCCGTGCTGCTCCCTGCCCTGCTCCCAGCTGGGAGCTGCATGCTGGTCTCTCCGTGTCACGGATAGATCCACGCACGGGCGGGAGGTGGCAGGAAGATGCGATGAGTGCTGCCAGAGAGACGGTACATAAATGGAACGTCTGATCATCGTCATTAGCCATTTAGAAACGCGCTCCCTCTGACAATGGCGCTGCCCCTTTTGTTTCAGCTCTCTGCAAACACAGTGTGATTGAAGCTGGCTGCACGCTTAGAGAAAACAGATTGAAGCTTATGCTTACCTGCTTGCAGCTCACACGGCAATGGTACCTCGGGGGGATGCAGCATGCTGGGGCTGGGCTGCCAGGACCTCAATGACACCCATTCACAGGAGTGATTAAATGTGCGAGGTGAGGCCTGAGCACCTCCTTTGTGCTTCGTGCTGCCCATGCAAACACGGGTGCTTGCTGTGCAGGCTCTGAT